>NC_081406.1:469269565-469635399 GCF_030272615.1 Cryptomeria japonica | reverse complement strand
CATTTCAGTGCCACTGCCCTAGATTAGTGCATGCACAAGCACTCATGGGGTAGAGGTAAGCAAAGGGAATCAGGGTAGGCGCACATAGTTAGCACGTGCGCTCACACTGGTCGATGCGAGAGAGGGGTCAATGGGGTCAAAGTGGTGGAGGTTTGTATATTAGTGCCTCTGTCTATGGCATAGCACATGCGCCATGGTTTTAGTGCATGCGCGTGACTGATTTAGCGCATGCACTGGGTGAGTAGAGATGAGAAAATGAAAGATGGAATAGGGATTGACAAGGCTCAACGGGGCACATAGATGCCCCAGGGGTATATTATAGGTTAGAATTTGATAGAATAAAAGATGATTAGGATAATGAAGTGGATTAACTGGGTGCAAGAGGATCTAGGACCACTTCCATCACGTGAGCATTGGTCGGTGATCATGAGGCTATATAGGAAGTTGTGATCAGATGAGCGGGAGATATTCAGCACGGTTTGCCGATAGTTGAGGATCAAGGTACATTCAGCTATGATGACTACCTTAGTGGAGCGATGGGATAGAAAGACTTATACCTTTCACTTGCCTACGGGAGAGGCTACCATCACACAATTAGACATCTAGAGGATCTTGAAGATCCCCATTTACGACATTATTCCTGAGTATCGGCTAGATGTAGCACAGTTCTATCTTTATCAGGTGTGTGATTATGATAGATTGTCGATGGATGGGATATAATTACATCTTGGGCAGGCAATGTGGATTAGGCACATTCCACGCCTAGTGCTCGTGATTTATGGATTGATCAGTGGGTGAGTGAAGCCAGATCTCGGTGGACATGGTTTTCTGATAGGGTGTAGTGGGTGTGTGTACTACATGGTACATGATTGTATGGAGTATATGTGGGGAGTGGCTATGTTGGGGCATTTGTACCATGACATGATTTTAATTCTGTATCGAGAGTATCATAGTCTTTCTGTAGGAGTGACTCTTTTGTATATATGGGCATGGCAGCATATTGCAGTGGCACAGTTAGTGGGGGTTCAGGATAGATGATGACGGTTCCCATATGTGGACTGATACAGGGGACTGCTCCACTATACCAGGCTTGGGGCGATATGGTTTTGGAGGAGGGTGTTTGATGAGCTGATGTTCTTCAACTAGAGGCCCTTTTTAGGTTGCGAGAGATGGAGAGGGGACTGGCAGCTACACTAGGCACAGTCTGAGATGTGATTATTCGGTTGTTCAGTTCATGTCATTGAGCAATATATACAGGATACAGTGGAGGCAAAGCAGTTATATTTGAGGATCACTCGCAAGACTGGGACATGGGGGAAATCTATTAGCCCTTTGGAGGTTTGAGTGAGTTGGGAGGGTGAAGCTAGCAGAGTGTGGAATGAGTGGAGGAAGGTGAGAGATGATGCAAGGATGATTGACGCATATAGGAGCTGGTGGGAGTCTCACTTTCCAATCCGACTTACTATTCCCAGAGTTCTGGAGGAGGATGAGGTACGACCATCGATTGATGAGGTCATAGGGGGGGAGGATGAGGGTTCGACGGACAGGGAAGTAGCAACAGCGGGAGGGGATGGAGGAAAAGGTCAAAGGAGTGGAGGGGGAAGGACAGGAGGGGTGAGGAAAGGAGGAGGTCAGCAGAGGAGGTGAGGGGGAAGTAGACACTAATCCAACCTCCGGCCACACAAGTTGGGTCAATTGGGGGAGAGAGAGAGAGGGAGGGGATGGAGGAAATCCGATGGACATCCCATACATACAAGCACAAGGTGAGGGAGTACCAGTATAGGTACAAGCATAGGGGGTAGTAGAGGAGAGAGTATCGAGGGATGAGTACGACAAAGTTGTATGGGAGAGCGATGGTTCTCGGGCTAGGGATAGGAGCTTGGAAGATGAGCTACAGGGACTGGATGTTTTCAGGGAGAGGTATAGGAGATAAGAGGAGGATATACAGGTGGAGAGGGCGAGGGAAGACAACCTGTAGTTAGAGGTCACATGGTTGAGGGGGGAGACATATGACCTGGTGGAGAGCTTGGAGGTAGCTCGAGCAAAGGTGGTAGCTTTGAGGGAGGAAAGGGATGATATAGATTAGATACTAGAGGAGGCCAGGAGTGGGGGGGCCATCATGCAGCTTAGGACAGAGTTGGAGAGTTTGGATGGGGAGATGGATGCACTTCGGGTGTGACTCATTACGGTAGAGGTATATGCAGGGAGGTTGCGGGTAGAGTGAGATGCAGCCCATCAATTATTAGAGCCCACCGGATTTTCATAGGTATTCAGTGAGTACACTAAGTACAAGAGAAGGACAAAGAGATTAGTGAGAGAGGCAGCCTATTATAGAGGCTTTTACCATGGGGTGGTGTTGGTGGATCAAAGAGCTGCATCTTATATTGATAGGAGGCGATCTCAGGGGACTTGGAGTCAACGTCCGACCCAAAGCCAACAGACAAAAGGATTAGTGGGTATGAGGCCACCTAGAGGGGATGTCAGACCATCTAGAGGCACAACTAGGAGAGGGGATGGAGATGAGGAGACAAGGAGTGTGGCCAAGCCCCATTATATGTGACATTGTATTTTGACCCTTTGGGGATTTATATCAGTGTACCATGATTGACACATTCACTGATTTTATATATATATATATATATATGAGATGTGATTTTGGCAGCGTATATGCATGTATGGACTTCATTATGGACTTTGATGGACTTTGATTATTATTTTATTATGTGATGGATGATGCTATGATTATTGATGCATGTGATGGATATTATCTGACGTTTTGTGATGCGGGATGGATGCATATGTGTATATTATATGATATGTAATGTTGTTGGCATGTTTGTGGATGCAAGATGCATGTGGATGATTTTATATGTATGCATATGTTGTCTAACATGTTTTTGGATGCGGGATGCATGTGGATGATATGATGTGCATATTTTCTAGATTTTTATGTGTTGATATCTGAAGAATAAATCCCGGAGGTTGCGCCTTTTGGGACCAAATTTATAATCTATAATGAAAAACACATCCACACCCAAAATGTCTAATCATCTTGTTTGCAAATTAATATGGAATAACAGTACTTTCTACATTTAATTTGAAAAATTGATCAAATATTTTCTTAATGATTTTTTCTGGACTTATTGATTTTTCCATTATTTTTTATTTTCTTTGACCATAGACCAAGGATTTGATAGCTGATCTGACCTGGTACTGTTGTCATGAACTTTACTTTTTTAGGCTGTTAAATTTCTTGTCATTTATAAAGTGTCCCAGAATGAATGACTGCATGATGTGTTGGATAAAATGATGCTATATAAGATGCTAATGTTAGAATGGGCTTTAATTAACCTTACATTATTATGAACCTACAATGTGTGATTGTGAACATGCATGACAGATACATTTCGATAGATAGTCTAGATTGTATGTACCATTTTTACATGTTTGTAATGAATAATGCGATTAAATGCTATTAAATAAACAAAGTGTTTATGTTGATAATAAAATGATAATGCAACTAACGATTATGCAATTTAAATGGAAAATGCAATTGATGTTAAATGATAATGCACAATGAAGTGATTTTTTTTTAAATGTGCCAACCATAGTACAACAACATGGGATTAGAAGAAATTAAGAAAATGAATAAATTGATGTGTCCAAAATGCATAGTGATAGGATGAAATGTGGATGAGTGAATGGGAGGGATTTGTTGTGAAAAATGTGGAGAGAAAACTTAGTTTTGATTTTTCCAAGGATAGTCTACACCACTAATTATAGGAACCATGATGTTATGAAAAATCCAATGCATGGACTGACTCTTAGACAAATAGGAATATCTAGTACGCAACCGTGTAAACACCATATAGATGTAGGTACAGGGTTGTAGGTTCGTACGAGAGAGACCTTAAAACACACCATACCACAAAACATGCCCTAGTATGCCCCTTTCTATAACATACCAAGATATCGACTGATTCCTGGAAGCTATGGGTAGGGATAGTCATAAGACACAGTGATGCAAATCAAAGAAAACAGATCAATTCATGCAAACAAAATGCACAAGGACAACTGACATCTCTTTCCAAGAGTAGGACTTAGGATTTGTGAATGTACTGTTGGATAGGGGAAGGATGCATCCCGATGGGCAAGAGTAACTGATGGATCTAAACAGGCAATAGAGCATATGGCATGGACACATGAGTACAGTTGTGATGCTTGATTGTTGAGACTTGATGGAGTACATGTGGATGAGTTTTTGAATAACGCACAAGTCAAGAAGAAGCCTAAGCTCAAGACTGGGAACTAAGCTCAGTTTACCGGGATGACATCTCAGTTGGATGGGATGAAAGCTCAGTTTGATGGGATGGTCCTTATTCATGATTTGGGTAAAGACTCATCATCATATGCTGGGAGAAAATGGATAATTTGACTGTTGAGGATAGTTTAGTGAGGGAGAGGGGGTAGGGTTATTGCAAAGGATACTAAAATGAATCGTGGCATCTATGGAGGTGGTCAGGAGCACCTTGTTCCTTTTCCTTTTGTTGGGAGAGGGATGGCAAGGCCATCGAATAAATTTTTCTTGATAGAATGAAGGAGACAACCACCAGCAATCAGGGTGATGGATGTCGTGGGAGAAGGTTTATGCAATGGTGTGGATTAAAGAATGAAGGAGACAAGTGGTTGCATGTAAGTAGGTGGAATGTGGAAAAGTATGGAAGGTCATGTAATGACTCATGTCTCATCAGAGCATATTGGGATAACGATTCTGATTGCTTGAGTCGTGTCAATTAATTTCACACACTTTCATTCATTGTCTCCGCGTATATCAATTCACCCCCTTCAATTTAGATCACGGGGGGACTTTTCCTGCATAGATTGGTCATTTAAATAGGCTTATACAATCCTTCTCATTGGCAAGGGGCGGGGAAATGCAAAAGACGTCATAATATTCAATTTAAAGAATATGAATATCAGGTGGGTGGGTGGGGAAGATAGAGTCTGACCTGATAGACGATGTATCTAGATTATTTACCTTGACGCCTGTGAACAGGATTTCACCAAGGTACTTGCCCATAGCGCCACAAAGTGGTTTTCACTAATGGACGAATTGAATTTTCTTTCTTCTTTTCTTCTTTTTGTTTTTGTATTTTTGTGCTTTTTGATTTTTTTTATTTTTTTCTTGATTTTCAGACAGTTGGTGACCTTTTGAGGACTTAGGCATAGAATCTCTTCAGGTGCATGATGTTCATAGGCTCATCTAATCTCCTTTGGGAGTAGCCAACTGATATGCCCCTTATCCATATTTTTTTGTGATCACATAGGGTCCAAGACAATTAGGCTTGAACTTTCCTTTCTTTTCTCTTTCTTGAAGATTTTTCTGATTTTCCATAAGGACAAGATCACCAACTTCAAATTCTCGGGTTCTGACTTTCTTGTTGTAGCTCAAACGTAGGTGATTTTGATATACCTGGAGATGGTTTAAGGCCTTGAGGCACCTTTCATCCAGCAATTCTAGCACTTGTAGCCTCGCAACTTTGTATTCCTCGTTAGGGAGAATATTTTGCAGGGATACCCTTAGGGAGGGGATCTCAATCTCAAGAGGGAGGACAACTTTGGAGCCAAAGACAAGGGAATATGGAGTGGCGCCTGTGGTTGTGTGGATGGAGGTGTGGTAATCCCATAGAGCAGGATGTGCCACTCACGACCAACTTCATTGATGGTCTTGTTAAGGATTCTGATTAAAGTTTTATTAGAAGCCTCAACTGGACCATTGCCTTGTGGGTAATAGGGGGTGGAGAAGCGGTGTTGGATATCAAACTTCTAACAGAGCTCTTTAACATATTGATTCTTGAAAGGTCTATGATGGTAACTTTGGGGATTCCATATCAGAAAATTAAATAATTCAAAATGAATTTAGAGATCTGCTTCCAAGTGGTGAAGGTAAGAGAGATGGCCTCCACCCACTTGGTGAAGTATTCAGTGGTGGTGATGATGAATTTGTGACCATTGGAGGATGCAGGGTGGATTTTCCCAATGAGATCAAGCTCCCACTATGAGAAGGGTCAAGGTGTGATAAAAGGATGCAGATCTTGTGATGGAGCATGAATCTTGTCACCATGCTTCTAACAAGGGATACATTTCTTCACATAATTATATGCATCTTCTCCCATTGTAGGCCAGTAGTATCCTGTTTGTAAGAGTTTTTTAGCCAAAGTGAGACCACTCCAATGTGCCCCATAGATACCCTCATGCACTTCATGTAGTGCCCATTCAGCCTCTTGTTTGTCTATACATCTTAGGAGGGAACCATCGAAATGCATTTTGAATAGGATGTCTCCAAGGATAGTGTAACGGGAGCAATGATGGATAAAGGTTTGTTGTTGGGTTTTGGTGAGGTATGGAGGGATGGTATTATCTCTCAGGTAGGCGAAGATCTCTTGGTACCAAGGGGATTCAAGACCAATGAGTACACACACCATTTAGGACTTAGGTAGTTCATATGCCGTTATGAAGAGTTGCTTGACCAAAAACTCACATCTATGACTGTGTGTTAGCATCTAAAGGAGAGAACCAATAATGGCCATTGCATCTGCAGCTCTATTTTTTGTGCGTGGAATCCGATCAAACTTGATTGTTGTAAAGTGTTGCTTGAGGTCCTCAACCATACTACAATAAGGAAGAAGCTTGACATCTTTTGTTTGATACTCATCATTGACTTGTTTAATGACAAGTTGGGAATCACCATAGACGTGTAATCCCAATATCTTCCATTGCATAGCCAAGTGGAGTCCAATGATTAGTGCTTCATATTCTACAATGTTGTTGGTGCATGCAGAGGCTATCTTGTATGATTTAGCAATGCAATCTCCTTGAGGTGTGACCAACAATATGCCTACCCCTGATCTATTTTGTGTACAAGAACCATCAAAATACAACTGCCATGTGGAAGACATAATGATGGATTCATCTAGGAATTTTGCGAGGATAGGGTGATCACCTTGAAGTGGAGCATCTGCTAGTTGATCTGCTATCACTTGTTCTTTGATTGTTTTTCCATCTACATACTTAATGTCGAACTCACTTAGTAACATGACCCATTTAGCGGTTCTCCCTGTGAGAGCACCTTTTGATAAGAGATGCTTGAGAGGGTCAATCTTAGCAATAAATTTTGTTTTATTGTTAAGAATGTAGTGTCAGAGTTTTTGTGTGCTAAGCATGCTCTTTCAATAGGGGTATAATTGAGCTCATACCCTACTAAAGTGTGGTTGATGTAGTAAATAGCATGCTCTTTTCCTTGATCATTTGTATGTGCCAATAATTCCCCCATTTCCGCTACGATTGTTGATATGTACAAAAGGAATGGTTGTCATGGAATAGGCGGCATAAGTACAGGAGGTGATGCAAGGTATTCTTTGAGTTTCTCAAAATCCTTCTGACACAGGCAGTCCCATTTGAATTTGGTGTTCTTGTGTAGTAAGTGTGCAAATGGGTGACATTTATCTACGAGCTGTGAGATGAAGCATATGATGGATTGGTGCTTTCCTTGGAGGTTGAGTAGTTGTCTGAGAGTCTTTCGGGGTGGCATTTCCATGATAGCTTTCACCTTTGCAGGATCAACCTTTATGCCCCTGCAGGAAACAATGAAACCCAACATTTTCCTGGATGTAACACCAAAAATGAATTTCTTAAGATTTAGGCATAGCTTATATTTTTCCAATCTCTCAAAAATCTACCTTAGGATAGGGATATACTCATCTCATCTTTGATTTTCCTAGGAGACTGTCTACATAATCCTCCATGATTGTATGCAAAAGGTCATGAAAGATTGTTGTCATTGCTCGATGATATGTTTCTCCAGCGTTCTTGAGACTAAAAGGCATGACTTGATAACAAAAAGTGCCCCGTGGTGTTGTGAATGTTGTTTTGTGTTGGTCCTCTTCTGCTATCTTGATCTGATTGTATCCAAAAAATATGTCCATGAGTGATAGCATTTCATGTCTCGCTATGAGATCTACGATCATCTCTATGTTGGGGAGCATGAAGTCATCCTTAGGGAATGCTTTATTTAGATCTCGTAAATCTGTGCAAATGAGGATGCCCCCAGTAGCTTTGCCAACACGAACAATTTTGGACACCCATTCAAGATAATCTATTATTTTTATGAATCCAGCATCCAACATCTTTTGAAGCTCTACTTTGACAAGGAGTGAAATATGTGGATGCATCTTGCGTAATTTCTGCTTTACAGACTTAGCATCTGGACAAACAACAAGATGGTGGACTACTAAGTCAGGATCAAGGCCTCCAGCATGACAACATATGACTAGGAAAAGTTGATCTTTGTTTCTAAGAGAAAATTGATGAAGTTTTGTTTTTCTTGATCCGACAGGGACTTAGCAATGAGCACGTACTTTGGGGTGTCTTCAGTGCCCATATTGATAGTGTATGTTTCCTCTATCAGTAAAGTCGACCTATCTTGTTGCGGGGGGGGGGGCATGGTAGGGAGGTCAAGTCCCTAATCCTCAAGTGCCTGGTCTAGGTTTTCACTTAAAGATATGTCCTTTATTTTTACTTTTTTCTCATCCATAGGTGCCTCAAAAAGGTTTTCACCTAAGGAATCATGTTTTTTCTTTTTATTGTCTTTTTTTCCACTAAGGGCATTTTAGACTACCAAAGTATTTGTTCTCGTGTAGTTGGATCCCATGAACTCTATTGTAATTTTCCAAATTGTGCATAGTCCGGAGAGTTATGAGAGGATTATCATTGGCACATATGTCCAAAGCAGGTTTGTCTCATTGGTCCTAGTCTATAAGTTCAAGGTGGACGAGTTGCAACTCATGTGGAGTGGAAGGGATTATGGGGGTGATGGTGTTGATATGGGTGTGAAAGAAGATGCCATCTTCGTATTCAAAAGGCGTTTCATGAAATTCCTCTTCATCAGAGTCTTCGACATTCAAGGAGGGGCTTGAAGGGGTACCAACGACAGTGATCCTAGGTACTGGAGTGTAACCCAATCTCCTGTTATACTTGTATGGTATGGGATTTATTGGTGTTTTGATTCCTTTCTCTTTCGACCTCAAATCATGTCCTTTATAACCTATCTTATCTATGGCTGATGCTTTTGGATACATCTTCTTAGGGATTTTTGTTGGTTCTTCATCTTCTTCATGATACAACCAAGAGGAAATGTTTATCTTGAGACTCTCCTCTTCAAGCAGACCCCACTTCTTGAAGGTAGTATCTTTGCATTGTATAGTAAGACATCCTCAAGTTTGTACTCTCCGCAGCCACCATCTACGATCTTGACCTTAGATTCTATTTGGGATGAAGTGGAGGCAACTTTAAATGCATCAGATGGAGAAGGTGGAGCAGGTGTGTTTAACGAGCAATGGTATGGATGTTTCCCTTCTATGAGCTTGAAATACTGAAAAGGTTGTGGATCACCTCTGATAGTGATCTCTCTACCATTGAAGGAAAATTTAAGGCATTGGTGATAGGTGGAGGGAACGGCTTGAAGGGAATGAATCCATGGACGACTGAGGAGAATATTATAAGGGAGGTCAAGATCTAAGACTTGGCAAGGGGTTTCAACTGTAATAGGGCCCACTTGAAGAGGTAAAGTGATCATACCTTTGGAAACCCTTTTTGCATCATCATATGCTTTTATTGTGATTTTTTCTGATGGATCAACTAAGTTCTCATAAAGTCCCAATTGCTTTATTAACTTGTATGTATGAATATTGAGTTCAAATCCACCATCTATCAAGATGTGTTTAACCTTGTGTTTTTGGATAAGAGCTTCAATATGCAATGGTTTATTATGATCATAGTCAAAGGGAGCATCATTGGAGGTGAAAACAAGGTGGTGTTGGGCAACGAGGTTTTCAATGAGGGCTTGGAACTGGGTAGCATTGATATTGTCAGGGACACGTGATTCAAGGAGGGATTGTTCCAAAATCTCCTTGTGAACGAGGGAGGTCTTGAGGAGATCCAGGAAGGAAATATGTGCAGAAGTCTTCCCAAGATGATCAAGGAGGTCATACCGATCGGTGGATGACATGGAGGGAGGATTTGGTGGACGAGGATATCCTTGGATAGTTACTCTTCCATGGTGAGTGGTTACATTATAGTCATTCTGAGAATGGGACGTGGAAGGTGCGAGGCCTTGAATGACTATTTTAGCAGGGTTAGGCATGTTTGTCGGTTGTGAGGGAGGAGGACCACCTTGAATAGTGACCCTAGGTCTATTTTGGGAATGGGGAGGGTTAGCTCTCTAGATACTGAGGATATTGGCGTGGTTATCTGCAGGCTCTATATGACCCACCAAGGAGTCAAGGCCAATTATATGATTAGTATAATCATAGTTCACAACATTAGATGATGAGACCTTGCCTTTGTCATGCTTCGGGAAGGGTTACTGGTACATTTTGAGTTTATCATTATTATTACCAAGTTTTGTTGTTGCTACCTCAATATCACCTTTATCAATGAGATCTTGGATGTAGTTATTCTATTTCATACACTTTCATGTATCATGCCCATTGATGCGATGATAGTCACAGTACTCATTCTCATTATATCACCTAGGTTTGGGTTGGTTAGGGTCAAATGAGCGAGTTGTCAGAAAGACAACCGCACCAGCCTAGACAAGCTTTGGAAACATAACCTCAATGGGCTCAGCAAGGGGAGTATACTCCCTTAAAGCCTGATTGTTAGATTGGGGTGGTCGCCTCTAGATTGAGACATTGTCGGGGGGCCTTTGAGATTGACTTTGATTATTTTGAGGATTGTTGAATTGATTGTTAGTGGTGGTGATTTTGGAGGAGCGGCCACGGTTTGGACTCGCTTTGTGTCAATGACACCATCGTTGACTACGTTCTTGTTTTTAGACCAAAATTTTTGTTTATCATTGTGATAAGAGGAAGTATTCTGATTTGATTTCTGATAATGCTTTAGAGTGACATCCTCTAACAAGACACGTTCAAGGGCTAAGCCTTTTTTAGTCGATTTTTAGAAAGATTTTATACACTGAGTTGTCAAAGGTTTTGATGGTTCGGGTACCATATTTTTTTGAAATAATTCAATTTGGTGCTCCTCTGGCATATCCCACTGGAATTTCTTGATAAGGTGTCACCATCTTTGCAAGAAATTGGCAAAGGTTTCTCCAAGGCTTTGTTTTGTGTTACAAAGGTCCATCATGGAAACATCATTAACAATATTGTAATCATAGTGGGCCATGAACTTTTCTGCCAAGTCCGGAAAGGAGGCAATAAAACCTCAAGGCAAGGACGAGAACCACGCAAGTGCATCTCCTAGGGAAAAAATTTCAAAAGTACAAATCACGATAGGAGACCTCTTGACATAAGATGCAAAACTCATGGACATGGTCTCAGGGGTCCCCCTAACCCTCATACTTTAGGTGTCTCAAACTCTAGCGAGTAAGGTGCGACTGGTATTGACGAATCATAAGGACAAGGACAAAATTCCTCAAATGAATAAGGTTTTCTTTTTTTAGTCCCTTCCTTCATGTTTTTTATGATGTTCTTCATGTCCTGAATTTCTTTGATTATATCATGTTGTGGGTCTTGAACATGATGGACCGTGTTTGCCTTGGGTATCTGGTGACTCGAGGATGACATACCACCACCGCTAATATATTGGTAGGACGAAGAAACGGGAATATGAGATGTGATGACTGATGCGATGGGGACTTGAGAGGTGATGATTGGTCGTGACCCACAGATTGTGGTAGTGTGAGAAAGAAAAGTATTGATGAAATTGGGGGTATTGTTGAGGGGAATAGAAGATTGGGGGACATAGACATGTGGGTGAGTAGAAGAGGATGACATAGAAGCATGTTGGAGAATAGACATGATCGGGATGGATAATGGTATAGATGCCAAAAATGAAGAAGAAGGTTGGATGGAAACCACGAGGATGGATACCGTGGGTGCTATAGATTGAGGATGAATAATAGGAGCAACAATGTGAGTAGGAGCAAATTCTCCCTATGGTTGTTGATCAAGAATGTCAGGGGGAAGGCAAGCAACATTTTCAATGAGGATCTTTAGGAGACCACTAGGATTATGTCGGATGAATTTTTCCATCATTTCCTGATTGTATGAATCCTCTATGAATGTTCGCACTTCATGGGAGGTCGTCTTGATCAATCATGTTAGGGTCCACTTTTGATTGTGGATCTTGAATGTCGAGTTGTAAATTTTTCCCTTGTGTAGGATCTTGATATAGGACACTAATGTTCGGCATGCCATATTATTGTTCGGCCATTGTCTTCTTTTGAGATCGAGTTGTGACCATACAAGAATAATCTTTAGGGAAGATTGATTAGAAGAATGAGCTTGATGAAAGGACTTGGCAAAAATTTTGGATTTTGAAGAAATTGGATTGAATGATTGATTGGGTCCTTATATTAGGACAAAGTTTGATTAATCTTGCACCTTAGTCCTTGGATGAGGATTTTAGGTGGGGGATGTTGATTATGAAAACCACAAAAAAGGTGACAACCAAGTTGAGTGAAATTTAGACCTTAGAACAATGATCAAAATCTCTTTCTACTAAGGATTGACTAATGATCCTAAGCAGAAATAAGACGTAGGATTGGGGGTCTTAACCGAAAAGATGAGGCAAAGGTACTTGGGGAAGATTCTTTCCCAAGGACAAAAGCCAAATGATTAATTGATTAAAGATGAGGTCTAAATAAAACTTCACAAGCTACAAAACATTAGAGTGAGGTTGATTGATTTGGATGATTGATTGAGGGATTGGATGATTGATTGATTTGATTAAGGTTTGATTGTTGCATTGATTGATGCACTAAGTCCTTAGAAAAGGTGGATGACTAGAAGAAGGTGATGATTAGATTATTCTTAGGATGATAATGACTCAATAAGTGATAGGCTCGGATGGCAAATTGTATGAAGGGATGCGACCACCCTGATTTTGACAATAGCTGGTACTGAAAGACAAGCATGATCTTTGGTGTAGGGCACAAACTCTTAGTTCATCACTAGCATCAAACTCATTGCTATGACCATGAGTATAATCGTGATATCGGTGCAAGAAGGTCTTATGTTTGAGCAAGTGGTTGATGTACCAAAACTTTCGACATCTAATGAGTTGGGCTTGGGTGAGTTTCTTCTTCTTGACTTGACGATGGATAGACTTCTTGGGATGTTTGTACAACTTAGGCTTATGGAACATGAGGTAGAAAGTGAGGTGAACTAGGTTTGGACTTTGGAATGTTTTTCAAATGTGAAAAGTGGAAAGGTTGTTTGTCAATCTACTCTTGGCAAGAAAACATCAAACATAGAAAACACATTGGCCAAGTGTAACACTCAATGATTGAGTGTGCAAGTGATGTGGGGCCTAGATTAGCCCAAATTGATTTTATGGGTATAGCACAAATGAAGACACTTGAAGACAACACAACTTAGGCTGGAAAGTAGAAACCACTTGATAGGCCCCTCGCATAAGCAATACCTCACTCAGGGGGGACAAATAGAGATTCTGGTAGCATTGGCTCCACTCCACAACACTCACTTCTCGGGCATACCAGATTCTCTTGCCTCAAAGATCCAAGGATCTATTATATGGGGAATTTATGTCTCATCCTGAGCGTATACATGAGGAGTAACTTTGGGGTATGATCTGCATCCCCTGCACTATCAAATGTAGGATTTTGGCTACTAAAACTGGTGTCTAGTGTAATTTTTGAGGGATCACCAATCCGATGATAGATTTTCAAAGCAAGCCACTTAAGGCTTTAACTAAGCTCATTGGTGTGGGGAAGGCCCCCACATACGTCAAATTCACTCAGCACTCTAGCCACTCGACCAACTTATTTATATAGCGGCTCGAAAAACCCGCTCAAGATCGCGTCGGGAGAGTCAATATCCCTGACGTGTCCCAATTCGAGATACCCTTTGGGGTGATGAAATCCCCAATCAAGAATACTGCTCAACTACTAAAAAAAAAAGAGTGTCGTTGATCACTCGTTCTCTTACACCCAAGATCCACGAAGGAGAGGGGAGAGGATACTAGAGTACAATAGTGGGTCCACTCAACATAAAGTGTGCAAGTGCACAAGAAACAAAAGACAATGGTTTATTTTAGTCCCACGTAAATAAAATTTTCTATCTAAAAGGCACAAAATGAGACTAAACTAGTGGAAAAAATGATTCTTTGGCCTGCATGCTGCAAGAAAACAAGATTAGTAGTTTGATTTTGACCTTGGACAAACAAAAAAAGTACCTGCAAAACTGAAAGATTGATAAGTAACCAAAACTCCGAAGGATATAGTGTAGGCGCTGATCCATAAACGGACGTGGTGTAGCACTTGCACAGGCACTGAATTAAGTCTGCAACCCTAGAACAGAGAATGTTAGGAAAAACTGAAATTTTAAATTTTTTTCAAAATTTTGAATAACTTATACCTGAGCGGACGTGCTGAAGTTAGAACACGGGCGTCGAAGGACAGAAACATGACACTAATAAATAGCTGAATTTTGAAATCTAAAAATTTAAAAATTGACGGTCTTTCAGGTTCAACACGGGCATTGATTCACCCATGCAAGCATTGATCTGCATATAAGCCCAAAAAATCTAACCAATTGCTTAAATCGACAAAAATAGAATTAAAATGCCTATTCTACTATTGTTTTTGAGTCCTTTTTAAGTATTTTAAAATGTTTTTTGTGATTTTTTTAGTTGTTAGAGAGCCAAAAATTAAAAATCTAGCTCTAGAAATGAGTGTCAAAAGACACTATGGCGCATGCGCTAATCTATAGAACTTGCAAAATGACAATTAAAATTTTGAAATCTTAGAACGAAGGCGATGATTTGCGTCAGTCGCGCTGAAGCAGCAGGGCAGACACGCTGAAGTGCGGGTGGACACACTGATGCGACAACCTGTGAGCTAAGAACACTAAAACTCACAAAAAGGGTTAGAAAAGGGGACGTGGGTCCCATCTAGCGTACCAAAATGAAGCAAGGGAAAATCAAGGTGAGGGTTAATGGTTAGTTTAATCCATTAAACATTCAAATCCATCAAAAAAAGATAAAATACCATTATACCTTCACAAACCTTCACTGCTTGTTCCTCGAATTGAGCCCTTGATGAAGTGGAATGTGCCCAAATGTTCCACTTGGTTGGATTGGCTCCAAGATTGGGTGTGGGTTGCTCTCCAATGTTGCACAACACTAGTGTATATGGGAAATGGATGGCTTCTCAAATAATGGATGAAATGGCTAAGCGATTATGGATGCAAATTTGACTATAACGGTGATGTTTTGGATGATTTCTAAGCTCAAACTAACAACATAAGATTACTTGGATTGGAGATGGAAAATAAAGTGGAGGAGACCCCAATTTATAGAGTTGAGGGAGGATGAATGGACGGTTGAGATTGAAGATGAATCAAGGGTGGAGCTTGAAGGAAAGGGGAGCACATGGATTGAGAGGACATGAGTTGATAAGTGTGGAGACCAAGAGATTTTCCATAAAGGCATTTCTTGTCTCCACACTCAACGATGTACATGGGGAAGAGATCTCCAAGTACATGGGGAAGACAAAAAGGAATTACAAATTCCTTGGTGGATGGAGGGGGAATTAAAAATTCCCAACTAATGAGATGCATAGGGGGATGAGACAAGAAAAAGAATTTAAAATTCCTTGGGAAGGTGAAAGTCATGGAGCAATGTGAGATTTTGAAATCCTTGAAATGACCCAATTGGGTGCATTTAAGGTGGAGGGTGAGGAGGGGACAAGTGGATTTTAGCCATAAATGGCTATGAGTTGATTTGGTGGATAATCATGGGGATTAGCCACTAGCAAACGATTAAGAAGTATGATTAGGTGAGATAATGAAGGATTAAGAGACAAGTGGGATTTGTAAAAGGATTTGACAAGGAGAGAGAATGAGTGGGGGAATTAAAAAATAGAAGAATAATATTAAGCATGATTATTAAGTATTTTAGAAGAATTAATTAGGTTAATGAGAGTTTAGAAAAGTGATTTGTAGGAATCACTTGATTTAGCTAATTAATTTAGATTAATTAACTCTGGGGGTTTTTAGAAGAAATAAATAATTAGATAACTTTAGAAGAATAGGGAATAACTGTTTTATTAAATAAATCAATTATGTTGACTATAGTGATAGGATTAATTAAATTTAATTTAATTAAAGCTGAGAAGAATAAGGATTAACATAATTAAATAAATTAATTATGTAGAAAGGATAAAATTAATTAAATAAAATATTTAATTTAATTAATTTTGGACATCTACAACCGATTCAGCCCTCCCCTCTCAATATTTTGAATGTTCAACAATTATAATATGACAAAACATTATAAAGATTGTAGTTGATCTAGTCATCAATAGTTGAGCAGTGAGAAATTTGATAAATGGTTGTATATTCATAGTATTGTGGGTTATAGATCCTTCATAAAAAAAGTTCTTGTAATTATCAAAAGTGGTATACTTGGATGAATTGTAGATTCAAGGATGATAGGAAACTTAGTAGGTTAGATAGATTTTACATGTCTCCTAACCTACAATTAATTTAAGATTCCTCCAAGAACTGTGTGGAAGTGGATTATTCTACTTCACTCTCATATCACTTTCCTATATTATGTTCCATATCAATAATGGAGACTAATGGAGTGGATTATCTTTTACCTTTCAAGCTTAATACTTCACAACTTAAAAATCCCTCTTGTGTTGTTGCATTGGTTGGCATTTGAAACTATATTCCCAAGCCAATTGAAGGGGATTCATATAGGGAATGTTGGCAATGTGATATTTATCAATGTGTTGAATTCTTACAATCTTTTGGTAAAACATTGGCTTCTCAACCAAAATGTAAAGAAAAATCCAAGGGAAGCTTGAACACAATAGAAAAATTCTTAATTCTAACCTGAAAATCGTTAGCATTCAAACTTCTATACCTTCCATTAAAGCTTATCCCATGTCCCCATGCGACTACTTATATACAATTTCTATTTAAATTTAAGCAATTGGAGTGTTCCCATGTAAAATTTTAATTCAGGGAAAAGAATAAATAGGAATGATTCTTTATTTAAGTGGAGAAATTGTTGCTTAAAAATTGAAAATAAGCTTTGAAAATAAGGGGGGTTAATTTAACTATCCGTGGGATCACCAACTCCACAAATTGCTCCTCAAAAAGTTGAGCAACAACCGCTAACCAAAATAAGCTAAGCAACCGCATGGGGACCTACACTTAAGTTCATAAACTTGATATGTACAAGGTTAAAGGAGCCAAAATTAGGGCTAAACTACATTGGATAAAGGAGGATAATACATATGCTAAACATTAAGATACCCAAGATGATTTTGGGCATGTTCGTATGAATTTAGAAGAAATTAAATCGATGTTTCAAGACTTTGATGAGAAATTATTTAAAAAGAAACCTCATTAACAGGACACACAAGGAATATTGAAAAAAATTATCAAATACCACATTCCAAAGGTGGATTCTGAATATAGTTGATTTCAACATATATCCCCTCATGTAGGTTGTTACATCTTGGTTAACTTCATACTAAAAAATTGTGGTATGCTATCATCTCCTCTTGTTAATGGTGCTTTCCCAAAGACAAATATTTAGAATAATAAACTCACTTGTATTGGAAACCCCCTCCTCCTAACTTTGTTAAACTAAATTTTGATGGAGTCTCAAGGGGAAACCAAGTGCCTTAGGTGCTGGGATGGTTTTGAGGAATGATAAGAGGGAGGTCTTGTGCTCAGCTTGTAGCGTCCTTCAGGAAGGGACTGATAATATTGCAGAAATCACAGCTCTCAAATTGGGTCTACAGTTGGCTCTGACTAAAGGAATCAGTCATATATAAATGGAGGGGGACTCAGTAGTCATAATCAATATTCTAGCCAAAATGGATGACTCGGGTGGCTCCATAAATATCATCTTGAACAGGTTAAGCAATTATTGGAAAGATTTATAGTCTTTGAGATCATGCATTGCTATAGAGAAGTAAACTTTGAAGCTGATCTCCTGGCAAATTGGGCAATTGATTGCAGTTCACCTTACAAGGAGTTAAATTTGCATGAATTTCAGATTATCCTTCAAAGACATCAACTTTCTTTATTGAAGACTTGAATTACAGTGGACCAATTTATTGATAATTTGATATAATTCAGCCTCTTGTTTGAATGTGACTTGTCAATTTGAAGTCCAATTAAAATTTGTTTGAGCAAGCCAAGGGCATAAGTTATGATACATAGAGTATACTGCTGGAATGGGAGACCAAGCTGTCCCATGGGTCAAATCTTCAGAAGAATTGCTTAAAATTGAGAATGTTTTGCATAAATGGTATTTGCTTGCCTTTGCACCTATTTCTCAATCTTCTCAAGAATCAAGGAGAAGAGGGTCAAATATAATTACATTTTGTTTACAAGAACAGACAGTTAAGCAAAAACTCTTATATTCATCTTGAACAAGTTATAATACATAGAGTATACTGCTGGAATCAGAGACCAAGCTGTCTTATTACCATGGGTCAAATCTTCAGAAGAATTGCTTCAAATTGGGATTTCCTTGCCTTTGCACCTATTTCTCAATCTTCTCAAGAATCAAGGAGAAGATGATAAAATGTAACTACGTTTTGTTTACAAGAACAGATAGTTACAGAGCCTGTTCATATTCTAATCGCTTCAGTTTCCTTGGTCCTTGCTGGATGTGGAAGATGATGTGTTATTAATGAATCAGGTTCATCTTGTAGTACATGTGCAACCCCTTATAATCTGTTTCATACTATTCTTCATGAAAGGTGCACAGTTTTGCAAACTGCATCGTCAGAAAAGATGTTAATCTACCTTGGGAATCTGCAAATCCACTACAGAGGTGCTTAAACTTGAATATTTTCTCTTTCCTGAAAAGAAATTGTCTCCATTGCTTGTGCAGCCTATTGCAGATGCCAGAAACAGATTTTGGAGCTGTTATAATATATACCACTTTGCTTAGTTCGATTACTACCCTTGTGATGGTGCTAAAGTTATTCTTTTTATTAGATCTCTGCCACCAAGTTCTAAAGGAATGCAAATTACATGGATTTGAAGTATCTACATGATAAGTTGCTGTATATCTCTCCTCAAATGTGTATTCTTCTTCTGTTGGTATATGTTTACTAATTCTGAGTGCAGTAAGAGCTCGTGGTTGCTAGACATGGTGCATTGCTGATTATATTGTGGAGCGCTTTTCTATTGATAACATGAGGATCCTTTTCAGTTGAGTCCCTTCAGCCTTCGTCTTAGTTTATTTAGACAAGATTTCTTCACATATTTGGTACCATTCTGGGTGAGATGAAGACTCTGGTTAAGCTGGTTACACTTCAGCTGGTTTTGCTCCTTTTGGCTATTCGATTGTGGTGGAAGAATATACTGGGATTTTAACTGTTTGGTTTTTCTTTCTAAAGAAAAAGAGCTTCAGGAATTGTTTATCTGATTGATTTTGTAGATAAGAATCCTTGTATACTGGGCTTTTTTCTGTTTGGCTTCTCTTTGATGATACAGATCTACAGGTTTTCATCTGTTTGGTTGAATATGATCTTTATGGTCAGCTTGATGTGGATTTTGCCATGTTCATATATGATACCGTTTATGTACATGATTATAGTAAATATGGTTGGTAAACTACATACTCTTATTTGTAGTCTTGGCCATGCTGCTATCTGGTTGTGGTTTAACCTTAATGGTCTTCTTTGGCTCTTATTGTATATTTCTATATTTTATCAATACATTATGAGGTTCGCCTCTATGCAAAGTGTTAAGTGCTTGGATAAAATCTCACTTGCCCCTTTCTTTCATATAAAAGCACAATTCAAGATTTACAATCCATCTAGAAGGCTTTGCAACAAATGCAAATTCTTAAATTGGAAAGATTCTTTGTAACATGTTTTCCGTTTTGTCATTTCTTCTATTTGATAGAACAAGCTTGTTCAATATCACAATCAACCTCTAGTTGTCTCTTTCCCAAAACATGCTTGTTTCCTTTTCAAAAAAGAGGTGTGGCAGTTGGTGGTATTTAAGATTTTAATACCCTTGATTGAGCTAACTGGCAAAGCTCTCAAAGCTTATTTAATATAAATAAGAGGTTGAAGAAGTTTATGATTTTTGTTAAATCATTGCTTCATGTTGATTAACTTATGAAGCTGAGTGTACAATGAAATTTCTTCAAAGAATGGTTGTGGCTTGATAAATACCAAGCTTTTTGCTTCCCTTTAAACTCCTTTTGAATGTCTCTAAATCCAATATTTAATATAAAATGGAGTTGTAGATTTCAAGAAAGGAAGTGTAAGAACTCGAGTATTCAAATTTGGAGGTCTAAAGCTCAAATAAATGCTCAAATTTTAGCTGGAAAATTCCTGCACTGCAAGTTCTTTATGGGAGATTGATTGAAATATTTAAAGATTCGGCCATCTAAATGCCCTTATTGTCAATGAATGAAAACTTAAAAAACATATTTTTTCGGATTATATAGGAGCCAAAAAAATGTTAAGTTATCTATGGCCATTTCCCTAGTATTTTTAATCATGTGTTCAGTAAGAAATGCTAAATTTTTATTCTAACATCCTTTTGCAATTTGTTTCTCTATGTTATGCGAAGTATATTAAGCAGTTGGAAGAGATTAAATTTCAAATTTTATAGCTGCACGAAAACAATATTCAATGTTCTAAAGTTAGAATCTAAACATCTCCAGATCCTATTCAAATTCAGAATTTGATTTGTATAGCAAGCTTTTACTTCAGTGGTTGTCTCAGGATGACTTATTGGATTCTAGCAGGATAACAGTTTGGGTGACTGCTGCTGCAAATTTTGTAGTTTTGTAATTGTGCATTTTCATAACTTGTTAAAAGGAAGGTTATAGTGTTGTTTCGTCAATT
This sequence comes from Cryptomeria japonica, assembly GCF_030272615.1. Lineage (NCBI taxonomy): Eukaryota > Viridiplantae > Streptophyta > Pinopsida > Cupressales > Cupressaceae > Cryptomeria > Cryptomeria japonica. Next base: position 469,614,455 of record NC_081406.1, on the reverse strand, counting down.
GTTGTTTCTTTGCCCTTGGGACTGTTCCTTGCCTGCTCTTTTCTTTGGTAGCTCCTTTGTGGATTGAGTATATCTATATGTATATATATATATTATAAAGTTAATTTTACAATGAAAGAATAGAATTCCACAAAGGAGCTGCGAAAGAAAAGAGCAGATATATATATTCTCGTTCAAATGCACCTATAAAGTCCTAAGAAAAAGTGCTCAAAATCTTCTTGAACTGCCACCGATGAAATTTGAGAGCTATTATATCATGATAGTTATAATAACCTACACATGCAATGTTGTACGACCAATAGCCACTGCAACTCACTTCATGGAAGTAATATCAATGATCAGTGTTAAACATTGTTTGGATAAAATAACAAGATACGCACAAAATTGTAGTGAATGTGTGCCAATAAAAAAGTATTATGATTTGCAGATTTACAAGAATTATTTTGAAACATCATAAAAAGTTTATCAAAATGAGCTTGATTGATTCATTTTGTTGATTAATTGAAAATTGCAATCATAAATTTCTTATTAAAGAATTAAGAGGTAGGTACTTTACACGTGGATAAAATTCCAGAGGAAGATTATTCTAAAACAATAAAAAGATATTGTTACATGCCTGCCTTATTATAAAAGAATTATAAGCACATTTTTACATGATCCAATCTTAAAAGATTGAACACTGGATCAATTGGTTTGATCATCTGCCTTCCCAGCTGATTTGAACTTGTAATCTCCATATGGATCAATCCAACACTTGTCTTCCTCAACCGCCCCAGCCCACCTTTGCTTGAAAATATTCATTTCAATATATGCTCGTCTTCTCATCTACCAAAAAGTCAAGACTCAAGTGAGCAGTTTATAGTTAGTAATTCCTCGTTTGCAGATTATGGTCCGAAATTACTTGTTTGCAGACTTTCATACCTCTGAGATTTTAATGAAGAGTTAGAAAAAGGGGTCTAAGAACCATACCTCTACTCTTCTATCAAAGCTTGCTTTGCGATGACCCTGATTCAAATATACACAAGGATTCAAGAATTGCACAAGAAATCTAATGTCATCAATAGTCTTTTTATAATTCATTTTTCTTTCCTAGAAGGATGGAAGGTATTCTTACTGGACTTCTCACATTTGAGGTCTCAGGTTGAGAAAGAACCTCAGGGTTCTGTAAGTTTTCCTGCATTTTAAAAATAGAATTTAAAAGATGCTGATGCAGAATCATCAAAATGAAATGAAATTTTCTAATGATCTCTATGATTAGGACACGAAAGTTGAATTGTGCAGAAACCAACAAAATATTCCAACCAACAAACCACAAGGCCTATTTCTGACGATCTCCTATTTCCTTGCTGATCATGGATATTTTGCAATGGATTTTGATCAAGCTTCTATGAAATTTTTTGTTATTTTGGAAATTGTTAAATATATTGATACAAAGCGGAGTTTAAAAGTACATATTTATTAAATTAGAATAGTCCTTCAGTGGTCAGCAAAGAACCTTGCCTGTTGGAAGGAAGAAATAAATTCTACTATGACAAGAATCCCGGGCACTATAGGAGTATTCCACTACATAATGTCCAGTAAGCAGTTACAATATCAACCCACATGGTAGAAACCTAAATACAAGACTATTTCTCTGGATAGTTTTCAAAAATAAGGTATAGGAATATTTCACTAGACAGTATTGTAAAGGTGGTTGACAAAGTTACCCAACATGAATGGTCAAAATAACAAACGTGGAGCACCACCACTGGAGATAGACAAAACAACTGTTCTGAAATTTGTTGTATGCATAAAAAAATAATTGTATCAAGTCAAATGTCAAGCTAGATTCTTATCTTTTTGACGAGTCATGATTCAAGAGTTTGGTTTTGTTCATCTATATGCTTTTTATCATGTTCACGAAGGATCAATAAACTGGGCTCCCAAATGCAACCTACACGGCAAATAAAGGATTGCAAAATCATTGGCATAATCAGCTAGTCTGTTGGATTTTTCTCAAAGAGGAAGCTTCCAAACACTCATTGTTATATTGCTCTAGGATGCAGTTTCAGCTGCAACAGATTATAAAAACTTCACTTGAAGAGGCATTGAAAAATTTATCTCAATAGAAGAATTGTTTCAGCGCTTGATGGACAGGTTTTGCCACTACTATTCTGCACCTACACAAGACTAGTATGTGGAGTCCATACATTTTTATTCAGAGGAGGCAAAGGTGAGATTCCTTAGAGACAGGAGGGAACAGTTAATCACAAAGATTCCATTCTTGACAAAAAAAATTGATGGTTGATCAAGGAATAGAACAAATTGTGGCAGTGAGGTAATAATTTATGTTATGAGGTATCATGAAAGTAAAATTGATGGTTGATCAAGGAATGAAACAAATTGTGATGGTGGGGTAATAATGTATGTTATGAGGTATCATGAAAGTAAGGGCAAGGTCAATCAAAGAAAACAAGGAAAGTATATTGCCAAACTAGGAATGGAAGAGGGAACACCCACTGGTGAGAAATGGATAGAATGAGCAGAGAAGATGAGAAGGTTTACATAGGCATGCAAATAAGTGATGAGAGGAGCAACCCTTGCCAAACAAGGAATAGATGTTGGCAAAGATTCTTGGAAAGGGTGAGGTAAGACAAGAAGAATCTTGTCAAAGAGGATTGGTAGGCACAATGACCATGGTTTAGATGAGGAAATAGACCCAGGTTCAGTGATTATAGAAGACTCAATAAGGTCAAAAAGGAGAAGAACGGAATTCCAATTACATAAAATTAGTGTTGCCCCATGCAAGTTTGTTCAACAAAGATGAGAGAATTTTTATTTAGTGATGAATGGCAATTTGAGGATGTGGTTTTGTGAGAGGAAGAGGGAGAGTCTTGACAAGGTACAATCGAAGAAATAGCTAAGAGAGACCAATAAGGATGGCTGCATAGAACTATCAGAATCAAACACCGCCTCCATAGCATGTGCAATTCTCTTTAACTAATAATAAGGTGTATGAAGAAACAAAAACCCATGTGGCAAAATGTTGGGAACTCAATCCTTATTACAGTCGACCATTAGGCTTAGATATTGGAACACCTTAAGATTATGTGATGCAAATATAGTTCCAAATTTTATACCAGTTCGTTTAGCAACATAGGGGAGAACATTAAACAATACACAAACCACAAATATACATGACAAATGAGATTTATGTCAGAAACCCTTTGGTGCAGTCACGGGTAAGAGGATCCCCAAAGGGTAAGTTCGGTCCGTGCAACAAGATCAAAACAACACAAAACAACACAAGAGAGGGAGAGAATGCCAGATCAGGCGAGGATCAGTTCATTGATTCAAATGCAACTATTGGTAACATCCGGCTTACATGTAGGCAACTGTCTTATTACAAAAACACATCCATATGCATCAATCCAGAAGCAAACATCGAATTCCAATTACGATCTACTGTTCTAATCCTTGAATACTGAAATCTACTTGCGATCCTAAGATCAAATACATCATTATATAGCACCCGGGAACATTCGGGTCGGCCAAGTAAGTTCACATTCCCCAAAGGTAGGAAAATGAAACGTGTAGATAGGTCGGCCCAAAGATGAGATGAAAATCCTCCAGAAAAGAATCACCACAAAGCGCAAACCAACAAGAGGGTTGGCTAGACATCGAAGATCATCCCACACGTGATAGGTCAGCTCCACAAATCAAGGAATCGCTCTGCAAGATTTGGGAACACCAACTAGCCGTTAAGCTTAAACATTCGAGGAAACAGAAAATTGCCATCCAATCTAGAAGTGATAACTTGCCGGAAATAGATCCAAATGAAACGTGGATCCTTGAACAAGAAAGATGAACAAGAATGGAGTTCAAATCCAGCTCTGCAAGAGAAATGATCAACGCCAAGGAATCCGGTAACTCTCAGAAACAAAACTGCTGAAAAGAACAAAGAACAAAGAAACTAAAAGGAAACATTTTTTGGGGTGATGCAAGATTGCCAAGAACCAAGGATGCTCCTGCATCAAACATCCGAGGTTAATGAAAAGTGAGTCCCTCACTTTGCAGGGGCTTGAGGAAAACCAAGATGGTCTACCTCAGCCTGGGAAATCCAAGAAGAATCCTCAACTGGTCTGCCTTTCCACTTCACAAGATACTCTCTGTATTGCAGGTTGCGCGTGCTCTTATTAACTCTGCTATCCAAAACTTCTTCAATCTCATCTGGTTTCTTCTCAGGAAGCTGCTCCAATTCCAGTTCACTGTCACTAAGTTTTGCCTCATGTTACTGATAAAGATCTGCAATATTTAAAATAGGTGATATGTCCAGGGTGTCTGATAGCTCCACTTCATATGCATTACTTGAATCAAATTTCCTCAAGATCTTACATGGCCCAAATTTCTTCATCCTCAACTTATTATAGGTTCCAACAAGAAATCTCCCCTTTCTTAGATATACCATCACTTCATCTCCAACTTCAAATTCCTTATGTCTTCTTTTCTCATCTGCCTTCTCCTTATATTTTTGGTTCATATCTTCCAAATGCTGCTTTACCTCTGTATGTAGTGCCTCCATATGATCTACAAATGTTTCTTCTTCTGTACTCCTCTTAGCTTCATGACTGGTATCTTTCAATTCTAAAACTCCCTTAGGATTCACTCTAGTAAATATCTCAAATGGTGTCTTCCCTGTACTCCGGTTTACTGAATTATTATATGCAAACTCTGCCTGTGCCAATATCAAATCCCAACTTCCGGGTTTATCTCCAGTCAAACATCTCAACAAATTCCCCAAACTCTCGTTCACAACCTCGGTTTGTCCATCTGTATGTGGGTGAAACGTAGAACTAAACTTCAAATTTGTCTTCATCTTCTTCCAAAGTTTCCGCCAAAAGTAACCAACAAACTTAGTATCTCTGTCTGAAACAATGCTCTTTGGTAACCCATGCAATCTCGCTTCTTTGAAAAATAAATCTGCTACATGAACTACATTTGTTGTCTTCTTACAAGGTATAAAATGTGCCATCTTTGAAAATCTATCCACCACCACAAATATAGAATCATTCCCTCTTTGAGACTTCGGTAATCCCAATATGAAATCCATGCTTATATCTTCCCAAGGTCTCTCTGGTACTGTCAGAGGCTTATATAATCCGGTATTCTGACTACTTCCTTTTGCAACTTGACAAATTCTGCAACTCTGAACAAATTTCCTGACATCCTTATGAATCTGAGGCCAAAAGTAATTCTCACTCACCAAAGCCACTATCTTATCAATCCCAAAATGTCCTGCCAATTCTCTACTATGTTTCTTCTTGATCAAATTGTCTCTCATAGAACTCTGAGGTATACACAATTGATTTCCCCTAAACAACATCTCATCTTGAATGAAATAGCCAACCACTTACTCCGATCAGCAACAACAGGTTCAACACAAGCTCTCCAAGGTTCTGCAAAATCAGGGTCTTCCACATATAGGGTCTTCAATTCATCAAATCCCAATACTGCAACTCTCATCTCTGTTATCAAATTTCTTCTTCTACTCAAGGCATCAACGACCTTATTTGACTTCCCACTTCGGTATTTCAGAACAAAAGTGTATCTCTGCATAAACTCAACCCATCTCATATGTCTTTGATTCAACTTACTCTAACTGCTCAAATACTATAAAGCATGATGATCCGTGTACAACAAAAACTCCTTAGGCAACAAGTAGTGTCTCCACTTCTTCAAGGCTTGAATTATGGCATAGAACTCTTGATCATACACTGAATATCTTCTTCTTGCATCATTCAACTTCCCACTGCAATATGCTATAGGTCTTCCTTCCTGGGTCAACACAACTCCAATTGCACTTACACTAGTATCACAATCCACCTGAAAGACTTTACTGAAATCCGGTAAGGCTAACACAGGTTGCTCAGTCACCTTTTGTTTCAACAATTCAAAACTCCGGTTTGCTCTAGTTGTCCACTTAAAATCCTTTCGGTCTCCCCTCATTGTCTCAGTCATAGGGCTACAAATTGCACTGAATTTTTTTATGAACTTCTAGTAGAAACTAGCCAGTCCATGAAATGATCTTACCTCTCCAATACTCTCTGGTGTAAGCCATTCAACAATTGCTTTCACTTTCTCAGGGTCCATCTTCAATCCATCCGCAGATAGCACAAAACCCAAGTATACAAGCTCCTCCTTCATGAAACTACACTTTTTCATATTAATCAGCAACTTCTCTTCTCTCAATCTCTGCAAAACTTGTCTCATGCAACAAATGTTCCTCTTTTGTCTTACTAAAAATCAAAATGTCATCCAAATATACAATCACAAACTTACCCAAGAATTTCTTCAATACCTCATTCATCAATCTCATAAAAGTACTCGGTGCATTAGTCAATCCAAAGGGCATTACCAACCACTCATACAATCCTTCATTTGTCTTAAATGTTGTCTTCCATTCATCACCTTCTCTAATTCTAATCTGATGATATCCACTCTTCAAATCAATCTTTGTGAAATAGTTAGCTCCACTCAAACAGTCCATTATGTCATCCATCCTCAGCAAAGGAAACTTGTACTTCACTGTAATCCAGTTTATTGCTCTTGAATCAGTACACATCCTCCATTCTCCATTCTTCTTCGGTGCCAACATAACAGGTACTGCACAAGAGCTCAGACTTTCTCTGATCAGACCTTTCCTCATCAACTCCTGCACTTGCCTAGTCAACTCTTCATTCTCTATCAGTGTCATCCGGTGTGTTGCCTTATTAGGTAGGCTAGCTCCGGGAATCAAATCCATGCAATGACTTATGCTTCACACAAGGGGTAACCCATTAGGTACATAATCTGAAATGATGTCTTCATACTCCGTCAGCAATTCTTTTATCTCTTCCGGTTTCAAATCAGTTTCCTTAGGTATCAACGAATAACACACATTTTCACTCTTCAACCCATCTAGAAACTTTCTCCCATCGACCAAACAGATTCTGACACTCATGTATATCTCACTTCTCAGGGGTTCCTCCAAAGGCAACAAAGTTTGCTTCTTCCCATTTGCAACAATAGTATAGATATTGCCTGTCTATCATATTGCCAAGGCCTTCCCAACAAAACATGGCAAACATCCATAGGCATAATATCACACAGAATCATAGTATTCTCCTATTTTCAACTTAACCAAACATTGCTCACTTACCAAGACCTTATGAACATCCCGAATCCATGCTATCCGGTAGGGTTTAGGATGTTTCAACCTCTGCAACTTCAACTTATTCACCATCTCCTCCAAGACCAAATTATCTGAACTACCACTATCAATAATAACCTTACAACACTTACCTTCCACATTACGTCTTGTCCAGAACAAATTCTTCCTCTGCAACGGTTCCTTATCTGTCTCATTCTGCTATAGGGCTCTTCTTATCATCAAAGCTTCGCCATCCTCCAGTTTGTTCAACGATCTAGTAGGTTCTTCTACAAAAGCGGTTCTTCCACCATTCTCAATCCTCTTATTTCCTTGTCTACATTCAAAAGCTCGGTATCCTCCACCACACTTGAAACAAGTTCCAATAAACTTTCTGTTATCATCTCTCTTAAAACCCTAATTCTGGTAACCACCTTGTCCACCATTCTGGTAGTAATTTCCTTCATTTCTCCAGTTTGAATTTTCATCACTCTTATCTTCTGCCTTTCCTTTATTCTGTTCTGAAAAAGATCTGCCACTTCCGGTAAAGGATCTACCTCTCTGAAATCTTCCGCCTCTTCCTCTTTGTCTCTGCTCATGCCTCTTATTCAATCTTTCTTCAACTTTTAGGGCATACTAATAAGCTTCTTCCACACTCTACAATTTCACCATACTAATCTCATCTTGTATAGACATTCTTAAACCATTAACATACTTCGCAATCTGCTCAACTTCATTTTCAACATGTTCAAATCTGATGTTCAACTTGTAGAACTCCTCAGTGTACTCCTTCACACTAGATTCTTTCTGCTTCAGATTCTGCAACCTCCAGAACAAATTGACTTGATAATCCGCCAGCAAAAACTTCACCTTCAACTTACTCAACATCCAATCCCAAGATTTAATTTTGTCCTTTCCTTTCCTCTATCTATTAGTCTGCAAATGTTCCCACCACAAGGAAGCATGTCCCTTCAACTTTGTGCAAGCAAATTTCACCTTCTTCTCCACCAATACCTTTGAAATCAAAGTATTTCTCCATCTCGGTAATCCAATCTATCAACTCATCCGAATCCAACTTACCACTATACTCTAGTGGGTTAAAGTGCGGTTTACTGTTCACATTTGTCAAAGCTCTAATCACCCTTTCATCATCTTGCGCCAACTCCGAATGACCTCCATTTTCCGGTTCATCATTGTGTTCTTCTTCTTCATCACTTACAACCTCAATATGTCGACCCCTTCTCTGTGTGGTCTCAACAACATCCAAACAAGCCACAATCTACCTCAACATGTCCATCACTGCCAAATCAGCATCTCTCCAGTTTCCACCTCTTCGCGCCATAGGAGCAAGTCCTCTGCAGCTGCAGGTTGGATCCTCAATCTGCCACCCTACAACAAAATTCAATAGGATGAACCTTTGCTCCGATACCAACTGGTGCAGTCACAGGTAAGAGGATCCCCAAAGGGGAAGTTCGGTCCGTACAGCAAGATCAAAACAACACAAAACAACATAGGAGAGGGAGAGAATGCCAGATCGGGCAAGGATCAATTCATTGATTCAAACGCAACTGCTGGTAACATTTGGCTTACATGCAGGTAACTGCCTTATTACAGAAATACATCCATATGCATCAATCCAGAAGAAAACATTGGATTCCAATTACGACCTACTATTCTAATCCTTAAATATTGAAATCTACTTGCGATCCTAAAATCAAATACATCATTATATAGCATTCGGGAACATCCGGGTCGGCTAGGAAAGTTCACATTCCCCAAAGGTAGGAAAATGAAACGTGTAGACAGGTCGGCCCAAAGATGAGATGAAAATCCTCCGGAAAAGAATCACCACGAAGTGCGGACCAACAAGAAGGTCGGCCAAGCATCAAAGATCATCCCACACATGATAGGTCAGCTCCACAAATCAAGGAATCGCTCAGCAAGATCTGGGAACACCAACTAGCCATTAAGCTCAAACATCCGGGGAAACAAAAAATTGCCATCCAATCCGGAAGCGATAACTTGCTGGAAAGAGATCCAAATGAAACGCGGATCAAAACAAGAAAGATGAACAAGAATGGAGTTCAAATCCAGCTCTGCAAGAGAAATGATCAACGCCAAGGAATCCGATAACTCTCAGAAACAAAACTGCTGAAAAGAACAAAGAACAAAGAAACTGAAAGGAAACATTTTTTTGGGTGATGCAAGATTGCCAAGAACCAGGGATGCTCCTGCATCACCCTTTTGGAAAAAAAAAACCACCAACAAAAGGAGAGTTACAATTGTATTATTTAGGAAATAGAGTATCCAATATATTAGTCTCTTTCATAGAGTAACTCAATCTATAGATAACAACATGCTACCTCCAAACAAGCCTCACAGCATTACCACATCATCAGGAAATGACACATCAATCCATTCCATCCATACAAACAAATAGATATAGCCACTCTCATGGAATTCCAACTGTCCCAACTGTCTAACTTAACAGTCACACAACCAAATCATGGTGGTACATGATGCTTTCCTCAACTTGGGTGAATAATTAAATTATTAATTAATTATAACTTAAGTTGTCTTAAGGGGGAGATATTAAATAGGCAAATAATGTATAATTATTTTTTTAAAAGTGTTCTAAGTTACCTTTTACTAAAAACAAAGGTTTTAAGTTGTGCCTTCAAGGCGATGCCTAGGCACAAGGGGGTCTTCACTCCCATAAAATGTTTATTATTTTATTTCTTCCAAATGTTATAAAAAAAGGTTGAAAACTCATTGTTGAGGTTAGACACATTACACCATTTTAAGAGAACTTGTGTTCATCTCTAATTTTCTTGAAGATGAAAACCCTATTGAAAATAATGTTTTTGGGGACAAAACCCCCTCTAGCTGGTCTTAGTGGTTTCATTGAGGAATCACAGTTGCACCTGCAAATGAAGTTTTCCCAGTTTGTTGCAAAAATGGAGATTTCTATGTATGTTGATTTGTTTAATATTTTGGTGTTGTTTGTGAAGAAATTTTGATGAAGTGTTTGAAGGATTCGAGGATAGGCAGTACCATACCAGCAGGCTATACCATCCTCCTGGTTATACCATCAATTCTGCTATTTTTGGTTATTAATCTCAGTCTTTGCAGGCTGTACCATTTTGTGCACAGAAATCAAATTTTTCTATGAGCTGTACCTCATCACAGTGAAGCCGTACCACCAGGAAAAGAGGGTGTGGGAGTTAGGAAGTGAAATGCCCTGTTTGGAAATCCCTATCACCTAATTTGGAGGCACCATGCAGGGTAAATGACAGTCCAAGCACCTTGTAGTTGGACTTTGGAGGTTGTGAGGTGATCGGAGGGGACCATACCTTGTGGTTCTTACTGTACCAGGTTTATTTCAGACCTGATAATGACGGAGTATAATATCAGTTTGACAATTCAGAATTATTTCAGTGTTTGGGTCAGTTTAACTATGTAGAGAAGTGGTTCTTCCAGTGTGAACGTGTTGGTTATGAGCTTGGCAATGTGTGGGTGAAAATTGATTGGTGTTACCTAGCTGTTCTAATGCACTTTCCAATTATTTGAGAGTTGCAGCAGTCAAGAGATGAGTATATCAATGTTGGGTTGGTTCTACGTGTATGGGTATGACTATAACAAAGCCTTATAGCATGTTGCAGTGTCATCTCCTATCTACTGATTGGTGAGAAGCATAGCTTTATAGCATGTTGTAGTGTCATCTCCTATCTACTGATTGGTGAGCAGCATTTTCTCCATTTTTAGTAGTGATTTTGATCTAATCTATCTAAAACTTTAATTCCCACATTCATATACTCATCCCCGTGAAATGCATAATAAAATGAGCCTAGATAAGCCCGTAAAAATATTCTCCAAGAAAACATTCCCAGTGTCGGCTTGCCCCGAAATTTGAAACATATTTTGTGACGTTTGTTATAAAAACAAGCCTAACCCCCTCATTTTGGGATGTCTCTATCAACCACTATCACACTCTCAATTGCACTTTTCAAAATTCGAGTGAGCAAGCGATTAAGCATCATCAAGGCAGTGAAGGAGAGGTCAAAGTTCAGATTTCAAGTATTCATGATGGCATCCATGATCAAGATTCAAGACATTATGAAGACATCCTACATGACATAATCAACCTTCGCATGAAGACTTCAATGCAAGATTCATCAAGGTATCAAGTTCCAATTCAAGCATTTCAAAGTCAGATCTAGCCTTATCCTCAAAAAATAAGCTTTTACTTCAGCATTTCCATTACATTTCAATTCAATTCAAGGGTTAATTCCATATACATATACTTTGTCCTACCCAATCCAACATTGGACAGCACAATGTGTTTTCAGTCTCGCACTATTTTTATTGTAGCATGGTATGCACACCCTTCAAGTTTTTTTTCCTGCCACATCATCTTTTATTACGCTATTTTCTGACACTACAATAAATTGCATCCCCAAATCTGAAAATAAGTTTTTAAAAAATAGAATTGCTTCACATTTTTTGAAACCCAATAAAATCATATATATATTAAGGGGCTTAGTTGGGTTCAAACCAACCAAGATAATTTGATTGTTGAATGAGAGAGACCTTTGGAGGGATGGTGGAAAGCGAATTTTGACGGTGCCTCTAAAGGCAACCCAGGACCTTCAGAGACAGGGGTTATTGTGAGGGATTAGAAGGGTGAAATTTTGGATCTAGGTGCTCAGAGGTTGGTTGAAGGTTCAAATAATTTGGCTGAAGTGACAGCGGCGTTGTTAGCCGTTAGGATGTGTAAGCAGTTAGGTGCTAGAAAAGTGCATTTAGAGGGAGATTCTCTAATTATTATTATGGCATTAATGAAGAAGGGAATTGAGGCATGACACCTGCAAGGTTGGATACACAACATCATTGAAGAGCTAAAGTATTTTGACGATTTCCAATTAAGCCATGTTAAACGCACTGGTAATGTTGAGGTGGACATCCTTTCCAAATGGGCTCTCACATTTAATGCAGTTGGAGATTTTAGATTGAAAGATTTTCGGAATGTTTGTTTTGAGGAGGAAGCAGGTAGTGAACATTAATGTCATAGCAGACAGTTAATACAGATGCAAAAGAATATGGATTTCAAAAAATCGATGTTGTTCAATTAATCAAGGAGACAAAGCTCCTTTAAATAGAGTTACAAAGACGATGTTTCTAAAAGAAACAATCGTTAACTAGAGGCGAAATTAGAAACAACTTAAATGACCATTAATAACACAAAGAGAAAGATATTATTCTAATACCCTCCCTTAATGGTCATTGTTCTAACTACCAAGAGAAACAACAGAGAAGGTTGCCCCCTTCTTCTCAGAACACGCTGCAACAGAAGACAAGAGCCTGCCACTAACTCTGCCACTTGAGATGAGTCTGCCACCAACCCTCCTAGAAACTGCAGAACTTCTGGAGATACCCAAAACAACACCAACCGTCCAACCTGATGTTGGAGAACTGTCCCTCCCTGTAACCAGAGACACACCAAGAACAGTTGTCATGATTTTGAGGAAAAAATCGGCAAACCCTCCAAACTATTGCAGATGAACACGATGCCCGAAAATAGACTGCAAATAAGAGACTAGTGTAGATGTTCGCACAATAACTCCAAGTGCGACGAAAAACAGACTACAGCAAAGTACAATTTTTGAAGAAAAAATCATAAACCCTCCCATGATTTTTTTTTACAGGGACAAAAAATATTTAAAAACCCAGAGACTTTTTTCGAGGGAAAAAAATATTAAAACCCATCAGAATTTTTTTCAGGTAAAAAAATATTAAAAACCAAAACAAACATCGATGCCCATAAGCCATCTTTACGCTTTTTGAGGCACGAAAAACGAGGTACTAAGAAGATGCTAAGTGCACAAAACTTGACTGCCTTCCAACATTAAGTTGGTCAATGACGCCATCTTGCACGTTTCCCAATGCACGGAAAACGAAAAACTGAGAAGAGGTGCTGGCACGAAATTCAAAAAATTCGAATCCCAATGCAAAAACAGAGGCAGATGCAGGTACAGACTTCAAAAAATGAAGTACGACTAGCACGAATTTAAGAAAAAAATTCCGGCTGACCCAAAAAAATCCGAAGACAACCCAGAAATCCTGGCGAAAAACCCAGAAGGAATCTGCTGTCGAAATCTAGATCTGCTGGCTCGAAAATCGAGGCACGAAAATCGAGGCACCCACAAAATTCTGACGACGACCCAGTTGAGATCTCGAAAAACCCACCACGAATCTGTGCTCAGAAAAAAATTTCGACTGAATCTGAAGGGTCAAAACCCTAGCCGAAAATGCAGATTTTCGTCCAAAAATGGCAGAAAAAAACCTGCAAGTGGGAAAAAAACGCGTCGCGTGGTTGTGCGAAATGCAGGAGAGACAGGTCGCAGGAGAGAGCAGAAAATAGAGAGAAAACCCTAGTAGTTGTAGCCAAAACGAACTGCCAAAGTAGCAATTTCGAATAAACAAATAAATTTTTCAAAAAAAACTGAAAAATTATTTTCGAAAATAACTTGGCTCTGATACCATAATACAGATGCAAAAGCATATGGATTTCAAAAAATCGATGTTGTTCAATTAATCAAGGAGACAAAGCTCCTTTAAATAGAGTTACAAAGACGATGTTTCTAAAAGAAACAATCGTTAACTAGAGGCGAAATTAGAAACAACTTAAATGACCATTAATAACACAAAGAGAAAGATATTATTCTAATAACAGTTATGTACGGCTGTCAGAGGAATGTGAGCTAAGGGCGGCGTTTGAGGTTGGCGAGGATATTTCTTATTGATGATTTTAAAGATTTATGAATTTGCATTAATTTATTTCCTCGTTCTCTCGAGGCTTCATTGAGACGATAGTCGTAGTTTTAGCAAAGCTCTGTGGAATTTTTTAGACATTGTTTTGAGAGGTGGTGAAGCGGGGAGTCTGGCGAGTATGGAAGCTAATTTCACCCTTCGAAGCAGGAGACAAGTTTACTCTTTCTATGGGGAGATTACCATGAGGCAGCTGCAAAGGATGTTTAAATTTTCGGACGAGTTGTTGGCTCAGAGCGCAGCAATTGTGGTAAGGGGTGCTTTCAGTTTACTCAAATTCAGACACAAATCAAAGATGGATGTGTTCTCCCTTATCATGGCTTGGGGTTTGGAGCTGGGAGAATCCACGACAACAGTTAGGAAGGTTATGCAGACAATCGTCCATGACGATTTCCTGGTAGGGATGGACTCCTTCCTTGAGTGGGCTGAGCCGGGTGTGGGGTTTGATGCTCAAGAGAGATTAGAGGTCGGTGGCAATGGTGGTAATGCAGGTTTATACCCCTTTCTTCGGTGGGCAAGGGGAATGTGTAAATTCCACCGCAAGCAAGAGGCTAGAAGGGGCTGGGATGCATTGAAAATGATTGCAGAAATCAAAGAGCTAGATGAAATCATTGCATAGGCCAAGGTAGAGGCCGAGGGTGCTCAAAGGCAGGTGTTGTGTCCTAGACCGACGAAGGCGACAGAGAACAAAGATGCTAGACTGGCGAGGAGTAAACGCCTGCGGAAAGTCCAGTAAGTGGGTGCTTTCCATTTTTTGGTGGTGACTTGTCTTTTTTGGATTGGCATCTTTTTAGACTTGGTTTAGCCAATTTTTTGATGTAATTGGGAAGGTTTGTAGGGTAGCCTTGTAGGGGCAATTTTGGTAGGTTTTGATACTTTATGTCGGGTTGGCAGTTTAGCCCTTTTCGTGGTTTCAAATACTTGTTTGGACATGTTATGCAAACTCTTTTTTGGATATTAATAAAATATACATTATTACCGAGCAAAAAGAAAAATAAGGTACCTCGACAATGAAACTGAGTTGTAGAATTAGTTAAGTGACTACAATAGCTAGATTTGGTAACCGTTGCTTAATGAATGCTTGATTGCTTGCTCACTTAGGCTTGAATTTTCTAGGGTATAATTGAGATCTTGAGAGAGGTTCTATGTAACAAGAGGTTACAAAATGAGGGGGGTAGGCTTCCTTTTATACCTAACCGTGCCACAATTATTTGAATTTTTGAAGCAGGACAACATAGAGTCAGATTTCCCATCCACAAGAAGTGATTGTTGAGAGGTATATATATACATATATATGTAATGTATGCATATATACATATATATGTATAGATATATATGTATATGTATACATGTATACATATGTGTGTGCATATATGTATGTATGTATGTATACACATATGCATATGTATGTATATATACACATATATATAAATGTATGTGTATACATGTATACATATGTATGTGTGTGTGTGTATATATATGTATGTATTTATGTATGTATGTATGTATGTATATACATGTACATATATATGTATATATGTATATATATGTATATGTATACATATATATACGTATATGTATATATATATATACATATATATATATATGTGTGTGTGTGCGCATAATCGTGATAGTATATCTCATTTCTATATTGACGGAATGCATTTAATTTCTTAGAATGCCTTGGATGATAGTACCGCCAATGGTTTCATAATTGCATCTTGTTGTAATTGCACTCCATTGAATAAGTGAGAAATGATTGTGCTTGTGCAATTGCACTACGTTGAATAAATGAGAAGTGACTATGCTTGAGTAATTTCACTTCGTTGACTAAGTGAGAAGTGACTATGCTTGTTGTAATCGCACTCTGTTGAATAAGCGAGAAATGATTGCTTATTGTAATTGCACACTTGGCTAAATAAGCATAGAATGGTTTCCTTTCACTTATTGCATCAAGCACACCGCTGTAGAAGAAGAGACCTAGCTGGCTCTGCCACCTCGTGTGTTTAGTTGATTAGATCACTTCATGTTGCTGCATTTTAGCTAATTGGATGTGGTCCTATAGAGCCTATGCTCTCACCTTGCCCATCTCGAGAACTGGTTGATCAAAAAGTGATATGGACATTGCAATGTTGCTTTGATTAATCGAAAAGTGAAAAGGACATCGCATTGTAGTTTTGATTTAGTTGAAAATTTTCCAAAAAAATTAGGGTAGTTACTACATACATCCAACAACTACTTAGACAAAGATGCAACAATGAGTTCTCCTCCAAATGACTTGTAGTTGCAACCATTGCGACATCGAACTTAGACAAGCCTCCATCTGAACTTTCCTTGTCTCAACTATCTCCCTAAACAAATGATATTGTGCATCCACATATTTAATTATAGTATGATAAATAGGATTTTTAGCTAGACAAGTTGTACTTTTATTGTCACAATCCAACACTACATAATTCTAAAATCAATACTATTACAAAGTCTTTGTAATCATACAACTTCCTTGAAAGCATATTTTGTAACCATGTACTCTACTTCAATTGTGAACAACATAACCGCCTACTACCACTTACTCATCCAAATTACTACTCCACCAACTATAGGAAAGACAAAATTGCTATTTGACTTCTAGTTATCCAAACCTCCAACTTAATCATTATCAACAAACCCTTGTATGTTCAGCACCTTGCCAACACCATTAGAACCATGAAAGCATGAACAATAATTTAGAATTTCTTTCAATAACATAATAACTCTTTTCACCTGATTCACAATGTTTTGTCAGGGTTTGACATTAACCTACTTAGAGCTCCCATTGCTTGGGAAAGTCAAGCCTTGGCTAACCATTACATAAATCTTCCTACCACACTTACATATGGAACATTACACATGTCCTCCAAAGCCTCCACAATTTTTAAGACATTTTCCAAGACTCGACTTATTGTCGATTGATTATTGCCATGCATGCCAAATCGTCACAAAATAGTTTCAAGATACTTCTAGGTCAACCACAACTTTTTTCTAGTTCTACTGGACAAATGAGCCTTGCATTCCCTAACCAATGCCTTATTGTTATATCATCAACATATAAAATAAATGATTAAAACATAATCACCAACTTGTGTGCAATACACACAATGATCAATATTAGTCCTTCCAAAATTTAGTTCCAATGCTTATGCATCAAAATTTTGATACCACATATGCAATAACTAATTTCCTCCTAAAAATCTCCATATGCAAGAATGTTGTCTTCATATCAATCTAATCCACTTCAAAATCATTTGTTGCAGCTATAGATAACAGCATCCTAATGATTTTCAACTTAGCTACAAAGGAAAATGTTGTGTATGAGCTACAAAACTTTTTGGAGAGTGTCAATAAAAACCTATGTTACCAAGTCCTCGCAAGGTCCTTGGACCCTAAAATTCCAAATGGAGTCTCGATTCTCAATTGAGATGGCTTGAGATTTGCCAAGAGTACCCTAGGTGTCCCATGTAGGACCCACAAGGTACCCAAGGCAGACCCTTGGCAACCCCAAGTAGACCCTAGAAGTCACAAGACTACAACCAACAAAAAAACACATTTTTTTAACCTTTTAAAACAAACACAGTACCCTAATTTCACCCTAAAGTGATTATTATTCACTTCTTTTGCCTAAAGTCAAATATTTCTGCCTCACTTCACAAACAAAAGTTACGAAAGTAGTTTTTTCCTACCAAGCTACCATTTTTATTCTTGAAGGTGGCTTGATAATTTTTTCAAAGATTAAGACTACAAAGAGAAAGAATTGCAGTTACAAGATTTATCTATCAAAGGTATTTTTCAAAAAATATTGAATTTTTCCAAGTGTTCCAATTGTTTTGTTATTCATTTGGAATGGTTGCTCATTCTAGATCAATTGCCCCCAATGTAGAGTTTATTTTTAAAAATGTTTTGAATGTTTTTATAAACCTTTTATACATAAAATAAGGGCTATAGTGCCACTTTTAGAAAAAAGTTAATACAATGTAGGGTTTTAAATTGTTTTGTTATTCATATGGAATGGCTGCTATTTCTAGTTCAGTTGCCCCCAAGGTAGAGAGTTCATTCATATTTGATGCAGCATCACCTCTTTGGCAACATACATACATGACTAAACTTTCTAGAGGTGGGGGCTATTGTTGGTGTTGTAGCCAATGTGAGATTAAGTATAAGGGCTCATACAATCAAGTGAAAACCGGCCTATGCACTATGATAGCTTAGGAATAAGAGTTCTTCCCAAGCCAAATAAAAAAGAATTACCAATAGAAATAATTATGGGATATATGAAAGAACAACAGGATGCCAACATGATAAGTAACAAAGCAAAGGAAAGGGTACATCCTGTCTCCAAGAAAGGATCACAAAAACCTCTCGATGGCTTACCAATAATGGCCGACCCATATCCTTTCATTCCATCACTGTCTTTCCATTGTGAAAGGCCCTCAAAATGAGGCAAGGGAAGTTGCAAATGAGAAACACTGCTCATTGCATTTACAGCAATGGGCTTCTTTCCAACATTATTAGCACATATTGGTGAGATATGGTAATAACATTTGCCGATACACCTATTGACATTAATCTTAAGTATGAAAAGGTGTGCACCACCTTATCAACCAAAGAAAAAGATTCTATAGAGACACCATTTAGAGTAATCAAAGATACATGGCCTAAAACAAGAGTGTCCATCATTTGTAATTGGATGGAAGGATTGCAAAAATAGCCCACAAGTTGATGTCATTGTGGTGTCCCCAAAAGAGAGAATGTTTTTAAGGCAATTGATTCTGAAGAACAAGTGAAGGATGCAACCTTCATTTCCAATAACCTTGTACAATCCATTAAGATGGTGAGCTCTGAAAATATTGTCCAACTCATAATGTAAAACACTAAAAATTGCAAGGCAACTGGTAGTGAAGGGTACATGCGGGCATAATTTTTGGACACCATGTGTCTTCACTCCCTCAACTTGATAATGCAAAAGATTAGCATAGAGATTGAATGGGATCTACACAAAGGCCCATGGACTCAAATGTTTGTGAAAAATTATCATATGTCACAAGCTATCTTCAAGAGCTTCTCCAATTTGGAGTTGTTGAAAGTAGTTTTATTTTTTAGTATGATTTTAGATTTCTTTGATATGTCATCTACTTTTAATTTTTTAATTATCTTTATTTTTAAACCATGTTAGGTTGTCAAGACTTGATTCGCATCACAAAATCAATTCACATCACATGCAATCATCTTGAGATTACTTTTAAAGGTGCAAGAGCACCACTGAGTGCCATGGTCATCAACATTAGTTAAAGCGTATGCAAGCAATCATTTACAAAGAACCCAAAAAGTAAAAGCGTTGATTCTAGATGGCAAGAAGTGGGCTTGTTTGGAATAGTTTTTTTGTTTCATTTCCCATAATGAATATAATTAAGTGTGTGAATACAAATTGACCATGTTTGAGTGAAATTTATGATGGCATAGACTCTATGGTTGAAAAAATAAGGACCATAATAGAATCCAAGGAGAATGACCCCATTGAAGTATTTTCCAAAGGAGTGCAAAAAAATATTCATGACCACAGGAACAAAATGACCACACTCTTGCATCTCCTAACATTTGTTTTGTCTCCAAAATATCATACGACAAAGATAGTTTCCTTGCCAAGGAGGGTGGCACCATATAGAGATGAAATGTTTCTATTGGGTACAAGACTGCATTTAGAAAAACATTTTCAAATGTTGATATACAAAGTGCTTGAGTGAATTTGTCCACTTTATATATTCAAGGAATCATGATGTTTGTGCTCTTTAATAAAAGTACAAGAAAGATGTTCATGAATGGTGATACATAAATGACAATAAAAATTCTATCTCAAGTATGCATTTTTTTTATCTTTTAACTTCTCACTTCTATTTTGCTGCTTTATATTATAATTTATGTTTTATAATTGTAAATTTTGTATTGAGTGTGCAAGCAATTTCAAAGGGTTGTGAGTTCTTCTATCGAGTGGAATTGGAGTACATACTATTTTATCAACTTACTTCAGCACAACCAATTAAATGCAAAAGATGTTGAGGACTTGGTCTGTGGTGAGGGAGTTATTAAATTTTCATTAAACCTTTGTTATAATGTGTATCGTGCACTTATGTTTTGGCTTGAACAAACATTGTATAGTCTAGAAGAGGCAAGATTAACTACGCTGTTTTGGTCATAGAAGTGACAGGCACTCAAAGTAGGATGTCTTTAATTTGCTGGCGTGTGAATATTAGAGCCACATATGTGCCCAAGCATATTATTATTGGCTCTTTCACTCTTTGGGAAAATGTGGGAAAGTAAATTTTCTACTTACCTAGTTATTAAAATATTTCTTTGTATGGCCTAGGGTAATTTGTGGAGCAAGAGCATAAAGGAATGTACAAAAGGATTCTCAAGGTATTATAGTAGCTCCCATCCATTGATTTATTGTGCTTTAGTTTAGAGTTACTATTAAATACTGTTGAGTACAAAAAATATTGAGCTCATTGATTTAGAAATGGCTAAAACAAATTTGGACATTATCACACATCATGCTGATATCAGCATGCTAGAGGTTGTACTTGTGATGGAGAATATCAAAGAAAAAGTCCTTAAAGTCACCAAAAACAAAGCAACCTTAAACAGTTCCAAGGGATAGTAACTTGTCTTTTCCAGCAAGTTTCTATCCCTACTGAGTTTGTACCCCAAATTCTAGAGTCTACTAAGAAGAAAAAGTGACGAGATCAATTAGTCATGCATGCAAAGGACATGGAGTAGTGGTTTGAAGATATCTGCCACCAAGGTACAAGGTTATTAGATCATTTGTATGCTTTGATATCTAAAGTGAAGAAGGTTAGACAAGAGATTGTAGATATGGAGAGATGTATGACATAAAAACTTTGTTCCTATAGAAAAACTTGCATAAAAACTCAAACATGACAACATCCTAAAATTGAATAAGGTACATGAAGGGCAGATGTTCACATGGAATGGTCATTACTGTTTTCTAATGAGAAAGCTTCTACTTTAATTGAACAAAAGAACAAATTATCTTAGAATGAAAAGTTTGTTTATGAATTGTAACTGCTATTCCATTAAGTATGCTGATGAACAGGGCCATACATTTAATTGGATGATGTACAGAGTGAATTTCAACAATCGATCAGAGAGAAGTTTGGAAAAAATCAACATGTATGACTTAACAAAAATTATTGTTCACATCCAAAGAGGAGAAGAAAAATCAGCAGAATTGACAACATTGATTTTTTAGAATAAATTTGCAAAACAAATTGTTTAAATAGATCATCCAAGAAGAAGAAAAAAATCAGCAGAATTGGCAACATTGTTTTTTGAGAACGAATTTGCAAACAAATTGTTTAAATAGATCATCCAAAAAGAAGAAGAAAAATCAGCAGAATTGACAACATTGATTTTGAGAATAAATTTGCAAACAAATTGTTTAAATAGATTCAATGGATGTACTAGGTGAACCTAAATTAAATGAATTTTTTCAAAGCATCTAGAAAGTTGCTTTAGTACTGAGATCTTTCAGTAGGGTTGTTAAGTAGCTAATTTTAGCTGTCTCTAATTTTAGTCGGTTGTGCTTTTTTGAGAAAATCTATTCTGGAGACCTATTCTTAGATATCTTATTTCAAAAGATGAAAGATTTGAATTCTTATCCTTCATTCCATTATTAGATCGTAAGAATCTTTTTAAGATCCTAACTAAAGATTGCCTAAATTAGACTTGGTATCAGTGGATACATTTTATAATGAAGTTTGTATTGCAAGCATGTTATTCTTAGTATAGAAGTTACAGTTAGCTTTTATTTTATTTTCCATGCTAAGTTTTGAAATCCTTATAAATGCCATTTGCACTTAAATTTTCAATAGTAATGTCTATTCCTACTTGTTGCTAATGATATTGTTCATTGAATTATTTGTTTTTTGAATCAACTGCCTTGTAAATTGGGTAAAATCAAGTTATTAATGCAATCTTAATGTTCCAGATCTTATTATAGGAAGTATTGTAGCTTTGTATGTGGTTCATCGTAATTAATTAATAATCCTTCATGTTTGTGTTTGTTTCACAATACAACTAAGTTTTACTTCTGATTTCTAGTCTCTACGTTTAACTAAAAGTTGCATGCATTCATTAGCTGTGTTATATCTTTTACCATAAGTAAATAGTTGTAAAATGCAAAAGCTCTTGTTCAATGCAGAAGCGTGAAATCGCCTAGTGCCTAGCCTGAGAACTAAAAACATGCTTTTAGTGTAATTTTGTTTGTATTGCGTACTTCAGATCATGTAAGTTCTAGGGATTTTAAACTGAAAGTGTAAGGAAACTTATCACTTCCTTCACTTCTAAAAAGGGATCTTCCCCTCATAATTTGAAGAATAGTTTTACTATGCATGTTCCATTTTGTGTCACACTGAATGATGTGAATTAAAATGCTAAAAATGTACTACATGGTAGATCATGAATTGACAAGGGATCTTCTCATAATCTATGGGTCACTCCCATTTGATGATTGCCCACATCCACAACCAGTTTGTTCGGGAGAGGTTTGTACAAATCCATACATAGATAAGCACCCCAAGATTTGGGTAAGTGGCTATTTAGTCTTGGATGGCGTTCCCTATGTTCTTTTAGGCATAGGTTTGCTAGAACCCATTGGTTACAAGTGGTAGTCTCACCTTGACATAGGAATTCATTGGATGCAATTGGTAGTCTTACCTAGACATGGACTATAGCGAGGAGAATTTTTCTCCAAGGATCAAGCAAGGTTCCATTTCATCCTTTTATTTTTGTGGGGCAATGGAGAATGAATGAAGGGAAGGGGGAGGACAAGTGGAATTGAAGGAATCCTTGTCTCTCACAAAGGAGTTGAATCATTTGAGACTACAGTTTGGAATTTCAGGGCTATGGTGTAGGCTGTAGCCTCGTAGAATTGTAGCCTGGTTCAATTGGATCCATTTGAAATATTGTGCTATAGGACAGAAATGGGATTTTAGTAGCAGGGTTGAAAGGGTCTAGTTTTTAGAGCGGCCATAAGAGGGTTTGCATGCATGCCTAGATTTTCAAAAAGTGAAAGGATTGTCATCATATCATTGGGCAAGTCACTTGTATCAAGATTATAAAATAGATATAAACTTATATAACAATATAGTAAAAAATCAAATTACCACCATGTTAGATTGATAGACATACATCATTATTTCCCAAAGAGGGTATTGCTTGATGTACTATATATTCACTATCAATCACCCCAACATTCTTGCTTCGGTCTCCCTGAAAACACAATTCTAAACCATGTGAGATTCCTCTTGAAACAAAAGCAAAAATTTAACATCATTATTTGTCTAGACATAATGCAACTTTTGAACAACATAGTTTGGTACAAAGGAAACTAGAAGCATATATTTTACACCGAGGTAAACAAAACGAAAATATAAACATATGCTCAACGATCTAAAGAGGCTGCTCTTTCATCATATTGGAAAGAGATCAAATATTTGGAAAGATGTTGAGGGCTATGAATGTAATGTGATGAGGTTATCAAATAAATAAATGAAAACCTTTGGGCTTTGTGTATTACCTAAACTTTAAGATGTCCATAGAAAACAAAATGGTACAACACCATCAATAACCTCAATTAGAATTCAACCAGGTATTTTTTTGGTGGAAAATAATGGATTTAAAAGAGAATGAAATAAAGAAAGAGAATAGCATGTGATGTGTAAAAGGTCATTTTTCTTCAAAATTTTAAGAATGCGATGGACAAGTCTTGTGACCAAATAAGAATGTGGAGAATAGACATGACCTATCTCAAAGGAAAGTGGAACCCATAAACAAAGTGAACATAAAAGAATAAAGAACCCTTTACTGTTATACCTGTACACAATAGCCAAGCTTCATATCGATTCCCCAACCATGGATCAAATCATTCTACAAAAACCAAAATGTTAATTAAAAAATTATAATGCAGGCAGCAGATGCAAGTATATTTATTCACTAAAAATTTAAGAATATTCAAGCACAAATTTCAATGGCAAATTAAGTTTTGCAATTTATTGGTTTCAAATAAATTCCATAAAAGTACATGATCTTTGCCAAAAAATCCAGTTCCATCCCAAAAGAAATGCTGGAAACTAGTGATTCTCACACATGGAGCATTATAAAATGTTCTTTCATATTTCCATAATCAATCCCAAATAAGGTAAAGTGGCAGACTACACAGTAACCAACACATTTATAAGAGTTACTGTGTACTCTTCCTATTTTGTTGCAAATGGGATTGTTTACAGTTGGCATTCTGGAGGAGTGAAAGATGATGAGCATTTCATTAGAATCGGGAATGTTCATGTTAAAGACATGCTTACAGGCATTATAGAGAAACTACAAGATAATGAAATTTCCACTAGTGCAAGGAGTGTCGTCAACTTGTATTTAAGGGGGTTTCTTTTAGTCATTGAATTGTAAAAGGAAAGAAAATAAGAGGTTTGTGTGGAGATGTTGCATAGGGGTGGGTCTCATCCACTAGACAAAAATGAATCCTAAAGTGTAGTGCTATTTTTTGATTGTGGGTGATCAACTTATGAGTGGACAAAGAATAGTACTGTGTCCAACCTCTTTGCAATTTGTGGCCTTCAGCTATGAAGTGTTTGAAAAAGGAAAATAGAGTTTAGATTCCCAAAAATCAATAAAATGCACATGTTTTAGCATTAAATATTTGAGGACATGCTCATTAAATTTAAAATTTTCAAAAAACACTTTACATTGGAAAAGTTATTTTATTGGATATTTTTAGCAATAACTGAAGAAACTTGGGCCCAAAATGGTATACACTATTATCCATGATCTTTCAAACCTTGATTCCTCCTAAAGGATGTTTGATGGCAAAAATACTCAAATCTAAAACATTGTTGTAACTTGTAACTAAACCAAAAAATCACATTTCCTAACATTGGTATTTCATATCAACATACGTGAGGGTGTCTCTAGTACTTTTGGTCTTGGTTCAACATTTTTCATGTATGTTTGTTGTGTGCCATCTCATTCATAGTTGAGACATCAACATTCATGTCTAGCTTGTTCTACCTACAAAACCACAAAAGAGAGAGTATTCTATTTTTTGTTTTACAAACACTTTTCCATTAATATTGACCGTAGTAATTTGTTGAAGTAAACATGCTTTTGTGCTCATAAATCAAGATTATCAACTCATGGTCCATTTTCCAATTAACAATGGTTGTAGATTTCTCAAGGATGAACTATATTGAATGAAGATGAAGAAGTTCCTGATTGATGGTAGCACTCACATAGAAAGAAGAAAAAGGTAATGCCAAATACTTGAATCTGAAAACAAGATTGGCAAATGGCTAAGAAAAGGCCTCCAATACATTATCTGAGTGGTAATGCCAACATAATGTCAGCACAAGATAAAACATAAAGACAAGTTTTAGAAAAACACAAAATCCTACCTAAGCAAGATGAGAGGTGGCAAAGTGATGAAGAAAGTGCACCTAGTGTTGAAGAGGAGATAAGTTAAACAAGGTGCTACTTAATGGTGGACAAGCCATTTCAGAATCGCACGCAAGTCAGAAATACATGATATTCAGTCCTTAAGGCCCCATTTTGGAGTGGCACTACCCTCTCAAAGTTCCACCATGTTTCATAAAAGTGTAAAAATGACTTGAAAACTCTGCCAATGTCTTTAAAATGGCAAAGACATTAAGAATCTCCAGTGATTATAGCTATAGATTATTGTTGTTTTAGACTATGAAAACCATTATACAGCCTCCAAATTATAATATCTAGGTCTGACTAGTGACTGTGCCTGCAAAATACTTCCAAATCAGTCCATACCAGCAGCAAAATCCTTGAAAAATCACTGTTACAGCAAATTAACATCACAAAATCGTCTAATTTTGGTCTTCTACAGAAACTACAAACTTCAAAGTCATTACTTGCAAACCGTACCTGCAAATTTTCATTTTTCCAGGTTGTTGTAGTGACCACTCTTAAAAAGCCTTGCATGTCAAATTGTTGCAGGGACACAAATATCCAAATTCATACCTATAAGACTGTTACAAGTGGTTGTACCCAGAAAGCATCTATTTTCCAACTATACTGGCAAGTTCATACCTTCAAATTTTTCAGATTCTGAATTATAACAGTAAGGAGAGCAGTTTGGCATAATGGGATTGTGTGAAGTTATAGAACCGAAGGATCTAGTTGCACATGTCATATTCATGTCTAGGATACTGTATTAGAGCTCATCAGCATCACTGATTTGAAGACAGATGATCATGGCAGAACTGAAGACAAGCTAGCCTGTAGACTGGTAGAAAGAAGACTCTTAAGAAGCAGAATTCCCTATTACTGTACTATTCTTAGATCTGGTAATATCTTGTGCTTGCCATTACGATACAAACACAAAGTAAAATAATTTCTTCCAACAACAAGGTCATGCATTTCTTAGATGCAGACTCCATAGAGATTGCTTTTAACATACAACTCTACGGAGAAACCTAGATTGTGAATCTCAAAGAATGTGTACTCCTAATGAGAAAACAATGTTTCAAAGTGTCAAAATGACGTAAATAAGAAGTGGCTTCTCATACCATACCAAAGGTGTGATCATTTGCCAAAATTGTATACTGTAAAGACTTCAAGGAATAGCTCTCCAATATGATCACCATGCTGAATAGAGTAATGGGGCAGCAAGAAGCAAGGATTTCAAGAGCTTGATGTTTTATATCATCAACCTGATATGTAAGGAAAAGCTTACAATGATTGTGGACACTTTATTAGTGACCCAATCTATTCTCAACGCATCAAATTCTTTGAGACAAAGACTTTCCGTATGACATCATACCTAATGTATTCCCTTGTGCAAAAACAAACTTTTCTAGGACTTCAAAAGATACAAAACAAAGGAAGATTCTATTTGTGGTATTCACAATTGGTGTACAAGAAAGCATTAATACATTTCAAAAGGGTAAATGATGTATTTAAAATGAAGATTACACAAGTTTTGAGCAGCCAAAGCCATGTACACATTCTAGACTATGCACAATTAATTATTTTAGAATGGGCTGATTAGTTCATACAATTCCCTACTTTTTCCTTTCTCACAGTGTATGGATTTGATGCTCAACCACATCAACTTCCATAGTTCCCTGGTGATTGCATCTTTTAAGAGAATATTGCAGGAAGTATCAATAGTCCATGAGAATTGTCAAAAGAGACACAAGTTAGGGGTAAACTTTCTTTGGGCGATTATAAGTGCAATGATGCAAGCGATATCTAGCATAAAGGTGATGAAATCATATTAGCAAGTTTTCTAATCCTAATGCATTGCCGACCAAGAAACTGGGAGCAACCATCACACAAAAGCATAATATAGAAGATTTAAGGGTAAATTGCCTAGATAAATTCGGATCTAAGAAGACAAAAAGAGAAAGATGACAGCTTCAAGATCATCCAAGGAGAATTCTAAACCTGAAACAATGAATCTTGTTGTCAAGAAGAGACTCATGACTACTCATGTTCATGTCATCGCATCTCCAAAAATTATAGAAGATATTCCTCTAAATCAGCATTACCCCATGCCTTCAAAAGAGTACAATGGGCAAATTGTGATTCCAAGTATCAATAGCACAGAACAGGTGCAAGAAACTTTGAAGGGGAGAATAGTACAACTTCAACAAAGGAAGGAAAATATAATCAGAAGTCATCCATGATAGAAATATAAGATTTTGAAGCTAAAGTTCATTTGGCTACTGAAAAAGATGAAACATCTTCTCCAATGTCACTCAGTATTCCAAATCAAAAGAAAAGAAAAATGATTGAATAAATCATTTTTGGAATAAATGCTAAAAAAATTCTATATGCTATTTTGAGCACCAATTGAGTGCCTAGATATGAAAGATCCCAAATGGATCCTTTTGTTGTTGCTGCTGTAAATTCTTAATTAAACATACTATATTTTTGTAATTTTCCGGTGATCTTATAGAATAGACAGAAGTTGCAGAAAGGGATTGTTTCTCTTTGGGTTTTGATGTTATAAGTAAAGTAATTGATAAATAGCAACAACTGTGAAATAAAACAGTAAACAATCTTCATATGTAAGAACACTTAAGCAATCTAAAAATACTGCAAATCATACCAGGCAAATAACCTAGTTTTGTATTCAGCAAGAATCCATACATTTATTTGGAGTTGTTCTCAATCTGTATTGATGCCAGATGGAGGAATATTACTGGCAACGAACAAGGAAGACCAAATAAGATGAATACAACCCTTCAAGCCAACATACAAACAAGGCGTGGTTGCAAAGGAGGCGTGGAAGCTGCTGCAAATCACATGCTAGCTGAAATAGACCAACCGCCCTGTTGAAACCCCCAATATGCACGTTGAATCTTCAGGACAAGAAGATGTGTCTTCTACCTCTGACAATCTCTGTGCAATCCTGGATAAATCCATTGTCAACTCCTGCTGAGGGCTACGTCCCAGCAAGCTCAGAACTGGGGTTTGCATCCCAAACCAAAATCACTCTTCCAGAGCAATTCCCAAATTCGCAAGTTTCAAAATGATCAAAGATGCTATCAATTAGGTTTTCATCTCCTTATAACTCCTTTCCCTTTGCAAGTCGAATCCTAAAGAATAATAAAGCTTGCGCTTTATAATTAAAGTGACACTTTCCCAATTATGGGGTCAAACTATAGAAAAATATCACTTTATTGCGAATAAATAGCTTCAAGCATCCAAAAAGACTCCAGGAGGTGAGAATCATGTAGCAAAGTTCAAGACCTTTCCAATGAGCTATAACACATAGGCATATCAAACCAGATGAAGCCAAAAACCCCTTATTACTCTGAAATGGCTATATACATAGCCTTATTTTAATTTATTTAATCGCTAACTTAGGAAATATTTAAATATATTAAAATATTTCCATAGATCCAATAATAGCCCAAAATAGCCAACCAAACATGAATCTGACTTCGTCACCTATTTGTGACTAATGCCGGACAAGATGGGCCAACTGGTAGTCCCATCCCTAAAATCTAGGGATACTCCTAGAAACTAGGAAACACACCCAATCTTCCTGAAACTGAAACCATGGTATGGTCCCGTGGAACCTCAAATATGGAAACTACCACAACCTCCTAAAAAGTAGGGAATCACCCTAAAAAATAGGAATCTCTCTCCAAACGCCTGTAACTGCTCAAAAGGATCCTGCTCTACTCCTTGGTCCCCCAGGTGGTCATTCAATCAACTGCCGGTTCTCCCTAAAAAATAGGAACTGTCGTCTGATGGTCCAAAATGGCTCACAGAGCCCCTGCAAAGCTCCATGACCCTCAGAATGAGTCCCCTAACCATGTCATTGACCTACGGGAACTCGAATGGTAGATCAACCCCTGCTCATCTCATGTCACCTAGAAAAGGGGACATTACAATCTTCCCTTTCCGAAGATTGCTTGCCCTCAAGCAATCTGCACCTGCACGCTGAAAACCAATTCACTGGATCCCATATCAATCTGATAAACGTTGTTTCACCCAACCGCTGCGCTACTCTGATATAAACATTTTTATACCCAAAGTGAAACAACTCATCATGGATCCACTGAAGAAATACACCACACATGTCAATACCAGGATCGCAAATCTTTGCACTGTCATATCCATCCATCATGTCAATACTCATTATACTGCTGCTATGAACCTGAACATCATCTAACCAGCTAAGAACTTCACTCCAATTGAAGCCACAAGTACTACCAACCATCAATGCTGATATGAATCCATCAATGAGCCAATTTCCAACAAGTAAAGTGTGTTGAATACTTTTCCAAGATCTCCAAACAGTTGTTGTAACTTTACCTATATTTCCACAAATTAATGTGCCTTCATTAAAGGTTGCTAAGTAAATGTTTTGTTGAGCCATGTAACAAATGAAGTCCCTTACATGCTGATCTTCATAGCCGACTGTCAAATCTAAGAAAACTGAGTCACCAATCAATAAGTACAACGCTGCCTTATCATATGAAAGAGGTGACAATTTGAAAGGTGCATTGGGAACACCTTCTATGCCAATAAAGGATAACTCATTAGTGGCTGGTCCACTATGAGCCTCATTATCAATTCCATCACCACCATGTAAAAAATAACCAATATTAGCTAAAAAATCAGAATTACATAGCTCGTGTTCCTCCTTACCAATATGGTGATGAGTATCATGAATGTGCTGAAGTTCAAGCTTGGCCTGATAAGCTATCAACTTGGCTTGCTTGGCTCTTGCCAACCATCCTTCATTCATCCTCTAAGATTGCTCTATATCAGCTGTCCCAAAATGCACAAAATCTGATTTATGATGGATTGTATTATTCACATTATCATAACCCATGATTGCACCATGTGTACCTTCAAGTTGTAGTGGGCACCCTAGAATGCCCAAAAACTAACCCCACTGCTGATAGGAATTTAGTCAAACAGTTTGCAGCCAACTCCTTATTCCTCCGTTTAATGTTTCAATGTTTTTTTTGTTTTTAAGTCTTTGCACAGGTATGAAACCACATAACATGAACTAAAAAGAATTTACAATAATAGGCAAGCTGGAAATTGAACTACTGCTGTTATAATATTATTTCCAGAATTAACAAAAATCAAATACATAGCAGGTTATTTTCAACTCACTAAATACTCCAGCATTTTGACATAATGTTCCAACCAAAGTTTCTAATTCTGCTGCTACAGTAACATGAATAGTGCCAGGTGAATAGTGCCGCGTGAATAGTGCCAGGTGAATAGTACCCATGGGAATAGTGCCGCGTGAATAGTACCCGCGTGAATAGTGTCGCGTGAATAGTACCCACGTGAATAGTGTCGCGGCCTAATAGTACCCACGGGAATAGTGCCGCGTGAATAGTACCCACGTGAATAGTGTCGCGTGAATAGTACCCGCGTGAATAGTGTCACGTGAATAGTACCCGCGTGAATAGTGTCGCGGCCTGTAGCTGGAAATGCAACCAAATAATGCTGCTGCTTGTAGCTGGAAAAGCACCCAATCTGCCTGTAAATGAAGCTGATAGCAAAGGATTCCAAAGGCCAAACCCCAAGGGAATGACGTCTAGAATGTCACAAGAGAGGATAGACGTCCTCTAATGCCAAGAACGGATCTGCAACTCACACACCAAATTCTTCTCATATTCCACCCCCCAATGAAGCCACAAAAACTCCCTTTTATTCTTTCTCCAAGGGGCGACCCAACTCACTCAAGCAATGTGGGATAAAACATGTTCAATATAAAACATATTAAAATATTCACTTATGTCTCCCTTGGTTGCCCCTTTGATTTACACATCTCTCCATAAAATAAATATTAAAGTAACACTTTAATATTTTACAATTAAATTAAATGTTACTTTAATAAAACTTCAGGCATTAAAATATATTAGCAATCGGACTCCGAATAGCGTGAGTGATAGCTCGTCGAAAAGCTCTCTCCAAAAAGTATCAAATCCAATCACCAAAACTAGCCCCCGTTGTGTCCTGCTAACTTACTAAAAATAGTAAGTATGCCTGAAACTAAGTAAATCAACTTCGTTTTGGCCCAAACTGGAAATGACTAGGCCAAAACACTCCAGGATCCCTTTAAACCCTTCGTTAGCCCTCGGGACCATGTAGAGCTAGGCTAACGCACATATACTTGGTCAATCTGCTAGAGTGGGGACATTACACAAGTCTAGAATGCAAATCATTATTCTCTTCTTGACCAAAGGCTGCCATATCTTGAGGAAGAGAAGTTATATCACCTTTGTTATGAACCTCGTGGGGTGGCTCGAATGGCATGCTATAGGTTGCTGATTTGCCAAGTTCAACATACACCTCCCCTATCAAGATAGACTCACACACATCCATCAAACTCTCCTCGAAACCATCACCATTAGGCACATTTTCTGTTTTGTTCCCATCTTCTAATCAGACTCATTATGACATGTATCTTCAATATCAAAAGCATCAATAACACCCAATCAATGAGTGTTTGCATGAGATGACCCCTCACATACATCATCCTCATGCACCAAAGCATCGAAATCTTGATTATGCTCAGTAGCAAGACTGTTGTCATAAAAGTCAGGGCTGCTATGGCTTGTTTTCCCCTTGCATCCCTCTTGTTTAACACTCATATATTGTGTGCCAACTGTAGGAATCCCTCCTACAACTGCCTCCTCATATGCCATGACCTTTGAATCATCATTGTGTTCATATGGAGGACTGATGTTATAAAAATCAGAATGGTTGCCATACCTTTGTGACATGTTTTCAACATTCATAGGTACCACTTCATCCCTTGTAGCATGTTTATCAAATTCCTCATAGAGATTTTTACAAACCTCATTTATGGATGAGTCAATCGGTTCTTCTCTTTTTATTTGCAGCCGATATGAATTCATAGCATCTTCGGCTTCATCTGGAATACCCATAAATTGGGTGAAGGTAAGCATATCGTGTAGCTTTTTTGGAAGGGAGCAATACCCATGATAGTTGCTTATGACTGTATCATTGAATGTTTTAATACGGGGCCTCCTTGTACTTTTAGATGTAGTTGTACCTCTAGTGTGTCTTGAACTCTTTGAAGGTGTTTGATCAAATTCCCTTCCTGCTTGTTTATTTTTACATAACCCTGTCGTGATGATTCTTTTTATGTCCAACTGAAAACCAAATCCAATCACACCAAGTGAATGCAATTACCACCCCATAGGCTAGCAGGATTATGCTCTAATACCACTGAAAGATCCCAAATGGATCCTTTTGCTGTTGCTGCTGTAAATTCTTAATTAAACATACTATATTTTTGTAATTTTCTGGTGATCTTATAGAATAGACAGAAGTTGCAGAAAGGGATTGTTTCTCTTTGGGTTTTGATGTTATAAGTAAAGTAATTGATAAATAGCAACAACTGTGAAATAAAACAGTAAACAATGTTCATATGTAAGAAGTAAGAACACTTAAGCAATCTGAAAATACTGCAAATCATACCAGGCAAATAACCTAGTTTTGTATTCAGCAAGAATCCATACATTTATTTGGAGCTGTTCTCAATCTGGATTGATGCCAGATGGAGGAATATTACTGGCAACGAACAAGGAAGACCAAATAAGATGAATACAACCCTTCAAGCCAACATACAAACAAGGCATGGTTGCAAAGGAGGCGTGGAAGCTGCTGCAAATCATGTGCCAACTGAAATAGACCAACTGCCCTGTTGAAACCCCCAATATGCACGCTGAATCTTCAGGACAAGAAGATGTGTCTTCTACCTCTGACAATCTCTGTGCGATCCTAGATAAATCCACTGTCAACTCCTGCTGAGGGCTACGTCCCAGCAAGCTCAGACCTGGGGTTTGCATCCCAGACCAAAATCACTCTTCCAGAGCAATTCCCAACTTCGCAAGTTTCAAAATTATCAAAGATGCTATCAATTAGGTTTTCATCTCCTTATAACTCTTTTCCCTTTGCAAGTCGAACCCTAAAGAATAATAAAGCTTGCACTTTATAATTAAAGTGACACTTTCCCAATTATGGCATCAAACTATAGAAAAATATCACTTTATTGCGAATAAATAGCTTCAAGCATCCAAAAAGACTCCGGGAGGTGAGAATCATGTAGCAAAGTTCAAGACCTTTCCAACGAGCTATAACACATAGGCATATCAAACCAGATGAAGCCAAAAACCCCTTATTACTCCGAAATGGCTATATACATAGCCTTATTTTAATTTATTTAATCGCTAACTTAGGAAATATTTAAATATATTAAAATATTTCCATAGATCCAATAATAGCCCAAAATAACCAACCAAACATGAATCTGACTTCGTCACTTGTCTGTGACTGATGCCGGACAAGATGGGCCAACTGGCAGTCCCATCCCTAAAATCTAGGGATACTCCTAGAAACTAGGAAACACACCCAATCTTCCTGAAACTGAAACCATGGTATGGTCCTGTGGAACCTCAAATATGGAAACTACCACAACCTCCTAAAAAGTAGGGAATCGCCCTAAAAAGTAGGAACCTCTCTCCAAACATTTGTAACTGCTCAAAAGGATCCTGCTCTACTCCTTGGTCCCCCAGGTGGTCATTCAGTCAACTGTCCGTTCTCGCTAAAAAATAGGAATTGTCGTCTGATGGTCCAAAATGGCTCACAGAGCCCTTGCAAAGCTCCATGACCCTCAGAATGAGTCCGCTAACCATGTCATTGACCTACGGGAACTCGAATGGTAGGTCAACCCTTGCTCATCTCATGTCACCTAGAAAAGGGGACATTACAAGATAGGCATATAGTAATTCGATACTTCTTCTTAGAATTATTTTTATTTTAGAATGTTCTATTCTTACTTGATGGATAGGGATAGGATTTGCTTTAAAATATAAAGCAAAATTAAATAATATTATTTTATTCATCAAAGCAATCTCTTGGAGGTTATAAATAAATGCTAAGAAAACATTGTAATGATCATGGAGGGATTTTTCATTAGTTGTTAGGAAGTTAGAAAGTATTCGCCCAAGAGGAAAAGAAGAATAAAAAGAAAGCATATGCTGCTGAAGTCTTCCTTTGAATCAAGGCATGTTAATGTACCCATCCTCATTGAAGAATAAATAGGAGTGAAGTTTTTTGTTAACTTTGTGTAACATCCACCTTCAATGTTTTGAAATAGTTTTGCATCTTTCTTAAGTGTTTACTTATCTTTCAATGTCTTATTGTGTTATGTTCAAATCAACCTCTTGCAGATGCAATAGTGATGATCTCTACTCCAATAATCAAGTAAATAATTATTGTGATAAAATTATAGTTTAGTATTGCAAGAACAGAAAACATCTTCAAGTCTCGTACTCTAAGATAAAAAAAATAGATAGGCTACTTTTGCTTCAAATAATATTGTCAAAGATATTGACCCAGATAATGAGATTGTTCCTCCTTTAAGAACCTATGACTGTGAATATTGTGAGACAAGCAGCAATGTGAAAGGATTATGGGAGTAGTAGGCTTTGAATATTCTTCATGTTTTCCTATATGTCGTTTTGGATTGTAATCAGTATTATACAGTTAAAAGACTGATATATAGCGGGAATCAGTTATGTCTTGCGTACAAAGCACTTAATGATGATACGAGGCCTAAGGAACTTTGAGTTGTTTCATACAATTACTCCTAGCA
Organism: Cryptomeria japonica; assembly: GCF_030272615.1. NCBI lineage: Eukaryota > Viridiplantae > Streptophyta > Pinopsida > Cupressales > Cupressaceae > Cryptomeria > Cryptomeria japonica. The sequence goes on along the minus strand of NC_081406.1, from coordinate 469,579,203 downwards.
CTTATGGTTATTATCATTTGTTTGTTGCCCTCGTTGGGGGCAACATAGGGAGCACCTTATATTTCCTTCTTACACATGTTTTCATGATCACTCATCACATGCTTATTTAAGTTTTATGTGATCATATATTTTCCTACTCTCCAATTTCTTGCATCCTATGTATGTTTCTATGTAAGTTGGCAGTTAACCTAAACCTTACCTAATTATACCTCCACAAATTCCAAGAGTTTTGACTCAACCTATGTGTTATCCATTCATTAACTTGAGGAAAACCCATAGTGTAGAAATGGCCTCCTAATTCCCAAATTCAATTTTTTATCAAAGCCCAAGCCAACTCCCTTCCTACTAATCGTTACTTGTCAACTTGACCATCAAATGTGATTCACATTCTAGAGTGTTGTTTAAAAGGACAGACCCTTATTCCAATTTAAATGCCTACAACCAAGATCCACAAGAGCATCATGATCCAATTCATGGCTAGAACCGAAGGACAATCTTGCATGTAAGCAAAATTGTAGAGCTACAATAAGGAGAATAGGATATTTCCATGTAGTGTGCCTGAAATGTGAAAGCTTCATAATGCCTTTGGAAAGATCATGCAAAACATGACAAAGATATGTTACATAATTATGTCCTATTCATCAATGGAATAGGTTCCAAACAGATTATCCAAAATAAGGCTAGAAGTGCAGGCTCCCATTATCAAACAAGGAAAGTACGTCCATCTAATTTTCCAAGAGACTCTAGAGGGACTATCCTATGCTTAAGATGCCTAATATCTACCTACTTTAAAATGTGTGCATTGAAGGTATTTACACATGAATATACGATGGGAATGACAAGAGGTCTTGAACCTGTATGGTGCCAATTGTCAAAATTATATAAAGTCAAAACCCATGGCACAAAGTCTGTCGAGTGTTGTGCACATATGGAAAAAAAAAGTGGATTATGGCATTCCATACGTTGAGTAAGTATGGTCCAATACAAAGTCACAAAAGCAAATCAAGTGCTTACATGTATAGTAGTGCATGGTATTGAGAATTATAAAGCATGTTTAGTGCACAATGCTTGAGGAGACAGTAAAGATGCCAAAGCTTGCACAAAGAACCCCTAAGATGTCATGGTTGCATGGACATGAGATTACACAATATGATTGTGTGGCACGTGCAACTAACTTATGTTGAGTTGTGTTGTTGCTCATAACTATTAATGTTGATGCTTGCAAAAAGGTGTGTGAGACCATACTGCTAGATATGCATTTGTGAATGATGCATCAAGGTGTTATCTTCAACATACATGTGAATAGCACAAGAGCTGTGACATAGTGTTCTTAAGCCTATGTGCAAGACTTGTACTTGGAAGCCAATGCACGACTTGCACTTGAATCAAATCATCAACTTACATCAACGTCTACATCATTGGTGACAAAATAGGTATAATACATGGTTGTTTGGCATGTCTTCAATCATTGTTCAAACAATTAATTTGGATCCAAGGATTTTACTAAGGATAAGGCCTCGCATAGTGTTGACGTGTATTTTGTACACTATCAAACACAGAATAAAATACCCAAGGGTACCTTATCCTCTCTTGATTAAAGCCTCTGATTGCTGAAGATATCGCGGAAAAGGATCAATCAAGATGACTTCAAGGTTCTTCGATGTAGGGTCTCTACGTGTGGATAAGCACCAGTGGTCGTTGTGAATGTTGTTTCATCAAGGGGCCTTACATTTGATGATTGAACGTTTGATCTGCTTTGAATATTGCTGGAACACAGGCTCTTACTAGCTTTTGACTTGAAAAAAGGAAAAAAGATGAGGGCGAGGAAAGGATCTAATCCTAACACTAAGAATGTAAGAGCAATGAATGATCTTTGATGAAATTATAACTAAGTTTTGTTTTGACATCACAGGAACATCTCCACAAGGTTAGTGCGATCTTCGAAGGAAAGCTTTATGATGTTCAAATCATCACTGCAGGCATAGACACCATCAGGTTGATGCATATCAATGAAGAAGCGATAATTGAAGTTAGGCTTAAGCTGAACGATTCCAGTTGACTACGCAAGGCAAGTCTACAATCAACAAACTGCTAGTAGTATGGATGTACGAATTTCACCATCAATCAAGCACATTTCTTCCACTCATCTAATAACATGAAATCAAATATGAGAAGTATAAAGACCATGCAAATTGTCGAATCGACCCATAAATTTCACCATTTCTTCAATGAAGTTACAAGTCTTTTACAACAACATCTTGGCAACAATCTTTGCCTTCTCTCTCTACTCTACTCTAATTGCTATTCTATCAACTAGCTAATCACCTTCTAACTACTCTATATCTGTCTTCTAACTGCTTCCAACTATTCCCTTTTACAAAATGAAGAGTCGGGGCTTATATAGTGCCCACAATACAATTCGATGGCTAAGATCAATTTGAGATCAATGGCCAAGATTCAATAATGAAAACCCTAATTAGGGTTTGTTACAACCATTACATAACATTTAATGCTCGACCAATGAAATAATTGTATTGCTTGGACACATGTCCTCTCTGGAAAATTCGACCAATGGATAGCTGGGGTAGGTACATTGAAGTTTGTGCTACCTTCTATGAGTTAGGTACATTGAATCTGGACATTGTTGAGGTGGACCAATCCGACTGGAGGAGTGATGACTAGGATGCCAACTCGTCTGACACTTGTAACTTGGTAGATATTCAACTTGATGTTGTTGAGAAGCTAGCTTTAATTAATTCATCTGGAACTATCTGCTTCTTCAACGAACCCTTTGCTCCGACTTCTTGTGTCCTTGATGTGCAGGATGATTGATGTACCTCGCCTTGGAATGCTGGATTGGAAGAGGTCGCCCTTGTTGATGTTAGGCTGGATCGAAGAAGGTCGTCCTTGTCGATGCTAGGCTGGAGGAGGTCGCCCTTATCCTTGCTTGATCTGGCTTGATTTTCCTTGAGGAGAGCCTTCCGACTTGTAGATCTTTCGAGCTTGGGAGTCGCCATCTTGATACCTACACAACATTTCACAATTAATAATATATCTTGAAGTGTAGAAATTAGGATTCAAAAGGAAGATTTAAGATTTTAATTAGGAAACTTCATGATAAATCTTGAGTTATCATTTCCTAATAACTACGCAATTTTCAAAAACTTGAAGTTCAAAATTCACAATTTCAACATTGGGACTAGGATGATCTCGCCATACCTCCACTTGAGAATTAGTTCTAAAAAATGATGCAAAAATAAGGTGAATTTTGGCTAGACGAAATGTAGATTGAAGTCCTTCCTTTAGCAAAATGCGCCTCCTTTAATCTTCTCAAGCATTAATTCCACCACCTTTAGTCTTCAACACTTAAGACAATTCGCTCCAACTAAACCAGATTTCGCACCTCCTTCCTTGCTCCTCAAATCGCACTTGAAATAATGAATGAATGATGATTAAAATTGCTCAAAATACCCCCATTATATAGGGCGCTCACCATTTCATCTCCCCATAGGCCGACTTGGCAAAATAGGCCAAAAAATAAATAAATTTGCAAAAACAAGAGGCCGACCTAATAAAATGGATAAAAATAATACCTCAAGCGCTCCTTTTTCAATTTTAATTTTAATTTCACAAAAATTAATTTTAAATGCCTTAATAATAAAAAAAATCGATTTTTTGAGGCTAAAAATTAATTTATTAAATGCCATGCGCCTTTATTAAATGCCAATTCAATTAATTCTTTTTTATTTCAAAGTTGATGATTTTGGCATTTCATGCGATTTGGAGGATATCAACGTTGGGATATGGCAAAAAATAAAGAATGCACATGTTAAGCGCTCTGGTCCCTTGGAGAGGGACAGGAGCACTTTTTCATTTTTAGGCTAGGATTCTCAACTTTTTGAAGTCAAACCTTTGTTCACCATGTTTTAGATGATCCTTACCATCTCACACAACTTTGCCTTAGCATAATCTCGGAGGGAATTTGTTGTTTTCATAAAAAGCGCTCTGGTTCTTTAGTGAGGGACGGGAGCACTTTTGAGTCCATTGCATGAATTCTTGATCACATTAATCTTCAATTTACCCTCAAGGCATAGAATATCACATTTCACTCCATCTTGAGCCTTGGTAATAAAAATATCATTTCAAAATGCAAGGTAAATGGTCATATTTGGAAATTGCGCCCTGGTCCCTTGATGAGGGACGGGAGCACTTTTGCCAGTTGTCGTCAAAATTTGCAACCCTCGCATCTCAATTCCACTTCAAGGCATTTTAAACACTTTTCAAACTTGCGCCTTGGCCTCAATTTGTCCAAAATTGGTGAGAAAGGCGAGATAACATGTTAAGTGCTCTGGTCCTTCAGTGAGGGACGGGAGCACTTTTTCAACTTCAAGCTTATCCGTCCTTTGCTAGCTTCCCAAATTATCTTCAATGGGCTAATCATGTCCTCTTTCATTCATTTCAATCACAAACTTGCCTTGGCCTTGCAGGAAATTCACACTTTCTTGGAAAATCGCTCTGGACCCTTGGAGAGGGACGGGAGCACTTTTTGGAAAATCGCTCTGGTCCCTTGGAGAGGGACGGGAGCACTTTTTGCATCTTGGTGTATTTCTTTGTTCTTTTAAACCTTCAATCGCGTCCAAGGCATAAAACATCCTTCGTCCTTCCCATCCAAGTCAAGTTTTGCCATAAAATATCAAACAAAGAGGAGAAACTTGAAAAAGTGGCATGGTCCTTCAATGAGGGATGGGAGCACTTTTTGTCATTTGGGTTGATTTACTCCTTCGTGAACCGCTTAAATTATATTCAATGGACAAAACATGCTTCCCTTAACTTCTTCAAACCATAAAATCACTTTAATCTTGCAAAGATAGTGCGAATTTGAAATTCAGTGCTCCGGTCCTTCAGTGAGGGACGGGAGCACTTTTTGCCCTCTAAGCCAAATTGTCTCACTTTTCACCTCGAAATTCCTTTGCTAGGGAAGATTTCATCTTACTTCATGCTATGAATAGAAGTTAATGTCCAATAAAGGTCTAAAATTGTGCATATAAAGAAAAGTGGTCTGGTCCTTCAGCGAGGGACAGGAGCACTTTTTACCTTTTAGGCAAAAACTTCATTATTTCATCGTTTTCAATCAAGTCTGGATGTTCTATCATGTTCCTTTCATCCTTCACTATGCCTTTGATGTTTCAATTTGACCAAACAAAGTCAGGAATGACTCAAATAAGTCTTTTTGCCCTGGACCCTTGGTGAGGGACAGGAGCACTTTGCCTTGGTCCCTTGGTGAGGCACAGGAGCACTTTTTCCTTTAACCTTCAAAATTCACCATTTTTGTGCCTTCAAAATCTTCAAAAGTATCAAGTCATGTCCAATTATCATTCCGGAAGACCCAGCACAAAACAAAATAGAAAAGTCAGTGACAAATATGCATAAAATAACATTTGTGCTCTAGTCCCTTGGAGAGGGACGGGAGCACTTTTGTCCTTTCTGGCTAAAATATTCAAAATTTAGGTCTCCAATCATTTCACAAGGCAGAGTTAGGTCATCCTCAAGGCCCGGAATCAGTTAGCAAGCCCTCACAAAACAAGAAATTGCACTTAGAATGAAATTCGCCCTGGTCCCTTGGAGAGGGACAGGAGCACTTTTGCTGTTTCAGGTATCATCTTGCCTCCGAAAAATGATCAAAATTTACCTAAGCAAGAATACACAATTTCATCTTCAAAATGCTAACACTTAGACAAAATTTGAATTTTCCCTCAAAAACCCTGACTAGACCTAACCTGGGACCTATCTGACCTCCTAACAAACTCAACTTACTTCAATAATCAATCCTCGGAAGGATGCTTAATAACTTTCAAAATTTGACTGGACTCAGCTTGAAAAACATCCAAAAGAAACCCCTAAGGTTTAGCCCTAGCCCAGAGAGACAACTCACTCATTCAAAACCCTAAAAGCAGAGAGAAGAACAGGCAAAACAAAAGCGAAAAGAGGGTGTCCCCATCTAAATGGGGCGATGTGTGAAAACGTCACAACACATAGCAAGCTCCTAAAGGCATCCATCAACATTCCCAATTTTTAGACATAGATCCAGGCACCAAGGCAAACTGATTTTAGACATAAACATAAACAACCACACATGTAATTCCTACAATTAAGGGTTGAATTTGCAGATCAAATTCAAATCTGTAGGCACGGACATTATTTCCATGGTGTTGAAGTGACCAGAAGCAAAGACGAGAACAATCAACAATTTGTCTGAGCATAACCAAACCATACCTAATCATAGAGCACTGTTTGGATCACTAAGCACAATCTTCAGCAAAGAACTCCTTTTCTACAATTGAAGCTAAGCTAAGTCTTCATTCCCACTTTTTTCATTTTGAAAAGTGTGTTCTAATGTTACCATCAGCTCATTATTCTAGGATTATTTGCTCATCATTGTGCGATTTACTACTTTAGCATAGACCCTTAGTAAAGAAAAATGTATTTTTTCTTTACAAAAATTAAATTCAATTAGATAAGTCAAATATAAATTCCTTCTAGGCTACCCATCATTTCTATTTACACAAGGTTATCAAATATGGTTACAAACTTAAATCAGCCTCACAGGTTTAACCATCAACACATAATTCTTACATCACTTCAAAAGAAAACATTGTAATATAATTCATTATTGAGAATTGTAAACAGAAATCTCTAAAAGCTTCTTCTAGGCCTGTGATGACCCACTTTCCACGCTGAGAATATTTTATCATCTAGATGTTCTCTATCCAAAAAAAAAGCTTATCATGTAAGCTCTTCTCTTTCTAAACTGATAATCCTTTAGAACCTAGACAAGTTCCCTGTGTGCACTCTGCTATTTTCTTTTCAATTCTGTTATATTCTACTTTTGTTGTTCTCTTTATCATTTATTCATTCTTTTTGGTATTCTTGATTCTGTTTAATTAGACTGACACTTAAAAATGTTACCAGGGTCATTTAAGCTTTGATTAATGAAACTAAATTTTACTTTTACATAATATGCCAAACAACATTACAATTACCGTATGGGTATGTTTTAATATATAAAGGCATTGTTATATAATTTTTATAGGTTGTACTATTAAAAGGACTCTCTAAAAGATGTTTTCTATTTTTAAGATGCAGCTATAGAATGTTTCAAGTATCCCCAATTACAGTGCATTCCTATGCTTAGTTAGGAATTTGCATTCAATGGTAGTTCCTATTTGCTGTAAGTGCAACAGATCGCCCAATCACCCATGAACACACAAAAAAATACCTAGGTTACCCTAATTTTGAAAACCAGCACCAGGCTTTGTACCTGCACTGGGCTATGGTAATATTATCATAGATCGAGATAAAGAGTCCGTTTGTGATCCAGTTCATGAACAAGCTGGCAGAGTCTGAGTTTCTTAACTGAATATGCACAAAAGAGAAACTAAGCGGTTCTTTCCTTCTATGGATAGGTAGCTCGCATCAATTTGTGTGTTCTGAGGTTTTATCAGCATAATAGCATCTATCCTACTTATAATGTGATTCTCATTCTATGGTTTAAAACTCTAGAACTATCATTTATATTTTGATGCAACTATCAATAAAAAAATCAAGAAGTGATCAACTTGGGGTGTTCTGAGTTTTTCTTGGCATAAAAGCACTTATCCTACTTACTAATGTGATTTTCATTCTAAGCTTTCAAGCTCTAAAATTATCATTTATATTTGATGAACTATCAATAGAAAATAAAGTGAAACAAAAAAAGGAAAATTTGCTGAAACTGCAAGAGATCAACCAATCACCCATAAACACATTAAATCATACCCAGGTTACCCTGATTTTGAAAATGGCATAATAATACCTATACCTGTATACACACGCACAAGAAACTATGATTTTAAGTGGTTTTCCCTGTTAAAGTTTGGATCAGATTAGATATGTGAGTAGTTTTTATTTTTTCTAATACTTGGTTCACACTAAACTATATGACAATGAACTCTTGAGTGCAGGTTGCTGCTTATGTGAAGGGAACACAACTTAATGCATAACGTATTTGCAAGACTGCTAAATGAAGGAGATCGATATCTAAAGGCTTGCACTTTCGATTACTGTACTTACCTATTAGAATCGAACTCCATCATAATATATACCTTGCGGTATAGGCATGTCAATGGACAGACATGCCTCTACATGCGTGGAGACATGTTGATGAATAGACATGCCTCCACGTACGTGGAGACATGTCTCTTCATTGAGATGCCTCTTAACATACCGAAAGTAATAATCCAATTTGCAAGAAAATGATTCTCCTAATCGCTTGTTATCGGTTTAACAATAGACAACGATTCTCCTAATCATTTGTTATCGGTTAACAATAGATAACGATTCTCATAATCGTTGGTTATCAATTAACAATAGACAACGATTCTCATAATCGTTGGTTATCACTGTTATCTGCAAGTAACGATTCTCATAATCGTTTTTGGAAGGAGATTGACTATTGTCGATATACACAGCGATAAATGATATCGAACTATAAATGTGGAGAATCGATTTATATTGATCATTTCATTTGATCAATATAATCGATACTTATATAGATACGGTGCTCATATTCGATTTTGGTATAAACAATATGATTAATGTAAATTATGTATATATAAATATCCATATATATAATAATAATAAAAACACTTATTATTATTACATATATTAATATGTATATATTCATATCAACTGTAATCAGCATTTATATGATTTTATGAGACTACTCCGACCGAAGCTATAAATCATCAACACTCCCTCTTAGCTAGGAAGGAGGATCACAAGGTACTCATAGAAGAACTACACATAGTGTAGTAGATATCATTATATGATATCAGGAGTAATGGTCTACAAGTATCAACACTTATGATACTCACCAGAACTCAACATATCCATTGTGGTATGTGCACTAGCATCAACCATATGATGCCTACCATAGGGCTGTATAAAAATCATGGCATACTCACAGATATTAAGCACTTAATATCCACCATGACATATCTCAACAATTCAAGATATCAACCTTATGATATATAGTTGAAATTGTTTTAAGAGATATGCACTATCGTGACATGTTCACAGATATCAACCATATGATATCTATCATGATAGACTGCAGAGTTATTGTAAAGTCGTCACCTTCCAATAACTACTAGAAGTACAAGTGATTATCATTCAGAAGTTGTCACTTTTTAATGATGCACACAGGTGCCCATAAAGTCATGTAATGACAAAAAGAGTTTATATTAAACATCTTTAGAATATATTAGTACAATAATAATGCTAAGACTCAAAACTCGGAACTTACATTTCAATCATACCAAGCTTACCTCTGAAGTGTTCTACCTTTGTTTTGGCGAGAGGCTTGGTGAGAATGTCTGTTGTTTGATCTTCAGTACTAATATACCTCAACTGAATTACCTTTCTCTCCACCATGTCTCTAACATAGTGATAAGGTATTTCAATATGTTTGGATCTGTCATGAAATACTGGGTTTACTGAAAGCTTTATACAACTCCAGTTATCACAGTGGATGATACTAGGATCTAAGGATTGTTCAAACAATCCTACAAGGAGTTTTCTCAACCATACTGCTTCTCGTGCTCCCATAGATGCCGCAATGTAATCTGCTTCTGTGGAGCTCTGAGCAATTGAAGATCGCTTTCTACTAAACCAAGACATCATAGTTGATCCCAAACTGAAGCAGCACCCTGATGTGCTATTACGATCCACCACACTTCCAGCCCAATCTGAGTTTGTATATCTATATAAGTTTAGATCTACATCTTTATACTTTAAGCCATATCCAATTGTTCCACGAAGATATCTCAAGATGTGTTTTGCTGCAACTATATGTAACTGCTTCGGTTCACACATGAACTGACTGAGTGCATTCACAGCATAACAAATATCTGGTCTAGTATTGACCAAATACATCAATGATCCAATCATCTATCGGTAGAGGGTGGAATCTGTTGATTCAGAACTTGCAGTTGCCTCTCTTAACTTGTGTAAGTTTGTTTCCTTGGGAATGGACATAGACTTACAATCCATCATTCCAAACCTTTTTAGAATGTCAATAGTGTATTTCCCTTGATTTAGAATAATCTCATCATTCTGCTGCCATACTTCTAAACCAAGAAAATAGTGTAGAAGCCCTCAGTCCTTCATGTCAAATTCGGCTGCAAGGTCTTGTTTACATTTGATGATGAGATGCTCTTCGCCGGTTATTAACAAGTCATCAGCATAAAGGATAAGAATTAACATATCTCCATTTGTTACCTTGAAGTAAAGGTTCGGATCTGCATCATTCTTTGAGAAGCCAAGTCTTGATAGATAGTGATCTATCCTTTCATACCAAGCCTGAGGAGCCTGTTTGAGCCCATATAAGGATTTCTTCAATTTGCAAACATGAGAATGTTGTCCATGCACTACAAATCCTTCAGGTTGTTCCAGATAGACTTCCTCCTCTATTACACCGTTTAGAAATACAATTTTTACATCCATTTTGATGCAGCAATAGCAATCACAGCTCTGACAAAAATGTATCGAGCAACAGGAGCAAATGTCTCTTCATAATCAATTCCCTCTTTCTGAGAGAAACCTCTGGCGACAAAACCTTGCTTTGTATTTTTCAATACTTCCATCTGCAGCATGTTTGATTTTGAAAAGCCACTTAGAAGACACTAATGATTTGTTCTTAGGCCTAGGCACAATGTCCCAGACATCATTCTTGAGAATAGACTTATACTCTTTTGTCATGGCTTTTTTCCAGGCTTGATGTTGGAAGGCTTCCTCAAGAGTAGAAGGCTCTGAATTTATGATTTCACTCATTAAAGCAATATAGCTAGAGAATCTATCAGGTCTTTTACTTCCCCTGAAAATTCCTTTTGGAGCTGCATAATTTTCAGCCTCCTCAATCATCTTCTTGGCCCATAGTGGTCTTTTCTTACTCACATTAGTGTCCCTAGGTTCAACCATATAGTCCATAGGTTCAATGTGATTGTTGCCTTCAATTGATTCGTGAGTCTCACTCAGAATCTCGGAGGAGTGATCCTTTTCACTGTATTGAGGGGATTCATCATCTGTTTCATTAACATCCTTAGATCTTTTGAATGCAACATCCTCTTCAAATATTACATCCCTGCTTAGTTCAATTTGTTTTTGACTTGGAATATAGACCCTATAGGCTTTAGAAGTTTCACTATACCCAACAAAGATTCCCTTTTTCCCAGAGGGTTCTAATTTAGATCTTTTCTCCTTAGGGATGTGAATGTAAACAGGACAGCCAAAAATTCTTAAGTGACCTATGTCAGGTTTGATTCCTATGAATGCTTCTTCAGGAGTTTTGTTATCAAGAAAGGAATGTGAACATCTGTTTTGGATATACACAGCAGCACTAGAGGCTTCAGCCTAGAATGAGGTATGAAGGTTTTGGTCATGCATCATGACTTTGGTTGCTTCTACAATAGTTATGTTTTTCCTTTCTGCTACCCCATTTTGTTGAGGGTTGTAAGGAACAATGAACTCCCTCTTAATCCCAACATTATTACAAAAAAATTTAAAGTTTTTAGAGATGTATTCCCCCCCATTATCTGATCTAAGGGTCTTTATACTTTTACTTGATATATTTTCTACTAAAGCCTTGAATTCCTCAAACCTTTTAAGGACTTCATCAAACTCTTTACACTTTAGAAAATATATCCATGTTTTCCTAGAATAATCATCTACAAAAATAACATAATACAAAAATCCTCCTAAGGAGGTTACTAACATAGGTCCACATAAATCAAAATGAACAATTTCTAATACATTTTTGGATTTACTTTCACTATTATGAAATGTGCCCTTGGTATTTTTCCCTAAGGCACACCCTTTGCAGATTCCTTCATGTTCTTGGGTCAGCTTAGGTATCCCTGTCACCATTTTCTCTATAGAGGGTAGAGCACAAAAATGAAGATGCCCTAATCTTCTATGCCATAATTCACAAGTGTTAGAAGATTCATGAATAAGTGCTTGTGAAGGAGAGGTGCAAAGTTTGTACAGGCACCCATGTCGAACTCCAATGGTGTGTGCCTTCTTGATGTTTGAGTTCTTAGGCCAAGCTAAGACTTTTCCATCCATGAAGGTGATTCTATATCCTTTGTCTTCAAGAGCTGATATGGAAATTAGGTTGCGTTTGATGCCTGGCACAAATAGTACACCTATTAATTGAAGGGCAATGCCTGATTTTAGTTCAATGGTAAAGGTTCAAATCCCATTCACTGGGTAGTTTGAATCATCCCCAATTGTGACTTCCTCAACAGATTTTTCTATCATAGTGTCTAAGTGCTCTTTGAATCTTGTTATATGCCGAGATACCCCACTATCTATTACCCAGGTGTTAAGGTTGGTTGATACTTGACTGGATAGAGCTGAGTAGAATACGAGTCTTTCAGAGTCTGTGTTGGCCTCACTGACTTCAGCAATCAAGGCTCGAGGCTTAGGTCTATCAGGACACTTTCTAGCAATGTGACCATATTTATCACATCTAAAGCATTGTACTTTAGATAGGTCTCTCTTCCTTTTGAATGATTGCTTCCTAGTTGAGTCCTTACCTCTCCTCTTCTTGGAGTTATTCCTCTTTCCTCTTTAGTGAGACTGAGAGTTTAGGGCTTGCATCTCTTCATTTTGGGAATTAATTATAGTCCCTCTAGTGATCAATCTAGATTCTTCTTGTATACAATCAGTCTTCAACCGATCAAGCACTAATTCCTTGAATATGTGAGAGTTGAGAAATACAACACCACAGGAGCCCAAATGATCTTTGCAAGCTGAAATAAATCTGTTACAAGGAGAAGCAAGGAAGCAACAAAGAAAAACCAAATGCACAGAAGAATGCTCAAAAAAATGAGAGCTCAATATTCACAAAAATGTGTAATGTGATAATGATACAAAGAAAAGAATTAACCTCTAATAGGTCAAGAAACCCTAAAAGGAAAAACTCTAGGCTTGCACATAATAATTAATAAAAGAATTAATTATTATGCACCTAATGTTAGCTTAAGTGTAAAAGAGATAAAGGGAACTTAATTAATTAAACAAATGTCGTTTAATTAATCAAGTAAAGACCCGATTACTCTAACACCCCCCCTTAAGCTACACTTAGGGAGAAGTTAAAACCTAGAACAACTACTAAAAGCAAGAAAGATGGGTCTCGGCAACAAGGCCTGATCAGGTACCCAATACAACCAAATCTCTATGAACCGGAGAAATAGAGAAAACCATGTGGGAAAAAACTCTACTCCAAACAAAGATGGAAAAGCAAGAAGAACACCATTGAAGCATGAAATAGCTGCAAACACTGTTGAAGAGTAACTGCTGATCTGAAGAACCTCCACTGAAATACAACATGACCAGGTAGAGAAGACTGTAATCTGCATGAGTGCCCTCAAATGACGCTACTCGAATCAAATGGCAAACAAAAGAAAACAACTGAACTCGAAGATACAGATGGCATGAGAAACCAAAGCCTGAAGAGCTGATCAATCGAACCACGGAAACATTAGAACCAACAGGACAAACCTCCACATAATGCTGAAAAGGGACAGGGGCAGGTACACTGAAAAGAACGGCCAACAAGAACTGCATGACGAAGAACCAGGAACATCGAAGGTGCAAAGAAAGCACATAGTGTCGTGGAAGGAACACTCACTCGACACACATCATGAGGCGAATGTCGTGGAAGGAACACTCACTGGACAAAGGTAGATGGCAAACAAAAGGCAAACATCAACCCCCCCATGGCACTTTATAAAGTAGTGCATGTACAATAAGGCACAAGATGTGCAAGATCCCAAGTAAACAATGCATGATGGCACTTTATCTCAGTGCGTTTGCATAAATAAAATGCTACAATGATAAGAAGACAGGAAATAGAAAGAACAACCAAAACCGAGACATCCTACTCAGAGAAAGAGATCCCAGGACCTGAAACAACCAAGATATTTACCAGAGTGTTGAAAAGCAAAAAAATGAATAAAATATTCCTGGAGCAGAATCTGGAAAGAAAACTCATATGACTGGAAACTGCACAGAACAAGCTTTCCAACAATATAAAGTTTTCAAAAAACGGAGTTCGGATGCTCATTCTACGGCTCCGGAAGTGCAGAAAAGAGACCCCACTTTGACTGGAAAAAAGTACAGTCAAACAGCAAATTTGAAAAAAAATTCCAATACCACGAGGTCTGGCTCGGAACCAGCTTTCCGACGCCTATTCGTTTTCGAAAAAACGACTCCGTTTGCCCAAGTTATGAGGAAAAAAACAACCCATATACACAAGAGGGCACACGGAGGCTGCTTGGTGGCAGGGCCGGGCGGAGGTGGCCCGCGGGCGACGCTCCGGTGGCAGCGGTCGGGCGGCTCTGGGCCGGTGGTGGTCAGAGGAGAGGCGGCCACGAGCAATGAGGAGGCGGTCGGGCTGGGCAGTGCAGCAACGGGCGGGCAGGCGTAGGGTTTCCGGCGGCCGCGAGCGGCTCTGGGCCGGCAGCGGCCGGAGGAGAGGCGACCGCGGGCAGAGAGGAGGCGGTCGGGCGAGGCAGTGCAGCGGCGGGCGGGCAGGCGCAGGCACGGGCGGCGGGGGCCAGCAGAGAGAAGGCTGGCAGGTGGCGGCACGGGGCCCGAGCTGGCAGGACCAAGGGGCCCCACGGTACCCTGTGTACCATGGGGAACCCCAAGGTTTTGATTTTTTTTAAAAACTATGCCCATGTTTTTTGTTTTTATTTTTATTTTTTTGTAAAAAATCAAAATTCGGCCTGCATGCCATAAAAAAGCAAAAAAAAAAATTTTAAAAAAATTCTCGAATTGCGTGCCAAGGTCGTACGACCTGGTACAGAGAAAAAAAAAATACCCCCAGAGGCTCAGGTGACGAAATTGGTCAAGTTTTATATGACCATAGGGGTTTTTGGGCCTTCTGAGCATGATGGTAAGGTCCGTTTAGGCCCAAAGTGCTCAGAAAAAAGGCATATCCCTAGGCGCATAAAAAACTTCTGAAAAACCCCAGATCTACTTCCAATGCAAAAAACTCAAAACAAGAACAGGTAGTTGCAGATCTGAAGCTCTGATACCATGTGAGAGTTGATAAATACAACACCACAGGAGCCCAAATGATCTTTGCAAGCTGAAATAAACCTGTTAAAAGGAGAAGCAAGGAAGCAACAACAAAAAACCAAATACACAGAAGAATGCTCAAAAAGATGAGAGCTAAATATTCACAAAAATGTGTAATGTGATAATGATACAAAGAAAAGAATTAACCTCTAATAGGTCAAGAAACCCTAAAAGGGAAAACCCTAGGCTTGCACATAATAATTAATAAAAGAATTAATTATTGTGCACCTAATGTTAGCTTAAGTGTAAAAGAGATAAAGGGAACTTAATTAATTAAACAAATATCGTTTAATTAATCAAGTAAAGACCCAATTACTCTAACAGAATAAACGATTCCCAAGAAGTAGGAAGTTCGTTGAGTGCCAGCATAGTCAACTCCTTGCTATCGAATGTGTGACCAATAGTAGATAATTGGTTTCTTAGCTCCGTTATCCTCATGAAATATGAAGTGATAGTCTCACTTTGGTTCATTTTGATGTGGTGAAGTTGTTGTTTTAGAGCAAGAACCCTGCTAGTGTTATTTATCTCAAACATGTTCTCTAGTGTTGAAAACATTAGATAAGCAGTATCTAATTTTGAGATAATAGGAACAATATGATCTTTTTCTCCATCCACCAATAGTTTCATAGCTTTATTATTATTTCTTGTCCATAGGATTTTTTTGTCTTCTTCATCGGGCATGGGCAAGGCCTTTTCCACAAGAGTGTTTAATTCATTTCCTTTAATGCGAGCATCATTTTAAACTTCCAAGATACAAAATTTGCAGCTCCTTCAAGTCGGTCCTCGGGTCTAACTCCATTCACCATTTTGTTGAATATAGAATTCTAGAACTTTTAATGGAGATTGGTTGTTTCCCTTTTACAAATCTGATCGAATCTTTTCTTTAAACTAGCTATGATACCATGTTAAAGTTTGGATCAGATTAGATATGTGAGTAGTTTTTATTTTTTCTAATACTTGGTTCACACTAAACTATATGACAATGAGCTCATGAGTGCAAGTTGTTGCTTATGTGAAGGGAACACAACTTAATGCATAACATATTCGCAAGACTGCTAAATGAAGGAGATTGATATCTAAAGGCTTGCACTTTCGATTACTGTGCTTACCTATTAGAATAGAACTCCATCATAATATATACCTTACGGTATAGGCACGTCAATGGACAGACATGCCTATACGTACATGGAGACATGTCGATGAATAGACATGTCTCCACATACGTGGAGACATGTCTCTTCATTGAGATGCCTCTTAACATACCGAAAGTAATAATCTGATTTGTAAGACAACGATTCTCCTAATCGTTTGTTATCGGTTAACAATAGATAACGATTCTCATAATCGTTGGTTATCACTGTTATCTGCAAGTAACGATTCTCATAATCGTTTTTGGAAGGAGATCGACTATTGTCGATATACACAGCGATAAATGATATCGAACTATAAATGTGGAGAATCGATTTATATTGATCATTTCATTTGATCAATATAATCGATACTTATATAGATACGGTGCTCATATTCGATTTGGTATAAACAATATGATTAATGTAAATTATGTATATATAAATATTCATATATATAATAATAACAAGAACACTTATTATTATTATATATATTAATATGTATATATTCATATCAACTATAATCAGCATTTATATGATTTTATGAGACGACTCCGACCGAAGCTATAAATCATCAACATTCCCTTTCTACGGATAGGTAATTACATCGATTTGGGTGTTCTGAGGTTTTTTTAGCATAATAGCATCTATCCCACTTACTAATGTAATTCTCATTCTATGCTTTTAAGTTCTAAATTATCATTTGTATTTTGATGCAACTGTCAATAAAAAATAAACAAGTGATCAATTTGGGTGTCCTGAAATCATATAGGCATAATAGCATCTATCCTACTTGCTAATGCGATTCTCATTCTATGCTTTCAAGCTCTAAATTGATTTATATTTGATGCAACTACCAATAAAAAGTAAACAAGTGAAAAAAAAGGCATACTTCCTAATATTGGAATCAAATGTTTAGAGACAAGTACCTGGATCATACCCCATGTACAGCGCCATGCAGCCCGTGAGAATACAGGAGCCATCATCTCTACCCATCTAAGTAAGAGGTAGAAAACTTGCAACAAATTAGTACATATTTACCATCAAAATTATTAACATAAAACGATATGCTGTAATAATTTCTTTGAAGGAGTTAACTCACTCATATATCTTACCCAGTACAAGGAGGTCCAGTGCTATTTTCGAAGCATAGATGACCACCTCGATTTTTATACATCCTTCTGAAGGTCACAAAACAAATTTATAATTGGAACAGTTCCAATACATGCAATTTCTAGATTAACAATGGACTGATATCATTGGAAGAGTGAATATTTGACAGGTTTAATCCAAATGAACATTATTTTCTTCTGCAAAGAATTTTTCCCTAATGCCGTTTAATCTAGCAGCATACAACTCTATGGCAAATATAATCAATAGAACAGAGAATCTTGCCTGTGGACCCTTGATCGTTTAATCCTTGCAGTGATTTCATGGTGAACCTCTGACTTAGATCTATCCAAAGCAGGCTGTGAAATTTCCAATCCTTCTTCCTCCATAATAGTCAAGTATCTAACAGGTTTACATATTAGCAAAATGCCATAAGAATATTTTCAATTAAAAAAATATTAAACAATCCATTAATAATGCTAGCACTATAGAATTTAAAATTTTTCTTGTCCACTCATTCTAATACTTAATTTAGTCTCATTCCTTTCACATGTGCATCATATGATATCCATACATAATACATGCTAAGGTTGATTTTGCCACATAAGCTAGATTGCTGCAATACATAACATGCAGGTATTACCTCAATAAAAACTCTCTATTTTCGTTATAATGGAAATAATTATGAAACACTAAATTCAAAACAGGAAGCATGCATTCCATAAGAAGCAAGGTATTGCAATAAGAATTTGAAAAAGATTGAATTTTTTTATACTTATCCTTTCAAATATCTGAATACATAGATTGCAAAGACATATTCATTTTGACACTGATTTATGCTAAATGTCAAAAGTAGGGCAGAAAACAGTCACAAAATATAAATATCATTAGACAGGATCCTTGAAAATACTTGTCACTAGCATTTTGATGATATTTGTTCAATTCTTAAATTTTGCAACTTTTCTGTTTAAAAAATGGAAAGAACAGGTTGCCATTTTCATTATTAGATGAGCTGAGACTCAAAATGGTAACACTAAGACCTAACAATCACAAAACCAACAATAGAATAATAGGGTAAAAAAACATTAAATTCTAAAATGCCTAATGCTATGTAGAGGTGGCTCGGGAATATCATTTTGATGGAACCTCATCAAACCAATATTTTACTAGTAGTAAAAGTATTTATGTCTCATGACATAGTGATTATGCAAGCATGTAAAGGCTTTTATCATTTATCAATCACTCAAAGGGTGGGGAGTACATTTTATGCTATATTCCGCAAGATTTATAGGATTTTGATAAGCCAAGTCATGAAACAGTTCTTAATTACCAATATGAAGGAAAAACTGTTTACAGATAGAATAGTACTAGTATACCTGTTCAACAAGTGCTTATATTTTATTAAAATTCAACAAGCTCTAATGTTAGAAAACAAAAGACTGTATAATGAATATAACATTGCCTAGACTTTCAAGGATGCAAACTTATGTTAATGAGGCAACTTAATATAGCATAAGTAATGCATACCTATCTGCATTGAAATTTTCAACTCCAAGATCCTCGTCCCAAAGGAAAATATAGTTGTAAATGGCAACTATATCTGGATGCAAGAATCTTTTTGCAAACCACCTTGAATGGAAATGCGCTCCAACAATCAGAATCTCAAAAATAGAAAATTAAGAACTCATTAAGCATGGCATTCAGAACACATTTTATATGGTATGTCATAAGAAAAGCTCTCACGATTCCCTTTGCCAAATACATCATTACTAAAGAAAAAGAAACTCTGAAGGTTGGTGGTAGCTTGGCTGTCAATACTACCACTTAGTTTGATTGATTGCAGCCACATGAATAGCCCTCTCACTCCATTTTAAATCACTCCATTTATCTATTACCCCATCATAATGGAATAGCATCACAGTAAAGTTCTCTGGACAAAACTGGAAACACAATCATCATGAACTACTAAAAATTAGTATCATTAGTTTAAACTTGACTCATTGCCCTTTCAATGCAACACGTCAAAAGTATACAGAACAAACTATCCAATAAAACATATAACCAAAGATATACCTTCTCAAGCATTTTCTTCACATTTTCTTTCTGCTTTATTCCTACTGAAATTGCAAGCAAGTTCTGTGGAATTTTTCTTTTATCCTGTCAAAAAGTAATGGTGTCATAATCAAGGGATATATCACAGATGATGATTATGATGAATCAAAAGAATACAAAATTCCAGTGCATACTCAAAACCAACAAAGTATTTGTTAGTTTCCAGCTACCCACATAACTGGAAAAAAATCAGGAGTTGAATTATGTTAACCTTATTAAAAAGGCCTATTAAATGGTTTATATGTTTTTATTGGCCGAATGTTAGCCCAAGACTAAGAAACAAAGGTTTTCATCCACAAACATGGATGTCATGTTTTCAAACGATGCAAGGATACAAGTGAGGAAGAAAATCAAATCAAAGCCTAAAATATGATATAGTGAACGCAAAACAACATATAAAAAGTTCAAGCAACACAAAAAAATTCAATACCCTTTCTGATCTCTTATATGAACATTTCTTAGCATCTGCATAATTTCACAGGTCAAGTTCAACTAACCTCCTCCATAGGATCACCCCACAATGATCGCATCTCAAGGTCTGAAGTTTCCTGCACTACTGCTTTTGGCAAGGCTCCACTTCTGTCAAAGCATTGCTCTTCATACTTACCCTGATGAGCCAAAAGTTAGTGAAAAAGAAGACTCAATTTAACAGTCCATCAATTCACATCAATTACAAGAATAAAGTAGAAAATTAAACCTTAATCTCTTTTGAATCAGTCCTCTGCATAGTACTAGGAGCAGGTTCCTGCATAGTACTAGGAGCAAGTTCCTGCATGGTACTAGGGGCAGGCTGCTGCAAAGGACTAGAGATAGCCTCCTCTGTAAGAACAGAAGCCGGGGCCATGGCAAAGGACACATTGTTCTGTATATCATTGGACTCTACAGATAAGTGCTCTTGTATTTCATTGGAGCTCTGCCATATTGACAATGTCTGTTCATGTAATATCCACATAACAGCATTTATTAGTTCTTAAACCCTTCTAGTTTGTTGAATATATTTTATATCCCAAATTCAGAAGCCAAAATTAATGAGTGAAACCATCTTTATGGTACAAACTGACTCAATTGTAAATTTTTATTGTATATGTTAAATTCTAGCTACGGCAAGATGCTACAAATGTGCTTTGTCAAAACAACTCATGCCTGAAAATGAAATATGAAAAGAATGTACAGAAAAAAGAGGGGAAATAGTGAATGTCATACTTGTGTATTTCTACTGTAAAGAACAAAGCTGCCAATGACAAAAGCTAGTAGCAGAAGTCCTGTCACTAAAAGAAATTTGTGCCAACACCGAAAATTTTGGCATGTCCCATCTGATTGAGATGGGCCTTCAATCTGTAAGCAAAGTATAACACAAATCTTGAGAAATCACATCTTGAGAAATGCTTTAGTGGAGGTCGAGAAAGAATCCGTGAACAATTTCTCCACTTATGTCACGGATATAATTGACAGCATCTTGCTGTAGTACGGAAACATTTCAATTTCAAGATTTAGGTGAATCGCATGGAATTTGAAAACCGCACATACTTGCACAATGCCAAATATCCATACTACATTCGTTTCCATGAAAGCTAAAACAAACTGTTGGCCATTAATGTAACAACCAATTCTAAAGATTTGAGGTTGTGGAAAACGGTAAACAGGTTACTTACATATGATTGTTTGCAGCTGCATTTTCCTGCTATTTTCTGCACCAGGCAAGAGAAGCCCATTCTCCCTCGCCTCAGCTCAATGTCCAGACAACACGGCTCATATCATCAGCATTGCATTTCCTGGACCGACGATGTCAATAAGTACAAATTTCGACTGAAATGGATATTAAAATTTTGAGTGGCATACAAGTCTGACAATTATATTACGGAACCTAATTAGATTGTACAGAGTAGTATTTAGCTGCAGCTCAAGCGGCAGCCAATCCGCGAAAACAAACAGTTCAACAACTTATTCACATAATGTCATAAACAATGATTAAGAATGCAGGCGTCACATGCCCAGTAGTACAAACATCATATTCTCAAGAAAAGATAGTGAATTTCGTACAATCAGACAAAATTAGAAAAATCAAACAGTTTTTAATAAAACATAAAAAAAAATGGAATGAATTGATAAGGAGGAGCTCAACCGAATTAAACCGAAAAAAAAACGCAGTTTCTAGGAGAAAACATCACCCATATTACTAACAAATTTGCAGGAAAAAAGTGAGGAAGAAAATCTGCAGTACCATCACATAAAGATGAACTGAGTTGCACAAACAAGGCTACCCAACTTTCATATACAAAGAAAAAATTGATTGTGTCCTGGTTGCAGCGCATAAAGAAATGGTTTATAGACCGAATAAGCAATAAAGGGCAATGAGAATAGTACAAGACGCGGGATGAAAGAAAGCAAAGATACAAAGTTATAAAAAGAGAAAAAAGGTTTCTCCATGTGGCGCTCACATGGACATCTTTGGAATGGGATTCTTGTGTTGAAAACAAGGCACAGTCCAAAAGGCCAGCTTCGACTGCTCAGCTGTCAAAGACTCCAGCAAGCACTCCTACTTCCAACAAATCTTTACTTACCCAATTCTTATTTATATCAACTACATCATTACATTACAGTACATCATTATTCAAAATAAACCTGCACCAGATTCGCTTGTCAGTATGCCGGGAACGTGACCTTCACTCTATCTACTTGTATGTATGTCGGTTGGTCACATGTCGCTCGTTTTCGCATCGCAAAAAGTAGATCCCCGCTAAAACTTAAGGAATAGGGTGGTGGATGGATATTTTTGGCTTCTCACACATATATAGATAGAGCTCCGCTTAGAAGTAAGGGCTTTAGTATCTAGGGAGAATATATATAGCACTTCGTTTAAGGATTCACACACATACATAAGTAGAACTTACACCGTTCCAAGGTGCAACCCTTACCCATCATTCTGTCATTCTAAAATTGGTTCAAATTTGCATGTGCACGTGAGATTGTTATTAAATTTGTATATATATCTTAAAATAAGTTAAGATATATGTTATATTTTTTCAATTCAATAAATTATATATTAAAATTGAATGACGAAAGTATTTTATATAGATTAAATCTAAAGTATAAATATAATGCGATATTTTTAACTTTTTCCTGGAGCTATCACCATTAACTGTGTTGAGGAAAGCATAAATCATCTTTTTATCCATTGCCCTTTCGCTTCTACGGTTTGGCACAAAGTTTTACAGAAATTTGATATTGCGTGGACCTTCCTTGAAGACTTGCAGCAGTTTATTAGCAACTGGAAGTGCCCCTCCGCCCACCAGCCGATTAGACAGTTTTGGAAACTCATCCCTCACCATATATGTTGGCATATCTGGAAGGAAAGGAACAATCAAATATTCTGCGGAATGAATAACTCTGCTGAAACGGTGGTTGGCATAGCTGAAAAGCTCCTCAGGGAGAACGCTATGGTCTGCAAATGGAAAACTCTGCAATCAACCCTTTTGGTGATGTATTGCAATTGGATTAGAACATGGAATCTGTCAAACAACTTCTTTCATTATGACAACTCAAAGAAAATGGAGAGGCTTAACACTAGATGGTCGACTCCGCCCCCCTCATGGCTCAAACTTAACTTCGATGGCGTCGCTCACAGTGGTGTTGCGAAGGGAGGAGGAATTATTAGAGATAGCTTGGGCAACCTGATTCTGGCCTATGCGAGGAATTTTGACTCTGTCTCTAGTAACATGGTTGAAGCCCTTGCTCTCTTCTGGGTGTTTAAATTGGCCCTCGACATCAATACTAAAAGGTTGATCATTGAAGGGGACTCTAAGCTAATTATTGAGGCGGCTAAAGGAGTTGCAGGGATTAGCTGGACGATCAGCAACATTATCAAGGACATTTGGTCCATGATTATCTGGCTTGAGGAATTTCAAATTCAACACATTTACAGAGAGGGTAACTCAGTGGCAGACTCTTTGGTCGCGACGGGCCTTGAGTTAACTGGTATGAGGTGCTGGAGACACCTTGATTCTCTTTCTGACAGACAGAAGTCCCTAATTGGGAGAGGCCGGAATTTCTCTACTTGCCAATGATGTGCTATGTGCTTTGTTACGGGGGGTCGTTTTGGCCCATCTGCAATGCCAAGATATAGGAGGGAAATTCAAATTCAAATTGGGCGGGCTACGCCAAGGTGGCTCTCGGTGGTCCCCAGCTTCTCCAGTGCACCGGTCTGATGATGACGTGGCCGACCACTAATAATTGTATTACTGAAGGATTGAAGCGCCAACTTTTAATCATTTACTTGACTAACCATAGAAAGTACATCATTTATTACTATAACCGGAACTCAAGATTTCTCCATAATGAAGATCTTTGCAAGTCGGTGGATGAATTAAGAGGTGTCCCTTTGCATGCTTACTGGAGCTAGCGGACGCATGCCTTGGGAAACACCACAAAAGATAATGATTGTAGCTCTCACCTCAATTTAGCTAATTCTCGACCGATTTTTCTTATCTTCTACTCTGGTTTTTCCCTCTGCTTAACCATTTTCTGGTTTGTGCTGCATCCCAACAACACTCTAGAGGAAGCTATTATGGGGGGAGATTTAGTCCGGGTTGAGTTGGACGCTATTGACGACTACTTTCGCAATGACCCTTGTGTTTGGATGTATGCCAAGGAAGGGGGCATCATCCCGTTCATGGAAGCCAAAGATGCACTTAAGGAGAAGTGTCGGAAGCTGAGTTAGGAGAACATGGTCATGAGAAATGAAAT
This sequence comes from Cryptomeria japonica, assembly GCF_030272615.1. Classification (NCBI taxonomy): domain Eukaryota; kingdom Viridiplantae; phylum Streptophyta; class Pinopsida; order Cupressales; family Cupressaceae; genus Cryptomeria; species Cryptomeria japonica. The sequence continues at coordinate 469,554,928 of NC_081406.1, read as the reverse complement.
TCAAGCTATAACCATAAGGATGCCTAAGGAGATTGAGGACTGGAAGAAAAAGGAAGAAAATCTTGTTGTATCTTTGAAGAACAAATTTGAAGAATGTGGTAGGTTGGTTCATGAGAATGATATGTTGAGAACTGATTTAGTACAATCCTAGAGTAATGAACAAGAGCTTGAGAGAGAAATGATAATTCTAAGAGATGATTTGACTATTGCAAGTGAGTATAAAGAAAAATTCAAGATTAGTTCAACGTAGCTAGATGAGTTATTGAAAAGACAAAGGCAGATTGGAGATTCCAGTGGACTTGGATTTGAGCAAGGACAGAGTTTCGGTATTGCAAATGAAGATCAAAATCATAAGGCACCAGTAAGGCAGTTTAATGCTTATAAATTTAATGGTAGATGTTTTATTTGCAATAAATTTGGTCACATGACTAGGCAATGTAGAAACAAAGCAAATCAGAATCTTGATTCTTCTCTCGGTCAATGTTCTAAATGTAATAAGTATGGTCATAAGACAAAAGATTGCAGAATGAATGTTAAATGCTATACATGTGGAAAATTTGGACATATGGCTAATCAGTGTAGGTCAAACAATTTCACCAGTTTTAGTAAAGCAATTCAAAGGAACAATGTTACATGTTATGCATGTAATGAGGTTGGACATATTGCTAAATTATGTAGAAGCAAAAATCTATCGGTTGGTAATGGAGTATCAAATGAGAAAGGGAAAGAGAATGTTAATGAAATTCGACAATATCATACACAGAGATGGGTCAGGAAGACTGAAGATCAATCTGCAGATGGGAATGCACCAATAGGAAGCTCATTCAGTAATTGAGGCAGATGCCTTAGGGGTAGGAAAAATTCATGAAGATGCTGCATATGCCCCGGGAAGAGGTTCTGGAAGATGTTCCAGACATTGGAGATGCTTATCCGGCATGGAGATTCTTTCATCGGTAGTCATTGATGTCAATGAAAGATTAGGGTTTTTCTTGGAGGTTAAAAAAAGTTGAATTCACTTCATTTTGATCACCTTTTATTCATAAGTGATTAACAATGATTTAGAGCAATCAAAGGCAATTCAGTGTGATCAAATATCTTCTTGAGCAATTTCACCAGCGACTGAAAGAGTTTGTTAGGGTTTTCACCGGCATCGATTAACAAGTATTTTTCTTTAATCATGGAAGTTGGATCATCATCTGTTCCTATCTTTGTTGCAAACCCAACTATTGTAGAGGTCAAGGACCGTCCCAGGCCAACTTTCAAGCGATATTCGCATGTGGCTACCCTGTATGACTCAGTTGGAGAATTTTCCCATGTTTCAGAATGTGTTGTTTATGTCAAAGATGTTAGGGCATACATACACTGTCACATTGAGGATTTGGGGACATCTAATATAAAGGGCATGTACATGAGCGAGCTTATGGGAAATTCTGGAAAGGTTAAACTTGAATACAAGCACAGTGAAGACTTAGGGTTTACCGACATTCTAGACATTCTGAAATTTGAAGATGAAATCATTAGGTATATTTTAAGTAGAGTACATGGGGAGTTTATTTGGCTAGATAGAGCATACAAGATCACCAAGGAAGCCATCAAGACACTGATCGGTTTACCATAGGTTGGGCAACGTCCGGATAAGAAGGTTTCTAATGATTATGTAAATAAAATCACTGGTGCAACATCAAACATGCGATCTATGAGAATCAACACTATTACCAACACAAATATCAGATTCGGTAGCATGGTCATCGGTTATAAGGTAACTCAGTCAAATTGACCGAATTCTGTTTCTAGCTCCTGCATTTTCGCAGCTTACAAAATGATGAGAGAAAATGAGAAATTGGATCTATGTGGTTGGATGTTAGATGAATTATTGATAAACCTAGGAAAGGTTAAAGGAGAAAAGAAAGGAACTTTCCGATATGGAAACTTAATTGTCTGTTTAATTCTATTTTTCATGAATGAGACTCCCAGTTTTGGGAAAATGCAAGGGGCATTTGATATCCTGGTAGGGAGGCAATTCAAACAGTCAATTGCTACTTTAGGTAGTCAAAGAGATGATAAGGTATGGAGATATTTTAAAGCATTCCAGAGGGCTATGAAATCTAGAGAAAGGGTTCCTAAGCATATTGTTGAAAAATACTCAACTGACATATGCTTCATGGTGAAGAAGGATGAAACACTCATGGAAGTGGTTAAGCCTTGGAAGATCTGGATTGAGGAAATGGGCTATGAAGTTGATACACAGATTTTAGATGCTTATGCAAAGATGTTGATTGATGCACCCATTGATGAAGATGAGAAACCTTTCGGTACTGCAAAGCAAAAGACACAAGAGGTTGAAATAGAGTTCAACCAGAAGGAGCGAGAGAAGTAGGAAGGAAAGGAAAGTAAGTTTGTAAAGAAATTCTCACAGGACATTAAAGCATTGATTGATGTTGTCCCAGAGAAAGGTAGGAAGAGAAAAGAACCATAAGTGTTCATTGAGCCTATTGCAGCAGAGTCTGAATTTGAGGATGACACACCCCTGGCTTTCAAGAGGGTTATAAGGAAGAAAACAAAGGAAACCAAGGTAGATGTTAAAAAGAAACCGGTTAGGAAAGTCACATTCAAGTTACCGGCACATAAACAAGCACCAAAAGTAACACCTTTAGCTCCATCCAGTACTGCAAGAAGGAAGAAGAAGGCTGACATTGATTAGGCAATTCAATCTGGTAATGTAACTATTATTCCACCAAAAACTTGTACAAAATTAGTTGATGAAATAACTAAGGATGACATGTTAAAGAATGTTCAGTTTTACTATGATCGTTTAGATAATGTTGAACAAAGAGAGGTAGAGGAAGCAGTTTTGTTATATTTGGATATTTATAAGAAAGCCTTGATAGAAATTGAAAACCAAATAATGACATAACTGTATGATATGTTAGATACTAGGAGGCTATCAACAATGCAAGATGACAAGCATATAAAAATTTAAGAGTTGTTATCTGTTTGTGTTTCTATTACTTCAGAGGAAATAGATAGGACACTTGAGGTTGCAGATAGAAAAATCTTTAACAACAAATATAGAATAACCAGTCTTATGCTAGGAAGGGTAAATGAGATAATCAAGGAGACCCAAAAGGCATGGGTTAAGTTCTTTGATGAGAACTGAGGTTTCTTTACTTCACCGGTGTCAAAGGCAGACACTGAAGACATCTCGACTGAAGGGAAAGGAAAGGGTATTATGGGTACTTCACCCTCAATTTTGAAAAACATTAAGATAGTGGAAATATAGCCCCCGATATATACAAATGTAGAGACAAATGTTGAGATACTGACAAATACAAAGAGTGAAAAGGTTGATAATGTACGGGATACTAATGTACATGACAACAGTCCTCTGGATACAATTGTACAGGATGAGGTTACAGTTCCTAGGGAGGAACGAACTGTTACTGAGACTACACCAAGTGGCGAAGCCAATGGTGCAAGTGAGGAATCTATAAAGGATAAAACATCAGAGGAGAAGAAAGTGGAATCCATTAGGGATCCGGTAGTGAGTCCATCATTGTTGTCAATTGACACCTCGCAGGTTGTAAAGAAAGACATAACCGAGATGAGTTCTACTGAACTCATGATGATGGTTGCACATAAATTAATGAAGGAGGGATCAATGGATAAAGGGATTATTGATCAATCTATTACTGTTTTGTACAGACTAGTCCCAAATTACAAGTTTAACAGAGAAGAGAGCCCATCTGGAAAGCTTAAAACAATTACTGAGCACATTTCAAAGGATTTTCAATCCTTGCAGCAGATTTCAAACCGACAAGCACTGGAAAGATTCACACAGGCTAAAAGAGCTGCATTTGATCAGATGATTGAGTCCGAGAGAGGAAATTGATGAGAAATTGAAATTGATAGATAATTCTTTGAAGCGGTATACAAATATATACAAAGTATGTTGTAACATAGATGCTCTTACATTTAATTTGGATAAGAAGATTAAGGAATTCTAGAAGAAAATTGCAAGTATAGCTAAATCTTTTGACGGATTGACTTCATTGACTACATCCATTGATGGTCAAATTTTGGTTTTGGAAGCTCAACTTTCTACTCTTGAGAAAGAAAAAGACAAAATCATAAGAAGATCCATAAGTTTGAGAGGTTTGGTGAGTCCCCGATTGGATTCACTTAGTGTACATAAGGAGTGTATGGATATGGTTGGTAAGCCCACACCGACAGATCTAAATGAGAAAGAGTCCTTTGCTCATATGCTAAATGGTCTTGCATCTATTTCAGGCACTTTCAAATCTGGTTGGGATACTTATCTTGAGCTTTTGGAGAAGTCATACCCAAATATTTTCAAATATATTAAGCTCTAGTAAAATATTTTTGGGATATTCATTGTATAATATCTTTCATTCCTTGTCCCAGTTCTGGATCTTAGGCATTCTTTTTGGAAATTTTTCTGTCATTGATGTCAAAGGGGGAGTGATATAGATGTGAAAAATAATAGAGGGAGTTGTATATATTAGGGGGAGTATGGAGTATTTTGTATTGATGAATATTTAGCTTAGGGGGAGCAGGCAAGATGAAACTGACAGATGAAACCAAGATCATTTTTCACATGAGTTTTGTCATCAATGCCAAAGGGGGAGATTGTTGGAAATTGAGATTCAATTGGTTGGTTTCACTATGTTGTCATTGATGGCAACATGGTATCTTGTTCTGGCTTCATATTTTTGTTCAGTTGTGTACCGACAGACACTTCACCGACACCGACAGGATGGAAGGATTTTTTTTGTTGCCGGCAATGTAGGCCGACATGGTCTAGAATATGGTTATCGGTATTGGAGGCCGATATCTTTTGGATCTGGCATCGGCAATTATTTTTGATATTCATGTATTTATGTTATCTAGCCAACATGTATATTGATATTGTAATTATCTTTGTAATCCAACATAAGGCATGATAAATTGTATAGGGTATATAGGTCAGTTGGATTATATCATTTTGAAATATATATGAGATTATGTAATATGTGGATGTGATATGATACGAAATATATCAGAGAGATCATGTATATGAGGTTATTTATGTAAGGGTTATTCCGGTAAAGGGTTTAGGGTTTCAGATTGGAACAAACAAAGCTTAACCGGAACTATATTTAGGCATAGAAGATGTTATCTTATTAGTTCACTCATTTTTCTGGATTGTAGTCTGGATTTATATGTAGTCAGTGAGGCTCCTTTTGTGATTGAGCAGTGTGCTCTAGGTTGTAAGCCTTCCTACAAGTGTTGGCCCCTTATATTTTATAATATCTCTTCATATGGCTAGTGAATTGATATTGTGGGTCAAAATCCCATCGTGGTTTTTCCTCTTTGAGGTTTTCCACATATAATCATGTGTGTTATGGTGTTCATTTATGTGATTGGCTTATTGGTTTCTTTACTTCTTTCAATTCTTTATATATCGGTATACCAATTGGTCTATGCATGTTTTACTAAGGCTAAAATTGATTAGATCGATTGAACACTGATTCACCCCCCCTCTCAGTGTTCTTGGATTCCAACACATATATCACTGCCAACATCTCCTTTTTTGTGACAGTATAATTAAGCTCAGGTCCCTGCATGTTTTTATAATGGAGTAAACTGCATTTTCTAAATTGTCCATCTTTTGTCCCAAAATTGCTCCTATAACATAATTTGATGCATCTATATGAATATGAAAAGGTAATAACCAGTTCGGACCCTTGAGCACTGGTGCTTGATTCAATGCATGTTTGAGCTTCAAGAAAGCTTCATGGCATGCAAGAGTCCAATCAAACTCCATATCCTTAGTCAAAAGATAATATAAAGGTCTTGCAATTTTACTAAAATCCTTAATAAATCTATAATATCCAACATGACCAAGGAAACTTTAGACATCCTTTTGCTTTGTGGGAGCGGGAAGGTTTTGAATGACTTCAAGTTTGGCTGGGTCAACCTGTATTCCTGTTATAGAAATATGATGACCAAGAACTATGCCTTCCTGCATCATCATAAAGCATTTTTCACTATTCAATGATAAATTGTAATCTTCACACCTCTGTAAAACTTTCTTTAAACTCCCCAATACCTCTTCAAATTATGAACCATAAGTGGTAAAATCATCCATATAGATCTCCATGCTATCTTGGGAAATATCTGAAAATATGCTTATCACTGCTCTTTGCAAAGTAGTTGGAGCATTACACAACCCAAAAGGAAGAACAAAATATGCATATGTTCCCTAAGGGCAAGTAATTGTAGTCTTTTCCTTATCCTCTGGTGCAATTTGAATCTGGTTGTAACCACTGAATCTATCCATGAATGAAAAGTGTCACTTCCCTGCCAAGGAATTTAATACTTGATCCACAAATGGTAATGGAAAATGATCCTTCCTGGTTGCTGAATTCAAAGCTCTGTAATCTACACATACCCATCATTTACCTCCTTTTCTTGGAACTATACCTAGAGGTGACACCCACTGACTATCTGATATAAGATAGATAAATCCAACATTTAACAATTTTTGTAGTTCCTTTATAACTATCTCCCTTAACGCAAGATTAATTCTTCTCTGTGGTTGTTTGAGTGGTCTATAGTCTTCTTTAATATAAATATGGTGAGTACAAATCATAGGATCAATTCCTTGCATATCTTTGTAATCCCATGCAAAAGCGTGTTGATGACATTTGAGAAATTCAACCAGTGTTAGCCTTTGAGTTTTCGTGAGTTGATTATTGATATTTAAACATTTATTTGGATCAACTTCCACCTTGACAGTAACCACCTTGACAGTAAGATCAACTTGAGCCACCTCAGAAATATGAGAAGTGCAAACTTCCTACGGAAAAAGGGTATGTAATATGTCAGTGGTTGTAGGAAAATCTGATGCCATAATATTTGATGTTAACTCCTGCGACTGCTGCTCTAGATTATACTGATTTGCTAGAATTTTAGAAAGAACACAATCATCATCCTGGAGTCGTATGAATGATTCTCTATTAATCATTATAAGATGATTGACATAGTTGACTTCCTCTTTTAATTCTTCCCCCACGTTAGGCCAAACAACTTGTTCTTGATCAAGTTGGGGCTGAGCAGGTGAATACAGAGCTAGAGTTTTATTAGTATTTCCATCAGAAATAGTCATGTCCCCTGATCGACATCCAATATATGCATTGGTTGTAGCAAGCCAAGCTCTCCCTAAGATAACCAGATATCCCCCCAATGTAGCCTTAGGAGAAAAGATCATAAATTTTGTCGGATATTCCTAAGAGTCTAAAGTAATGACAAAAGCTTCAATCATACCATTAGGTCAAACCGTGGAACTGTTGGCAAGTTGCAGGACTGTAGGAGTAGGCCTGAGACTGATTATGTTAAGTTTTTGAATAATATCTCTTATCATTACATTGATGGCTACTCTCATATCTATTAAGGCATTCTTATCTGAGTGCCATTGATGACTATTTTCACAACAGGACTACCAGGGTCAAAATATTTAGGAATTGAAACTTTTCCCAACATAATATCTGCCAGTTGATCCATTACATGCACTGTTTGTGGATCCTTTTTCTTCCTGCCATGTTTTCTTAAACGTGCCTCTTTAATTGCCTTACCATAAATAAGAACATCCTTAATAGCCTAAAATAATGGAATCTTAACACATATGTGTTTCAATTGATCAATGATATCAAAATTTATATCCTCTTGCTGAGGAATCTCTTCAACTTGCAACCTTTGAGGAAATGGGGGTATTTGTTGACTCTGAGGAATTTGGCTTGTTGGGCTAGATATTTCCTTTTCCTTTTGTATTTCAGTTATAACTGGAGGGGACGGGTTAGGAAAAGTTGTCCTAGATCTAAGGTGAATATCACTTATAGAAAGAGAATAAGTTGGGTATTGATTAGGATCAGCTGAATAAACTTGTTGTTGATGTTGAGGCTTTCTATTAGGATTTGGCATGGGTTGAGTGGGCACTTGTGTTGTTTTAGGTGGAACGATGTTAGTAGCAGAAGGGGGCATTATTGTAGGTTGTTGAGACAGTTGAGGCTGCTACTGAGGTTGCTGATAACCAAAATACTAGTTCGTCCATTGCTGACCTCCTCTCCATTGAGGAGTAGGTTGCCAATTCCCTTGGAATGGTTGCCATGGTCCCTGAGATTGAGACCAATTTCCTTGTGGCTACTGCCACTATGGAGTTTGATTGGCAAAAAAATTCCCTTGGCTTTGAGGATTATACCAATTTTGATAATTTCTAACATTTTGAGCATATGGAGGTTGCCATTGATTATTTTGTGCATAGGAATTTCCACTATAACCATAAAAAAGAAAGTGGATTAGGAGGCATACCTTGTCTTGAAAAATTTGGCCTTCTTTGCAAAACATAAAAGATTTGTTCATCATCTCCTTGTACTATCTTGAAATCAGGTACGTCAAGATTCACGACCATCTTACATCTACAATCCCTTTTCATCTATTTATAATGTGGATAGAATTCTGCGAGCGTTGCATCAACTTCCTCATGATTTTTCTTAGCTTGAAGTGTGTCTAACTGAGTAGCCATATTGTTTATGATATCCTCTTTAAAAACCTTCAAAAAGTGGCTAATCTCCATTTGTGAAACTCCATTGCTGGATGTTGATGAAGACATTCCTGGCTTGAAATGCCTATTCTTATTAGAAGAAGATCTGGAATACTTCTGACAAATTTGACCAATCTCATTCCATGTTTCTTGAGTTATATCACCACTCCCATAAGGTCTAAAGCATATGTGCATTCATCACTGATTCCCCTAAGAAATATCAACTTAAAAGAATCTTCATTTAAAGTACTATGCTTGGACTTCTTGACACTGAATAGAAATCTCTCCAGATAATCTTATAGACTCTCATCATCCCTTTGTGTCATTATAAAAATATCATCCCCATGACGGTCAATCCCTCTACAATAATCTTTATATTTCTCAAGAAACAACCGTTTCATCTCATCCCATGTAGTGATTGTACTACTCCCTAGACTCATAAACCATCTCAAAGTTGATTCTTTTAAAGTGGCAATAAATATTTTGAGCCTATGGGCATCAATAGTGTAATCATAACTCCTACAGAGGACATCAAATTCAATCAAGAAAGTATCGGGGTCCTCTATCACTAGTCCATAAAATCTAGGAAGATAAAAAGATGGAATGTTCTTGAGATTAGCATTATCATGCAAATCAGAAATACGGAATTCAAATGTTGGGTTCATAGGTGGAGGTGGGTTATTCCCACCGGGGGGTGGATTTCCTTGCATTGGTCTTTGAGGAGGAGTTACTAGACAAGGGTCCTCTTCAGGAGGTCCAAAGAGGAAATGAAGGTTGTTCTTAGAAAGTTCAAATTCAAGTGGGTTCAAATTATCTGGGGCTTGGTAAAGTGCAACAAAAGGGTTTACATTTGGTGCTTCATATGGATTGAGTCTTGTATGATCAAGATGGTTAGGAAGGAATTTACCTTGAGCATCTCTTCTTCATCTATGCATGTAGATTCATGAGAATTACTTCAAATAGACTGAGCTATCAAAACGACCTATACCGAAAACTTAAAAAATCATAACTATGACAGGTTCTTAGTTTGACACCATCCCTGACAACGTCGCCAAAAATGTTTTCCTAGCCAATAGGAACAATAACTAGAGCTAAAGTCTTACACCAAAGATTGGTCATCCATTTCGAGTATCTATCATCTCCATGACTGAAGTTCATTTACTTGTCAACCCAGGGACATATTACATAAAATAGGCCTGCATTGTATATGTACTAAGTTCCTGTGATAGTCATTCTCCACTACTGCAGCAACTAAGTCTATCTAAAATAAACAAATGAAAATATGACAACTGAATGGCTACAAGAAAAATTAACATTAACAAAAAATTCTAACTAAATAATTGTTAACTAAGTTCAGAGTTGACAAACAAAAATTACTCTGTCTACTTTGGCTGCAGGAGCAATCATGGGATCTGGTTCTAGTGGTTGCAGGAACAATCAGTTGCCATAACATCTACTACAGCAAAAAGGAAATTTAATCTAACAATAACACATGAATACTCACCAAGTGGGCCCCCTTGGATGAGTGTATCCAGACTCTAAAATGATTCTATATACTCAGAATAACATAGCTTTTATTCATTATTTCCAAAAGTCAATACAACACATGAGATAAGAGAAATGCTTCTAATTCTGGAAAATGTTGTCTAGCCTCTGAGACAAGGTGTGGGTCTTTATTTATGAGAAACTTATAACAAACTTCCTACTACCTAGATCATGCCCATGAAATTAGGCGAAAACATTTATTACTGCAAAGAGATCCACAAAAAACGTGGAACTCAACTAAACCACAACCAAGAATATAGCATGGTGGTGGTTATTAGATTGATGTTTATTGGAGACAAACATAAATGAATCTGGTATCGCCTCGCTATTCCTTTTCCAATTCTTTTGCACACCATCTGCTCTGATGTTTTAAATGTTTAACCACCCCGAAATGTCTCCAACTAGTTTGATGATGTGATTCTCCATCTGGCTTAAAACAACCGCTTCTACAACAACTTATTTACTCCTGCATTTAAAGGTTAGAACATACAAGCATACATATGTATTTATTTCCATTAATCATGACATTTATACATCCACACATGATATTACCTATAATAACCTGCATGGCCACATGAATATTAAGTCAAAACAATACAGGGTTCAACGGGTTTAGGTATCATTCAGAATGCACATAGTCAAACTTTCATACATCACATGACTCAAACATTGTCCCAATATGCAACTTAAACATAGGAAAAATTTATCAATCATAGAAATAAAAGAGATATTATTTTATCTAATCAATCACTTTTCGGCAAGATATCGCTACCGGTTTCCATGATAGTTTCTTGTTACAGGTTGTTTCTTTGTTACACGTCGTCTGAGACCTATTATGGTGATCTACCATAACCCATTCCGAAGCTTGCACAACCTTGGACATTGATCTCAATGTTTCTCAGCATGTGGCCGACCTTCTACATTTCATCCTTTAGATTTTCCGGAGGAATCTCTTGGCGGAGGCCGACCTTGTTCATTTTGCACGTTTGGTTTTGTTCTTCGGATTTTGATCCTTTTGGGCCGACTGGATCCTTTGGATTGATATATATATTTGTAATCATGCTTTAGAATGTAATCAATCAGAATCAATAGAAGATCACTAGGATCAATTAGAGATAGACTGTGCCTAGAAGATAGATCTTTCAATTCAAGGTACCGCTGTGACCTGTTCTACCAGGCCTGTGTGCCAATATGTTGTAACCCGGTTGTTACCAGTTGGATGTAAGCAAATTTCATGCAATAAAAATATTTTTTGCATTTCCTCCATCATGTTTGTTTCTTTTGTGTTTACTCTTTCTGATAGAGTTTGGACTGGTCTCCTTGAGGTCCCTCCTCACTAGTGACTGCTTCAAGTGGTATCAGAGAAAAGTTTCATTCCTGAGGTTGTGTGTCCGAAATTCTGTTGTTGGGTGGTAGATTACTGATCCAACCTACAATTGCAGAGGACTAATATATGGCGCAGAGAGGAACTAGGAATGGTGGAGTGTGTGGGAATGCGTACCCTGTTGTGATGGAGATGCTATGAGGAATAGCAACCCATTTAGAAGTGATGGAGATAGCCCAGAGGAGAGGCCAACATATTGAAGATGTAAGTGAAGATGAAGGAGAAGAAGCCCTGACATAACAAGTAAACCTACCGGCAGTTGATCTGGATGAAGAAAGGTTTTTAAGGGTTTTGAGTAGGGCAAACACTAAACCTCATTTTATCCCACCAGAATATAATGGGAAGTTAGATTCAGATGAATTGATAGACTGGATCTCAAAGATGGAGAAGTATTTTGATTTTGAAAACACTGCAGAAGAAGAAATATGCTTGTACCCGGTTGAAAGGTCATGCATCTCTTTGGTGGGAGCATTTTCAAGTTGATAGACAAAGAAGAGGTAAATAGAAGATTAAGACATGGGATCAGTTGATTGTTAAGTTAAAATCAAAGTTTGTCCCAATGAATTATCAAGTGGATTTATTCCAAAAATTGCAGAACTTGAGATAGAAGGAATCTAGTGTGAAGGAATACTCCAAAGCATTTTACAAGTTGAACATAAGATCTGGACATGTTGATGATGAAGTTGAACAAGTTGCAAGATATTTGAAAGGATTGCAGATTTATATATAGGATGAACTTAGTATAGCCAAATTGGAGAGTGTTGAAGAGGCTTAGCAATATGCACTAAAGGCTAAAGAGAAATTGAACAAAAGACATGAGCAAAGATAGAGAGGTAGAGGTGGAAGGTTTACCATAGGAAGATTTCAAGGAGGAAGAGGATATACCATAGGAAGAGGAACCAGTATAGATTAGAAAAAGGACAAGGAAGTGAGAAAATAAGGTAATTCATATCGAAAGGATGATAGAAATTTCTATCTGAGGAGAGAACCTGATGGTTACTGGAATGAGAACTTTGGAAGACAAGACAAGAGGAGATTTAAAGGAACTTTCTTTAAGTGTGGAGGAGAAGGACACCGTGCATTTGAATGTAAGAATATAGAGGCTACTAGAAGAACAACAGTGGTGGAAGAAAACCCCATCAAATCAAACAATAAACCAGAAGATGGAGAACTATTGGTGATGAGGAGAGCTTTGTGTCATACCGAAGGAGATGAAGAACCCTTGCAGAGGAAGAACCTGTTCAAGACTAGATGTAAGGTATCCGGTAAGTGTTGTAAAGTTGTTATGGATAGTGGTAGTTCAGATAATCTTGTTTCAAAAGAGATGGTGAATAAGTTAAAATTGGAGAGATTGAAACACCCTAAGCCTTATCAAATAGCATGGATTCAAAATGAACATAAGTTGTTAGTAAGTGAACAGTGTTTGGTAAAATTGAAAATTGGGAATTATCATGATGAAGTTTTGTGTGATATTGTGCCTATGGATATTTGTCATCTTTTGTTGGGAAGACCTTGGTAGTTTGATAGATAGGCAATACATGATGGAAGGAAGAATATATACACTGTTGTGGCCAATGGGATGAAGCAAACCTTGTTACCTATGGAGGAACCTTTGAAGGGTGAAGTCTGTACAAATGCCAAAATCTATTTAGTAGATGGAAGAAAATTCATGGATGGACTGAGACATGAGGATGTGTGTTTTTCCTTAATTACTAAGAAGATTGAGAGACCAAAAATGGAAGGAGAACACCCAACAAAGATAAGAGATTTGCTGACAGAATATAAGGACATCATTTCAGATAATGTACCTAATGGATTGCCGCCTGTTAGAAGTATTAATCATTGCATGGACTTGGTTCCCGAAGCTAGTTTGCCTAACAAAGGTGCACATCGGTTGACACCAACAGAGAATGAAGAACTAAATAGACAAGTGCAGGAGCTATTGAAAAAATGTTTGATCAAGGAGAGTTTGAGCCCTTGTGTAGTACCAACAGTATTAGCACCTAAGAAGAACGGATAATGGAGGATGTGTAACAATTCAAGAGCAATAAACAAGATCAAAGTGAAATACTAGTTTCCTTTGCCTAGGATGGATGGCATAATGGATTGTTTGATTGGAGAAAGATACTTTACAAAGATAGATTTGAAGAGTGGATGTCATTAGATAAGGATCAGAGAAGGTGATGAGTGGAAGACAAATGAAGGATTATATGAATGGTTGGTGATGCCTTTTGGATTGACTAATGCACCGAGCACTTTCATGAGGCTAATGAATGAGGTATTAAATAAATTCTTGGGTAAGTTTATTATTGTGTATTTGCATAATATTCTTATTTTCAGTAGAACAAAAGAGGAGCATTTGTTGCAATTAAGACAAGTTTTATAGAGGTTGAGAGAAGAAAAGTTGTTGATCAATATCAATAAGTGTACTTTCATGAAGGATGAGTTAGTCTATTTAGGATTTGTGATATCTGAGGATGGTTTGAAGATGGACCCTGGGAAAGTGAAAGCCGTTGTTGAGTGGCCTACACCAGAAAGCATTGGAGAGGTAAGATCATTTCATGGATTGGCTAGTTTTTACCAGAAGTTTATCACAAATTCCAGTTCAGTTTTTAACCCTATGACTGAAACCATGAGAGGAGATCAGAAGGAATTCAAGTGGACCACCAGAGCAAACACAATTTTTGAATTGTTGAAGTGGAAAGTGACTAAGCAGCCTATGTTAGCTTTATTGGATTTCAATAAGGTATTCCAAGTGCATTGTGATGCAAGTGGAACAACAATAGGAGCAATTCTGAGTCAAGAAAGGAGAGCAGTAGCATATTTCAGTGAGAAATTTAATGATTCTCAAAGGAGATATTCATTATATGATTAGGAATTTTGTGCCATAGTTCAAGCCTTGAAGAAATGGAGACACTACTTATTGCCTAAAAAGTTTGTGTTGTATACAGATCATCAAGCTTTGCAATATTTGAACAGTCAAAGTAAGTTGAACCAAAGACATATGAGATGGGTAGAGTTCTTGCAGAGGTACACCTTTGTGTTGAAGCATAGAAGTGGGAAATCTAGCAAAGTTGTTGATGCATTGAGTAGGAGAAGGAATTTGCTGACAGAAATAAGAGTGACAGTATTAGGTTTTGAAGATTTGAAGACCTTGTATGATAAAGACCCAGATTTTGCAGATGCTTGGAAAGCATGTAGAGAACCGGCTATAGTTGATAGGAGAAAATGGTTGGATTATTTCATTTAGGATGGGATGTTATTAAGGGGACTTCAGTTATGCATACCTAAGAGTTCCATGAGAGAGAACCTAATCAAAGAGAAACATAGTGGAGGTGTAGAAGGACATTTTGGCATTGACAAAATAGTTGCATTAGTGAGTGAGCAGTACTTTTGGCCCCAGATTCATAAGGATGTTAAGAGATATGTACAGAGTTGTAGATTTTGTCAAGTTGCAAAATGTAGTAGTAAGAATGTGGGATTGTATAAACCTTTGACAGTACCAGTAAGACCTTGGGAGGATATAAGCATGGATTTTGTACTTGGATTTCCTAAGACACTAAGAGGGAATGATTCTATATTTGTGGTAGTGGATAAATTTTTCAAGATGGCTCATTTCATACCATGTAAGAAGACATCAGATGCATTGCATATAGCAGATCTATTTTTCAAGGAAATGGTGAGATTGCATGGATTACCTAAGAGTATAGTTTCAGACAGAGACACTAAGTTTGTTGGCTATATTTGGAGAACACTTTGGAAGAAGATGAAGACAAATTTGAAGTTTAGTTCTATTTTTCATCCATATACTGATGGATAGATAGAAGTAGTTAACCGAAGTTTGGGAAACTTGTTGATATGTTTAGTGGGAGATAAATCTAGAAGTTGGGATTTGATCCTTCACAAGAAGAGTTTTCCTATAACAATTCAGTGAATAGAAGTACCAGAAAAAAAACCTTTTGAGATTGTTACCAGAGTGCATCCTAGAGGAATAGAAAAATTGAGAGACATTGGCAGTGAAGACCGGAAGAGTTCAGAAGCAGAAGATTTTGCAGATTACATGGCAGCATTGCATATTCAGGTTAAACAACATTTGGAAGACATGAACAACAAATATAAGGAGAAGGAAGATGAGAAGAGGAGACATAAGGAATTTAAAGCTGGCGATGAAGTGATGGTATACTTGAGAAAAGAGAGATTCCCAGTTGGAACTTATAGTAAGTTGCAGATGAAGAAGTTTGGACCTTGTAAGATTTTGAGAAAGTTTAGTTCGGGAAATGCATATGAAGTAGAGCTACCAGATAGTCTAAGTATTTTGCCTATATTCAACATTAGAGATCTTCATGAGTACCATGAACCAGAATTTAGTGATGACAGTGTTGCATACTTGGAGAAATAATTACCCCGGAAGGAACCAGATTAGATTGAAGAGATTTTGGATAGTAGAATTGGGCATAGTACCCGAAACAATTAGTATAAAGAATATCTTGTGAAGTGGAAGAGAAGACCAGTTGAGGATTCATCTTGGATTTATTAGGAAGAAGTAGACCGCCTTGGTTTCCCTCTAAACCCAACAAAGTGAGAGGCTCAATTTTTCATTAACCCCAGATTATTGATGGAGGAGCATCCCCGGTTGACAACAATCTTGCATCAACCAAAAACATTTCCTTTCTGTTTTGTTTGCAGTTTTAGTTTTCCTTTCTGTGTGTCTGATTTTTTGCTCACCAGATCCTATGGAGTTAGATTCTAATTAAATACTTGATCATCTTTCTTTCTTTCAAACCGCATCTCATTTGGATCACTTTCCAACAAGATATCGCTATCAGTTTCCATGACAATTTCTTGTTATCGGTTGTTCCTTTGTTACCGGTTGCCTAAGACCTATTTTGGTGATCTATCAGAATCCATTCCGTAGCTTGCAGAGCCTGGGATGTTGATATCAATGTTTATCATCGTGTGTCTGACCTTCTATGTTTCATCTTTTGGATTTTCTAGAGGAATCTCTTGGTGGAGGCCAACCTTGTTCATTTTGCATGTTTGGTCTTGTTCTTCGGGTTTTGATCCTTTTGGTCTGACTGGATCCTTTGGATCGATACATATATTTGTAATCATGATTTAAATTGTAATCAAATAGAATCAATAGAAGATCATTAGGATCAATCCGAGATAGACTATGCCTAGAAGATAGATCTTTCGATTCAAGGTCCCGGTGTGACCTGTTCTACCAGGCATGTGTGTCGGTATGTTGTAACCCAGTTGTTACTAGTTGGATATAATCAAATTTCATGCAATAAAACTATCTAATCTGCATTGCCTCCATCATATCTACATGTTTATGTTGTGTTTACTCTTGCGGACCAGTTTGGACTAATCTCCTTGAGGTCCCTCCTCACCGGTGACTGCTTCAAATTTGAACTCTTACCCTTATTGAACCCTAAATGCACCCCAACCATAATTGAATATTTACCCTTATCAAACTTTAACACTCACCCTAATTGAAACATCATCCTAACCATAAGTAGAATGAAACTTTAATCCTAAAATTATGGTTAGGGTTATAATTAGGTTAAGGATAAGGGTATAAGATAAAATTAAGGTTAGGGCTAGAATTTAAATTAAAATTGGGTTAATTTCACAATTAGGGTTAGGGTTTTAATGAGAGAGATTTAGGATTATGGTTAAGGTTTGCATTAGGTTTAGGGTTAGTGTTATAGTTAGAAATAGAATTTGATTTAGGGGTAGAATTAGGGTTAGGATTAGGAATAGTGTTAGCATTAAATAAAAAATTAAATTTAGGGTGTGAATGATTATTAGGGTTAGTTTTACACTTAGGATTAGGTTTTGGGTTAGAATTAGGGCTAGTGCTATAGTTATAAATAGAATTTGGTGCAGGGGTAGAGTTAGGTTAGGGTTAAAATCATGCTTCGATTTTAAATAAGGGTAAGGTTCAGAGATTAGCTTTATTGAAGAATCCTAAATTAAATTTAAACCTTGATATTTTTTTAACCTAACTTAATACTAACCCTAGTCCTAAAAATAGAGCTAATTTTGATTACCCTAACTAATTAATGTTGGAATCCAAGAACACTAAGAGGGGGGGTGAATCAGTGTTCTGTCGGAATGGAGAAATTTTAACCTTATTAACACAACAACTAAAGAACCGGTAAACATAAAAGAATATAACAATAAGTAACAATGCAACCACAAAGATGGACACCATAACACCACATATTTATACATGGAAAACCTCAACGAGGAAAAACCATGGTGGTATTGGAGACCCACAATATCTATCCACTGATTAGATGAATAAATATTCCAATAAGAGGCCTACACATGCAGGAAGGCCAATAGCCTAGAGCACACTTCTCATCACAAAAGGATCCTCACTGACTACAAGAAAAAAAAAGACTACAATCTGGGAATGAAGATTGAACTATGAGAATAGCATCTCCTATGCCTTAGTACAGTTCCGGTTAAGCTCAATACCAGAGGTCTTAAACCTCTTACACAAACCCAATTCTATCAGCTATGATCAACCAAAACCTTTGCATATGATTACAACATTATTCACAAATAGATAATCCCATAACCCTGATCCCACGATCTACAAAGAGATCTTACATCGTATTTATACCAACCCAAGACCTAAACAATTAGGCTGGCCACCTAAAAGATAATACAATAAATCTGTTACATAATCCCGCAAACTAATGATAAACAAAGATGGCCTAAGACCGAAACAACATAAACCAAACAATAAATCCAACTGGTAATGCATCGGGAGCATCAACCAACATGTTACATAAACCGGTCCATAACCTAGCAAAATAAGACCAGACCTATAATAGGTCGCCATAAGCCAAATGAAACACCACTGATCAACTGGAACATGAACATGATAACCATCAACATCCTAATAACCTTCTAGAAGCCGCACCAACACCACTTATTAGATTCATCAAAATATCTTCAACAAAGCTCTATCGATAAAACCCTTACCGGTAACCAAAAAGCGTACTAGAACAAATGATAGCATTCAGATCATCAAATCCCAAACCAATTGAATGGGATACGAATAAAGAGCACATGAATAACCAATCCAAACCAATTCCAATAGCTGGAACATACTAGAGAAGATCCCGAGATCAACATTATAAACCAACCACTCTACTGAAACCCAATGGACAACAAAAAATCTAGTGTTGACATCAATGACAAACATTAATGCAACACATAATCAATTCCTCCAAATTGCCAACAATCTCCCCCTTTGGCATCGATGGAAACACTAGATGTGAAAACATCCAAGTGCCAAGAAATGTCAAACAAGTCTCCCCAAAAGGAAGACATCCAACAATCTCCCCAAAATGATATGACAATGAAGTTCTGAACCAACATACCAAACTCCCCCTGTGGGATACAACCAATCTGAAATTTTTTTCGTCCCCCTTTGACTGATATCTCTATTAAGCTCTATTTTTCACATAAATATATCTCCCCCTTTGACATCAATGCCAAAAATATGACATAAACATCAAAGAAAAATCATAAATCCTCTGAACCACACAACTGACTACTCCCCCTGAGTAGTAGCATCAAAACATCAATCTGGAATGAGTGATAGCTCTGATAAATACATAATAGATAGATGCCAATCAACATCACTCAAGTCTCTACCGGAGGGGCAGAGACCCCTAATTTGTCTCTGAAGTACTCAAATGATTCCTTAGGTAAAGGTTTAGTGAAGATATTTGCAATCTGCTCTTTAGTGTTCACATAAACCAGTCTAACTTCATTTGGTTCCACCTCCTTTAGAAAATTATACTTGATAGAAATGTGCTTTGTCTAAAAATAAAATATCGGATTATTTGATATGTCAATAGTAGCAGAGTTATCATAGTGAATAACTACAATTTCATCACAATCTACCCTTATGTCCTTCAACATTTTCTTCATCCATAGAACTTGTGTACAGTTAGTAGTAGCAACAACATACTCAACTTCAATAGTAGATAAAGAAGTACATGACTATTCTTGGTAATCCATAAACCAAGTTTCTTTCCAAGAAAGAAAACTTCACCGGATGAGCTTATCCGATTACCTATATCTCTATCCCAATCCGAATTTGAATATGCTCATAGTGTAAATTCATCATAAGCCATAAATCATGCCTGAAAATCTTTGAAAAATATCTAAAAATCCTAGCTACCAGAGCAAGGATTCAACATAATCAATTCCTTCCTTATGAGAATATCCTTTGTAAACCAATCTATCCCAATTCCAATAACATACAAGTCCACGTGTTGTCCTAATTGATCCAATTCCTCTTCCATATCTTACAACCAACAATCATCCTTACTTGCTTCATCTATTGATATCAGTTGAATTAAATAAATTAAACATTCCTCATCAACTGCCAACCTTCTTCTTGTCCAAACTCCTTTATTCTTGTCTCTAATGATCTGACCTTCTGACTGACTCAACTTGACATACCAAGGAGTCTTCTAACTTTCCTTTTCTCTGCTCTGATCTTCAATTACTGTTGAATTTTCTGATACTGTCGGGGTAACGGGTTCGACATTTTGTTCTAGTACAGGTGCTACCAATTCAGTTATGATCATCTCCACTTTTGGTTCTCTCACATAAGTTTTGATTTGACCTTTATACTGCTCATCCATCTTGACATTAGCGCTCTCCACAACTCTTTGTAATCTTTTATTATAATATCGGTAAACAAAACCAGATACAAGATCCAACAAATCTTTGTCGGTTAACCTTCGATTTGACTTCTCCAAAGTTTGAAATAGGCTTTCAGACCACTACTAGGGGAAATGCAAGATTTTTCATCAATTTTCCTCCCCCTAAGGTGAATGCCTTAGATATCCAATGAGTTTCCTGCAAGTGCAAGAACATTCTTCTCTGTTGGTTGAGTAACCGAGGTATATGCTTCGGCCGAATGAACATCAGAGGCATTTGATTCTTTTGGTTGATCCTGATATTTCATAACCCACATCCTCTCATGCTCCTTCCAAATGTCATCAACCTTCTGCTTTCCCTTCTCATTAGATTTATCACTTCCTGCCGATAGGTTCTTGCTTATGCGAAATTTAGCAATATGTCCTACTTTTTTGCATGCATAACAAGTAACATTGTTCTTCTGAATTTCCTTGTTGTATCCTTGACCATTCCTTGACCTACATTTATTAGCCATATGTCCAAACTTTCCACATGCATGACATCTCACATTTATTCTACAATCTTATGTCCTATGACCGTACATTTTACAATTTGAATATTGACAGAGAGCTGAATTATTATTCTAATTTTCTCTATTCCTACATTGAATTTCTCTATGACCAAACTTATTGCAAATAAAGCATCTACCATTAAATTTATGTGCATCGGGTTGCCTTATCGGTTATTTCTGATTTCAGTTGATCTTTTGACCAGATGTGTCATCCTGATTTGCAGTACTGGAGCTTTCTCCAAGCTCAAATCCAAGACCTCTAGTGTCTCCAATGTCTCTTTGACTCTTCAATAATTCATCAAGCTTTGCAAAACTAGCCTTAAACTTGTCGTTGTATTCATTTGCAGCATCCAGATCACCTCTTAGGATTGCTATCATTCTTTCCAACTCTTTCTCATTGTTCTATGATTGCACCAATTCAGTTCTCAATATATCATTCTTATGCGCCAACCTAATGCATTCCTTAGACCTATCTTTCAGAGATATAGCAAGATTTTCTTCATTCTTCTTCCGATCTTCAATCTCCTTGGACATCCTCATGGTTAGGGCATGCGGAATCATTCTTCATGACACCATTCTCCTGACTCAACTTCTAACATAATTCCTTTAAAGCATTCTTCTCTCCATCATCCTGATTTTGCGAATGATCACAAAGTTCTTTCCTTTTAGCTTGTGCAGATGACAACCTCTCCTGCAAACTAAAAACGAATTTCTTTGCAGATCTTAACTCATCTTGTAGCTTCATGTTCCTCGACCTTTCAACATCAGTCTTCAAGTGCTACTTGAAGTTCCTTCCTTAAAATTATCTCCATAGATTCCAAATACAAAATCTTCCTCAAGCTATTAGACTTACTCTGAGGCACCAGGCTCTGATACCAATTGTTGGAATCCAAGAACACTAAGAGGGGGGGTGAATCAGTGTTATGCCAGAATGGAGAAATTTTAACCTTATTAACATAATAACTCAACAACCCGTAAGTATAAAAGAATATAACAATAAGTAATAATGCAACCACAAAGATGAACACCATAACACCACAGATTTATATGTGGAAAACCTCAATGAGGAAAAACCATGGTGGGATTGGAGACCCACAATATCTATCCACTGATTAGATGAATACATATTACAATAAGGGGCGTGCACATGCATGAGGGCCAACAACCTAGAGCACACTTCTCATCACAAAAGGAGCCTCACTGACTACAGAAAACATTAGACTATAATCTAGAATGAAGATTGAACTGCAAGAATAACATCTCCTATGCCTGAGTAAAGTTCTAATTAAGTTCAATACCGGAGGTATTAAACCTCTTACACAAACCCAATTTGATCACCTATGATCAACCAAAAGCTCTGCACATGATTACAACATTATTCACAAATAGATAATCCCATAACCCTACTCCCACGATCTACAAAGAGATATTACATCATATTTATACCAACCCGAGACCTAAACAATTAGGTTGGCCACCTAAAAGATAATACAATAAATCTGCTACATAATCCCAAAAACCAATGATAAACCAAGTCATCTTAAGACTGAAATAGCATAAACCAAACAATAAATCCAACCGGTAATGCATTAGGACCATCAACCAACACATTACATAAACCGGTCCATAACCTAGCAGAATAAGACTAGACCTATAATAGGTTGCCATAAGCCAAATGAAACACCATCGATCAACTAGAATACAAACATGATAACCATCAACATCCTAATAACCTTCTAGAAGTCACACCAACACCACTTATCAGATTCATTAAAATATCTTCAACAAAGCTTTGTCAGTAAAACCCTTACCGGTAACCAAAAGGATTACTAGAACAAATGATAGCATCCAGATCATCAAATCCCAAACTAACTGAATGAGACACGAATCAGGATCACATGAACAACCAATCCAAATAAATTCCAATATCTAGAACATATCAGAGAAGATCGCTAGGTCAACATCATAAACCAGCCACTCTACCGAAACCTGATAGACAACAAAATAGCTAGTGTTGACATCAATGACAAACATCAATGCAACACATAATCAATTCCTCCAAAATGCCAACAATTAAATCCTCATCATAATAATGACTCCAGTTAAACTCTTACTATAACTTTAATTAAACTTTAACCCTAATCCTAATTGAACTGTAACCCTTATGTTTACTCTTACCCTAATTATATCCTAACCCTAATTAAACCTTAATCCTAACTCTAATTGAACTCTAAACCTAATGTATGTTGAGCCCCAATTTGACCCTAACCCTAACCCTAACCCTAAGTAAACACTTACATACATTAAACTCTAACCTTAACCTTATTTGAACTCTTACCGTTATTGAACCCTAATTTTACCTTTAACCATAATTGAATATATACCCTTTTTAAACTCTAACCATTACCGTAATTGAATCATCATCCTAACCCTAATAAAACCCTTACCCTAATCCTCAATTTTTTATAAGGGTAAGAATTAGGAAAAGAGTAATGGTTTAAGATAAAGTTAGGGTTAGGGTTAGAGTTTGAATTAAAGTTAGGGTTAATTTCACAATTTGGGTTAGGGTTTTGATTAGAGATAAATTTAGGGTTAGAGTTTAAGTTTGGGTAATGTTTAGGATTATTATTACAGTTAAAGAGAGCATTAGATTTAGGGATAAAGTTAGGATTAGATCTGAGATAAAACTATGGCTAGGATTATGGTTTAGATTATTGTTAGTATTTGTTTTATGGTTAGAGTTAGTGTTTGGGTAAGAGATAGATTCAATGTTAGTGTTAGGGTTTTGGTTACAATTAGGGTTAGTGTTATAGATAGGTATACAATTTAGTTTAGGTGCAGAGTTAGGGTTAGGTTTATGTTAAGTGAAGCAGTCACCGGCTAGGAGGGACCTCAAAGAGATCAATCTGGACTAGTCAACAAGATTAAACACAACAAAAACACAAAGAAATGATGGAGGCAATGCTGAACAGATTGAATTATAACATGAAAATTGATTACAACCAACTGGTAACAACCAGGTTAGAGAAACCAACTCACAGGCCTGCTAAAACATGCTAAAAATATAAAACAGGTCACAACCAGGACCTCAAATCTTAAGATATATCTTCTATGCTTAGTCTAACTTCCTAGTTCCATTCTAATACTTTATTACAATGATTTATACGATCCAAGAGGATTCGGTCGGCCCAAAAAGGGATCAAAACCCAAAGAACAAGTCCTAACATGAAAAATCAACAAGGTCGATGTATGCTAAGAGATTCCTTCAAAAAATCCAAAGGATGAAGAATAGATCATGGGAAAAGGTCGACCACACACCAAGGAACATCAGAATTAATGCTTAGGGCTCTGCAAGCTACGAAAGGGATCTGGTAGATCACTGGTGCAAGGCACCTCTTCTTTTCATGGTGTTTCATGCCATTAGGGGTGTCTAGTGTTTGTTTTGTGTTTACTTATGCTTCCATCATGGGTTGGATCTCAAGGATCAACCTAAATGTAATAAAATCCCTTTGTGTGGTCAATAACCTCTTAGGTGCATATTGTATATGGTGAAAATGGATAACAATAATAACAATATTGAAAGGCTAAATGAATTCAACCACAAAATCCTAGCCTAACAATCAACAAAGATCCACCATAACATATGAAGATTACCTAAGACAATGCAAATCAAATGAAATCACAAAAATTATACCATCACATGTCCAATAGGGTTTTGATCTTCATTCTTCCTATCTCCATTGATCTTGCTTGATATATTTGCTCTCAGATTTTATATGCACAAGAGCTCAACAAAGAACGGAATGTGGTTGCAAGGAGGATCGTAGTGTAGTCAAGTCCTTAAGATGATTCATTAGGGTTTGATAATGAAGAAGGCATCTCCTTAAATAGAAGACACAATATGAAATGGAGGGATAAGATTGAGAGGTGTAAAAGGAGGTCGGCTATGATTAGAGGGTAGGTAGAAGAAATAGTAAAATAATGAAAGGGGTAGCTAGTGTATGAATTAAGAGATGAATGACATGTGTCATGTGTAGAAAAAGCTAATGAATTAATTAAATAAATAAAGATTTATTTAATTAATAGAAGAAGTGGGATCAATTAAATAAATAAGATATTTATTTAATTTAGGAAAATGATAATTTAAATAAATAAATGTATTTATTTAAATGAGAAATAAGGCTAGAAGAGGATAAATGAATTAATTAAATAAATAAAGATTTATTTAATTAATAGAAGAATTAAGCTTAGATAATTAAATAAATAAAATATTTATTTAATTAGACATGACAATTTTAGGTGTCTACATTTTGCCCCTCTTTGAGACAATGCGGCTTGTCGCGTTGTTTCAAAGAAGATAAGATGAACTGATACAGAGTTGCCTCAGAATGGGAATGATATGCCCCCTCGAGAGATTGGATGAAAATGTCTGAAAAGATTGCAGACAATCTCTCGATAAGAAAGAAAGGCTAGAATGGATTGACCGAATAAAGTGACAAAGTCACGGGATACTGAAGACTGACTCGGGAAATGAAGGCGAGGGCTAGGGTAGGCTATAAGATAGACCACGGGCAAAAGACATCCTCATTGTCATCTACACCATCACGAGATCAAAGTGCAGAGTGAGAAAAGAGCAAGAGCAGTCAGCAGCGATGGCTTTGGTTCATAGATTCGACCGCATTCGCCGATTCCAGAGGCCAGCAGAGGCAGGAGAGTCGGTAAGTACCATCAAACCTCCTCGTATTTTGATGCATGTATTTTTGTTATTAATGCATGCTAGTTAGAGCAATAAATGCGCTTAGGAATAGGGTACCAAAAAAGTCTGAAAACGTGCAACCGCGTCTGCGTCGGTGCCAGGCGCGTCTGTGTCAGTGCCAGGCACATCTGTGTCTGGAACCACGTTTGTGTCGATTGCGGGCGCGTCTGCGTCGCCAAGTCGCGTTTATGCATGGTATAAGTACGTTTGCGTTATACAGGCGCGTCTGTGTTGTACAGGCACGTCTGTGCAGTCTATAGGCGCGTCTGTATTTTTTAGGTGTGCTTGTGCAGTCTGTAGGCGCGTTTGTGTCAGTCAAGCGCATTTGCATTGAAAAATGCAAGTTTTGGTCTTCTAGGTCAAATCGACAGTTCTGTGATGAACATACGCTGTCGATTGGATAAGCTACTGAGAGGATACACTCAAGCAGGTCCTCTAGGAAGACTGGGATAGATCAAGGCACTTTGTGATGAACAGTGAGTACCAAGATAGAGTACTTTGTGATGAACAGGGAGTACTGAAATATGAGCAGCACTTTGTGATGAACAGGGAGTGCGAATGTGAGTAACACTTTGTGATGAACAGGGAGTGTCACACACGTAGTACTTTGTGATGAACAGGGAGTACTACTAGAATAGAAGTAACACTTTGTGATGAACAGTGAGTGTCACTAGGATAGATAACCATATGCATTTAGATAAAAAGTAGCATTTTGTGATTAACAGTGAATGCCACCATGACTAACATGATTAATTTGCTTGACTGCAGGAGTACTTGCCTATGCTGGAGTCACGGGAGAGATTCCCGTCAATGCAGAGATTGCGACCTGAGCTGACCTTCGAGGACAGAGCTGCTATTGAGGCTATGGGTCTGAGACATATTCTGTATGTGCCTGAGTTTCGGGCAAACATGGGTTTGCTGACTGCGCTTGCTAAGAGATGGCACTCGGAGACGTGCACCTTCCATTTGCCGATGGGTGAGATGACAGTCACCCTTGAGGATGTCTACAGGATTCTGCATATACCGATTGATGGAGACTTGATTCCATATGATCGAGATGGTGACAGAGAGGCATTGAGACGGGTGTTTCAGGATCTCGGCCTAGAGATGAGGGCTGGTCATGTGGTATGGGACACCATGACAGCCACAAGGTTAGCATTGCCAGCTGTGATTGGAGGAGTGATTAGTGGGTTCTTGTGTCCGGATAGGGAAACACGGGGATTGGCAGTGGGCTGGGGCAGAGTATTGGAGACAGTGGTGACGCAGCACACCAGATATGCTTGGGGACCATGTGTGTTGGCCCACTTATATTATGAGCTTCACCAGTTTGTATACCATGGGTCAGTTGGATTGGGTTGCGGGGTGACACTACTGCAAGTTTGGGCCTATGAGCATCTGCCAGTGACGAGGCCGATACACTTCCGAGGTAGGGGACATGGACGCAGCTTTGTTCACTTGTACGACATGATCACCTCATAGCCGCGGATTGGCAGGTTAGAGCATTGGCGGCGAGTGCTGGATGATATTGATGTAGTCATCTGGAGACCGTATCTAGGATGTGAGGAGTGGGAGGATGACGCATTGGAGTTGCCATACACCTTCCGGAGCAGGTATCTGATTGGGCGGACGCTCTATGTGTTAGAGAGGCAGCTTGTGGACAGGGTTGGCCAACAGTTTGGCCGGATTCAGAGGATGCCCCGGGGATCAGGCATGTATGCCCGTACAATTAGGGATCAGGCGCAGTTTGGGCCTCTATTGTCATATGATCAGGCGCTGACACAACTGGCAGAGATGATACCTCTACCCTGGGACATGTGGCCAGAGGTCGACGATGCTGGGATGGATGCTGAGTATTCAGCATATTGGGCGGAGCATCCATTCCCATGACTGACAGATCCAGGGGAGCTATTGGATGGAGATGGAGGAGGAGATGATGATGATGATGGCGGAGGTGATGGGGGTAGAGGCCGACGGAGGCAGAGGGGAGTAGTGGGAGAGAGGCAAGTTGCACCTCGGAGAGAGGGTGGAGAGGAGCGGCAGGCTCGGGTGATGAGGGGTCGCGGTGGATTACCCCTACGGGTACCAGCAGCACAGGATCCCAGGCAGAGACAGGGACAGGGATAGGTGCAGGGACAGAGGCATGCACAGAAAAAGGTACCCGTACAGGCACCAGTACAGGTACCGATACAGGGGCAGGCACCTGCAGAGGGAGAGCCACAGGCCAAGGCAGAGGGTGGGGATCCAGAGGAGGATGAGCTGATTGAGCTCAGGGAGATCTGCCAGGGTCAGGTAGATGAGATACAGGAGTTGGAGAGGGAGAGAGACTGACTCAGGACGAGGCTCAGGGATACTGAGCGGGAGAGAGATCAGGCGATTCAGCGCTACACAGAGGCTGAGACAGCGCTGAGGGCAGGGAGGCAGGCGGCGGAGGACACAGGGGCAGGCTATGCATATGTCCTGCGGGCAGGAGAGGAGATAGGGTACTGGAGGGACCTCTACTACGGTGCAGTGCCAGCAGATCAGCGGGCGAGGAGCTTCCATAGACCGTCGCGTACAGCGACAGCTACGGGAGGGAGTCAGAGGAGGCAGGCATCTAGCGGTGGGGTTATGGGTTATCCACCACCACCAGATAGAGGAGGCAGGCGGGATGATCCTGGGGCGGGTCCTTCAGGGGCTCAGATTCCATCGAGGCCTGGCGGCTCTGAGGGAGGGAGTTCATCATAGCCTTAGAGGGCTCTCGTTGTATCAGTGTTGTACCATTCTTTTGTATTTGTAGACATCTGCGGGTGATTGTAGCCATATGATTTTGACATCATTGTATCATGACATTTTTGATTATATATATGAGATGATTCATCTTTGTGGCAGCTATATGTATGTGTACCTGTGTGATGAGATGTTCTTATGTGATGCTTATGATGCTTATGATATGGATGCAAATATGTATGTAATGCAATATTTTTGTTCTTTTGTGTTTTAAAATGTTTCATGTGTATGCATGATGCAAATGTAAATGTATGTAATGCATATGAATATGATAATGCAAATGCAAATTGTGCTAACAGGTATTGTGTGCAGGATGTGATGCAGTTGTGATATCTATATGTATGTATGAAATGCTTATATGTGGTAATGCAGGTGCAACTACATGAAATGCAAATGTTTTTGGTGTGTCATTATACTCAGTCATGTGATAGCAGGCTACGCGGACTCGAGAAGGATGATGGAAGTCAATCAAGAAAAGGGGGATGAAAGACAGAAGATATGAAAGTGAAAGAGCTTCTTGTGCGTTATCATCATTGAGCTTTATTATGGCAAGTAGGTTATGACAATCGAGGCATATGTTTGACCCAGAAAGTCATTGTACCTGTTTGCATGGAGATAAGACAGTCACAAACAAGGAATGCCTCAGTTCACACTAGACTCACAGTGTCCTCATATCCTTGGACAAGTCATAGCATTACTAAAAGACAATCCACAGACAGCAAAGAAAAATAGGTGACGATACCCCATCCTTGCCTTTCTAGTCAAAGACATCCTGGAGATAGAATCTCTAGTCAGAGACATCCTGGAAAAGCTAAAAGACATGTCACCAAAAGATAAAATCAAAATAACACCAAGACTCGACACCAACATCCACTGTAGTCCTCAAGTTTAGTGTCTCTTGTCACTTGTATAAGTCTTATTTGATTGTGGTCACAATGTTTACTTTCACAAAAAGGATAGATAGCATTGAACCATAATGTTGTCTGAGTCTGTTGAAAGATTTGATTTGTTGAAGCCCATTGTTTTTGCTGTGTCTCATCTAAAACTAACCGAATCCATGAAACTAATACTTTATTGCAGAGAAGATGAAACTTTATTGCGGATTGGCGATGCAGATGCTGCTTTATTGTGAATTGTGCACGGATAGACTGAAGGAAGCTGGAAGAAACTATACTCTTCAAAACATGTGATGTTCTCAATTCCACACCCATCACTAGACATAGGATTTGCCTTAGCCACAGATAGGATCTGATTTATTATGGATGGAAAGGGAGGTGAAAAGGGAGGTTTATTATGAATGGCTAACCAATCTTGGGTAGATCAATAACAAGCCATGATGGGAATGGGTAAGTTTATTATGGATGAATTGGTCGTGAGTGTGTGCAAAGTGAAATGATGAAAGAGAATCCTGAAGGAGGGAGGAGCAATGTCTCTACGCATGGCGCTGGTGACCCCGTTTTCACCATGGTACTTGCCCAGGGCGCCACCGAAGTGGTTTTCACCGTTGGACGAAATTATTTCTCTTTACTTTTTTCAATTTTTCAATGTTTTTTGTGTCACAAGGCACCTGTTTGCCAGGTTTTCACCAAGTAACGATTTTTTTTGTTTTATAATTTTTTTTTGTATTTTTGAATTTTTTAACTTTTTTTTTTTTTTGTATTTTTGAATTAGGATACTCTGAAGAGCTATGTGTAAAACCTGTGAAGGTGCATGCTATTGATAGGATCCTCCAAAGGTTCACCTTCTGTAGTTGAGAGTTGATATGCCCCAGAGCCATATACTGTTGTGATGATGTAAGGACCAAGCCAGTTTGGTTCAAACTTGCCCTTCTTCTCTCTGTCTTGCTGATTCTTGGGGTTTTCTCTGAGAACCAAGTCACCTACCTTAAATGTGCGAGGCTTGACCTTGTGATTGTAGCTACGACTCATTCGTTGTTGGTAAGCCTTGAGATGATTAAAAGCAGTTTGTCTCCGTTCATCCAGCAATTCTAGTTCTTGTAAGCAAGAGACCCTGTAGTCTTCATCAGTGATGATGTTTTGCAAAGAGACCCGTAAAGAGGGTAACTCGACCTCAATAGGCAAGATGGCTTCAGAACCATAGACTAGTGAATAGGGTGTAGCTCTTGTAGGTGTACAGACGCTTGTGCAGTAGGCCCAAAGTGCAGGATTGAGTTGGATATGCCAATTACGGCCAGCGTTGTTGACTGTCTTCTTGAGGATTTTAAGGATTGTTTTACTAGACGCCTCAGCTTGGCCATTACCTTGGGGGTAATACGGTGTGGAGAAACGATGAGAGATATGGAAGTAGTCACAGAGTTCGCGAACATCCTGATTTTTGAAGGGACGCCCGTTATCAGTGATAATGGAAACCGGAATACCGTATCGGCAAATGATATAGTTAAGGATGAAAGTAGCAATTTTCTTTCCCGTAACTTGTGTGAGAGGCACGACTTCAATCCATTTTGTAAAATACTCTGTGGCAGTGATAATGAATTTATGACCATTGGAAGAAGGAGGATGAATCTTGCCTATGAGATTGAGTCCCCACTGACAAAAGGGCCAAGGAGACGCAAGTGGTTGAATTTCATGTGCTGGCGCATGTATGAGATCTCCATGAATTTGACATTGCTTACATTTCTTGACAAACTGATATGAGTCTTTTTCCATATTGGGCCAGTAATATCCAGTCCTAATGAGTTTCTTGGCCAAGGTAGGACCACTAGCATGTGGACCACATATCCCTTCATGCACTTCATGTAACGCAATCTGAGCTTCGTCACTTTCTAGACATCTAAGAAGAGTGCCATCTAGACCTTGCCGGTATAGGATATCAGCTAAAATGACATATCGAGAGGATTGGCGAATGAAAGTACGACGTTGGTTATTTGATAGATCAGGAGGTAAAGTATTGTCGCGTAGGTATGTAAAAATGGAACCATATAACTGGGATTGAGGACCAACAACACATATCATCTCAGTAGGCATTATCTCATATGAAGGGACCAAAAGGTTATCCACCAAGAACTCATAGCGGGTCTCGTTTGGAGGTAAATCAATCAATGAAGCAATTGTAGCCATGGCATCTGCGGCGCGATTCTGCTCTCTTGGTATCTGCTCAAAGTTTATCTTTGTAAAGTGTTGTTTCAGATCATCCACCATTTGTTTATAAGGCATTAAATTTTCATCTTTTGTTTGATAATCACCAGTTGCTTGACGGATAACAAGTTGGGAGTCTCCAAAAACACAAAGTTTCTGGATCTTCCATTGAACTGCAATTCGTAATCCTGTTGTTAATGCCTGATATTCCGCTATATTGTTAGTGCAAGGAAATGATAAGTGGTATGATTTTGGTATAGAATCCCCTTGAGGAGTTATAAAGAGGATGCCAACTCCTGCCCCATGCTGTGTATATGAGCCGTCAAAGTATAGTTGCCATGGCTTTGCATGTGACACTATTAAAATGGATTCATCTGGAAATTCTGAACTTAGAGGAACATCATCTATCATGGGAGCATTTGCTAATTGATCTGCGATGGCTTGTCCTTTTATTGCTTTTCTGTCCACATACTCGATGTCGAATTCACTCAGTATCATTACCCATTTGGCCAGTCGCCCAGTAAGTGTTTCTTTATTGAGAAGGTATTTTAATGGATCAATTCTTGCAACCAACTTAGTCTTATGAGTGAGCATGTAATGTCGTAATTTCTGTGAAGCAAAGACCACGACGAGACATGCACGCTCAATTGGTGTGTAGTTTAGCTCGTATCCCACCAATGTGCGACTGATATAGTATACTGCTTTTTCCTTGCCCCCAGCAATTTGTTGTGCTAAGAGTGCCCCCAGTGCTGTTGGAGTAGCTGATATGTATAGTAGCAGTGGTTGATCTGGAACTGGTGGCATCAGAACTGGTGGATTTAGGAGATAGTCTTTGAGCGTCTGGAAAGCCTGTTGACAGTTGTCATCCCATTTGAATTTGATGTTTTTATGTAGCAGGTGCTGAAAAGGATTACACTTATCCGCCAGTTGTGCTATGAATCTTCATATGGACTGGAGTCTACCTTGTAAGGATCGAAGTTGACTGATATTTCTTGGTGGTTGCATTTCCAAGATAGCTTTGACTTTTGCTGGATCCACTTCAATTCCTCTTTTGGATACAATGAATCCTAGGAGCTTCCTGGAGGTTACTCCAAAGACACATTTCTTAGGGTTTAATCTTACTTTGTATTTTTCCAACCGATCAAAAGCAACTGAAAGTATGTCCAAGTGTGTATTTCTGTCTATTGATTTGACCAAGAGGTCGTCAACATAATCTTCCACAGTTACATGCATGAGATCATGAAAGATAGTAGTCATAGCTCTTTGATATGTAGCACCTGCATTCTTTAACCCGAAAGGCATGACATTCCAGCAGAAAGTTCCCCACGGACAAGTAAATGCTGTTTTATGTTGATCCTCGGGTGCAATTCTTATCTGATTATAGCCAGAGAATCCATCCATTAATGATAGCATTTCATGACCTGTCGTGAGATCAACAATCAAGTCAATGTTTGGTAATGGGAAGTCATCCTTTGGACAAGCTTTGTTGATGTCTCTGAAATCTGTGCAAATTCTGATGCTGTGATCTGGTTTACTGACAGGTACCAAGTTAGAGATCCATTCAGGATAATCAATTGGACGTATGAATCCGACATCGAGTAATTTCTCAAGCTCTGCTTTGACTAGTAATGCCACTTGTGGATGCATTTTTCTCAATTTCTGTTTTACTGGTTTTGCCCCCGGTTTGACTGTCAGATGATGCATTACCAAATCCGGATCCAATCCAGGCATATCAGCGTATGACCAGGCAAAGTTGGTTTTTCGCTCTTTGAAGAAATTTATGAATTTTGACCTTTCAGACTCTGCCAGTGATTGAGCTAGAAATATGTTGTGTGGAACCTCTTCTGTACCGATGTTTGTTTTGATAGTTTCTTCTACCAACATGGATGATTTTTCCTCATATGATGATGGGAGAATGTCGAGCCTTCCATCTTCGGGCGCCTCAGAGAGGTTTTCACCCTCAGATACGTCCTTTCTTTTTACTTTTTTGGGGTCAGATAGCGCCACAGTGTAGTTTTCTCCATAAGACCCTTGATTTGTTCTTATTTTCACATTTTTGCGACTGGAAGGTCCGACACTCTCACCAAAATATGCCACGCTATTGAGTTCTATGGTGTATCTCGCTTTATGGTCTCCAGGGGGAAGATCATTTCGTATGCCTAGATAATCAATAAAAGCTTCATCGTTTTGGAATGTATCCAACTGTGGAGGTCCTTCATTATCCCAGTCAATGAGTTGGTGATGAACAAGGGGAAGGCCGTTAATGTCTTCGAAGTTAGCGGGGCTAAGAGTGAAGATGTGGTTATATTCGGGTATGTCAAGGTAATTATCGAGGTCATCGATGGCACTCTCCTCATCAGTCTCGATCACGAGCGAGTCCAAATTATCATTACTAGTAGTGCATTCCGGAACAGGTGTTCTCATCCTATGTGATTTCAACCTAGAACCTTGAGACAAGGACTGTGTAGACTCCTCATGGGTTGTTTCTTGACCAACTCTGAATTTTTTATAAAACTCCTACTCTTCTGTGTGTTCACCTGGCTCTCTGAATGTCTCGGTGAGCTCATAGTCACTGGAGGATTTGTCTGAACTCCATTCCCATTCGTTGGAGTTTGTGGAATAGCGATCCTCTTGTTGAATTTTGGCAATTTTGATTTGTGATGCCTCTTCTATCCTTTTAGTGTGGATCTTGGAAGTCAGAAAACCAAGTCCCTTCGAGCGTTCCCTTTTTATCGTCAATTCAGGTTGTAAGGGCTCCATAACGCCTTCTTTGCGTAACCCAAGAGGGCTTTTTCCATCATACCCAAATTTTTGTAGAATCTTGAAGCCTTTGCCATATTTCTCACAGGGTATATTGATCTGATCTTGTGTGTCATCTTCAATGTCTTTGTAGAGAATTTTGTATAAACCTTCCTCTTCCAGTTCGCCCCATCTTTGAAAGGTAGTAGGGTCCCATTTGAATACCATGATGGATATTTGCTTGTTAGGATGAGGCCTTCCATATTCTTTTGGAGAGTTCATGACTTGTCGTAAATACATGGTCTGATTTAAAGTGTATTCTCCCATGCCTTTGTCTTGAAATTTGCCTTTAAGTTCACCTTGTTTTGATGTCGAAGGTTTTAATGACTCAGGATCAATGTATGCCGAAGAAGAAACAACTTCACGATTACTGGGAATGATGGTCTCAGTATGTGATCTCAAGTTATTGCAATATATGAATGGATTAGGATCGGCGTTAACTGTTACCTCGACTCCATTGTGAGGAAATTTAATGCATTGGTGATATGTCGATGGGACTACCCTCATTTCATGAATCCAAGGACGTCCTAGCAATATATTATAAGTGAGATCTAAATCCAGGACCTGACAAACCACATCCTTTGTAACTGGCCCAATTCTTAGAGGTAAGGTGACCGTGCCCTTGGATGAGCGTTCTTCATCATCATATGCCTTGATGGCGATTTGATTCTTTGAATTCACAGCTTTATCGGAATATCCCAATTGTTTAATGGTGCTCAATGTACAAATGTTTAGACTAGCTCCTCCATCTATCAGGAGTCGCTTTATTCGATGTTTGTGTATGAAGGCTTCAATATGTAATGGTGCATTATGTGGCTGACTTATGGAGGCATCATCAGCTTCTGTGAATGTAAGGGAATGTGGAATGGAAAGGTATCCCACCATGGCTTGAAACTGATCCACGTTCAGATCAGTAGGAACGGCGGTGTCTCTCAAGATTTTGTCAAGAATAGCTTTATGAGTGGGGGATATGCGTAAGAGCTCAAGGATGGAGATGAGCGCGGGTGTCTTCCCTAACTATTCTACAAGGTCATACTCAGGTTTGGTAGATGAAGAAGCAGTGTTTTTAGTTGAAGCACCTAGCAAAGTAATTTTACCTTGACGAGTTGTAACATGACATTCAGAGGTAGGCTCGGAAGAAGATCCAGCACCTCTTAGGACAATCTTGGGTCACTGAGGAGGATTCTCAGGGTTTTTGTTCTTGATGGTAATAGTAGAGATATGATTGTCCATCGAGATATGATTGATAGTTGAATC
This sequence comes from Cryptomeria japonica, assembly GCF_030272615.1. NCBI lineage: Eukaryota > Viridiplantae > Streptophyta > Pinopsida > Cupressales > Cupressaceae > Cryptomeria > Cryptomeria japonica. The sequence goes on along the minus strand of NC_081406.1, from coordinate 469,519,477 downwards.
ATAGTTGTAAGGTGTTCTAGTATAGTTAGCGTGATCATCTGTGACTTTAGCTTTTCCATTGTCGTGCTTTGGGAATGGTTCCTTAAACATCTCATTTTCTTGATTGGATGAGTGTCCCTCAATCTCAATGTCACCTCTATCAATGAGATCTTGCACAATGTTCTTCAGTCGATGACAATTACCTATTTTATGACCCTTGCTTTTATGAAATTCACAATACTCATCATCATTCCACCAATTTGGTTTGACCTTTGGTTCATATGGCGGGAAATCTGGAATTGTGATCACTTTGTTTGCCACTAGCTTCTTGAAGACTGACTCAAGTGGTTCTCCCAATGGAGTGTACTTCCTTCGTGATCTAGAAGTTGTTTGAGTATTCACTTGATTGCTTGTAGAACTTGATCCTGAAAAGATGAATTTGGGTCGCACCGTGTTGGCATCAACCACACCATCATTGACTGTGTTCTTGTTTTTATTCCAAAATCTTGGCTTGTCTTTTCCCTTAAAGTCATCTTTGTTTTCCTTAAATATCTTAATGACTCCTTGTTCAATTAGGACCTTTTCTGTTGCTAAGCCTTTTTCGATAACGTCCTTGAAGGTAGACAAACAAGCTTTTCTTAGATCATAGCCAATGTCTTTGTTAACATTCTGGGTGAACATCTCTACCATTTCTTTTTGTGGAATTTCACAAGAGCATCTGCTGGCTAGATTTCTCCATCTTTGTAAAAATGATGCAAAAGATTCTCCCTCTTTTTGCTTGGTATTGCACAAAGTAGTGACTGATATGTCTGTCTCTATGTTATAGGAGAAATGTTGAATAAATGCCTCTGCTAGGTCACCCCATGACTTAATACCAGGTGGAAGTTGGGAGAACCATTCCATAGCTTGATCGCCTAAGCTTTGTGGGAATAATCTCATCAAATATGTCTCTTCTGCTGCTACCTCAATGCAAGCTGTGAAAAACTGTCTTATGTGTGTCTTAGGATCCCCTTTTCCTCTATACTTGTCAAATTTAGGCGTCACAAAATGTGTAGGAAATGGGGGCATTGGAATGCTCTTGTCAAATGGATAAGGACATATGTCTCTCATTGTGTATGTTGGCTTTGGTGCATTTATGTCCTCCATTTTCTTTTGTAAGTCCCTGATTTGTTGTTCCATACTACTCTTAGGTGGAGATCGACTTCTTGGACCATATCCTATGTTTGAGGCACCCATTGGAGGAGGTACATGTTGCATACATGGATGATATTGATCATACACATGTTCATATGGAGGAGGTCTGTAATGATGCTGCATATATGGACCACTTGGTATAGATTCATGTTGAGGAACACCATATCTATTTTGTGCATGTATACCATACTCTACAGGCATGTCATGTTCTATTGTATTGCCCCCAAATTTGACATGAGGTTTCCTTGTGTCCAAATTTTGAGCATGCCTTGGAATATCCCATTGCTTTGGTGGTTGATCCTTAGCATTGATATGTGATTGAGCATATTTTTCTCCATAAGACCTCCATAATGGTCTGCGAAGATGAGTATCATATGTTTGACCATGTGTATGTGGGACCTCTGGTTTTTGAAGCAAAGCTGATGGTGATTCAGGTACCATGTGTGGTCCTCTATTTCCTCCACTATTAGGTCTCCTTTGATGCATGTTGGAGTGAGGTTGCTGCAAAGGTCTATGTTCCATTCGCTAAATGCCAAAATGTATATGGTGAAAATGGATAACAATAATAACAATATTGAAAGGCTAAATGAATTCAACCACAAAACCCTAGCCTAACAATCAACAAAGATCCACCATAACATATGAAGATTACCTAAGACAATGCAAATCAAATGAAATCACAAAGATTATACCATCACATGTCCAATAGGGTTTTGATTTTCATTCTTCCTATCTCCATTGATCTTGCTTGATATATTTGCTCTCAGATTTTATATGCACAAGAGCTCATCAAAGAACGGAATGTGGTTGCAAGTAGGATCGTAGTGTAGTCAAGTCCTTAAGATGATTCATTAGGGTTTGATAATGAAGAAGGCATCTCCTTAAATAGAAGACACAATATGAAATGGAGGGATAAGATTGAGAGGTGTAAAAGGAGGTCGGCTATGATTAGAGGGTAGGTAGAAGAAATAGTAAAATAATGAAAGGGGTAGCTAGTGTATGAATTAAGAGATGAATGACATGTGTCATGTGTAGAAAAAGCTAATGAATTAATTAAATAAATAAAGATTTATTTAATTAATAGAAGAAGTGGGATCAATTAAATAAATAAGATATTTATTTAATTTAGGAAAATGATAATTTAAATAAATAAATGTATTTATTTAAATGAGAAATAAGGCTAGAAGAGGATAAATGAATTAATTAAATAAATAAAGATTTATTTAATTAATAGAAGAATTAAGCTTAGATAATTAAATAAATAAAATATTTATTTATTTAGACATGACAATTTTAGGTGTCTGCACATATATAAGCCTAGAGGTCTATTAGGCCATGTGGGCTTGAATCATGAAATTTTGTGTTTATGATCCTAGAATGTTGTCTTAGGTGTTTTAAAGGTTAATGATGTCCTTAGATATGTTTGGTAAGGTTTAGGTGCTTAGAAATTCAAAGTTGCAAAAGTTGTCATTGTTGTCAAAGCAACTTTTGAAAAGTTGCCGGTTGGAATGTAACCTCTTTCCAATGGTCACAACCATTTAAAAGTTGGTTGTGCTCATTGAGAGGAGGCTATTTGTTCTTGTACAATCGATGAAAAATATTGGTTGAAGGCACGAAACGATTTGGAGAAGTTTGGTGGAGAGTATGAAATGAAACAAATCTGATTTCGCCTAAATTTTGTTACTTTTCTGTACTATCCGTACATAACATTGAATGATTTTGTAAAAATTTGGCTTGGTATAGTAGAAAAATGAATAATATTTCATATGAATGTGGTTTGACCCCTTGAAGTGGTGTTTGGGAGGAGATATCGACAATTTGCTTCTGCAGGTCCGAAAACCCTTAATTTCCCTAGGGTGTTGCAAAGATGAGGCCCTAACTTGCAATCTAGTCATTGGCTCTCAATGGCCTTTGGTAGGATGAAATTTAGGAAGGTGTATTATAAGATTCCAAAGGGGAAAGAGTAGAGGAGTTGGATTGGTATTTTTACCACCAAGCCCTAGCCTAAACTTTGTAAGGGTTTAGACTAGTACAATCAAGAATTGATGGATTGGATGATGCCAGACATTAGAAGAAGGAGTTATATGGTTGAATTGGTAAATTTAGACATTGGAAAATCCCTCTAAAGCATTGGATCTTCCTTGTGATCCCATCCCCATACACTTCCTTTGTAACCTAGGCCTAATTTGATCAACTAGGTTTGTGACCCAAGTAGGTGTCTAGGTGTGCTGGAGCAAGTTGGAGGTTTGGTTCTTTGGAGTCTGAGAGAAGTTCCAAAAGGGTATTTGAAACTAAAACTATAATTTACATTACAATTTATTTCGCATACAATATTTATTGTCAAGTCGGTCTGGGATGTCGGTATTATCTTCTGCCGGTGTAAACTAGTTGCTGGTGTGAATGAGCGTTGTTGTATCTGTCGGTGCTAGTAGGTGAAGTCTATGGCCAGTTGATCCTATGGAACCTTGTTTCCATCAACAATAAGAAGGTTGTGGAAGGTCTTGTGAGATCCTAAGGGCATGGTGAAGGTGTTTTCCAACCCTTGTGAGGGATAAAGTGCAAGTTTTGGTTTTGGTGTGAGTTGAGGCCTTCGTAGGCTTGAGATTATGAGAGTGAAAGGTGAGTGTGTGTGTGTGGGTTTGCCACACTACTACTGAAGACCTCTGCATTAGGTGGTATCATATCTCTAGAAGAACCTTGGGAAGAGTTTTAGCCATGGGAGATTGGACAGAGGGACAAAGTGAAGATGAGATACCCTCTAGAGTCACCAATGTAGAATTGGCTAGGATAACGAGGGAGAAAATTGCCAAAAATAGAAGGATGGAAGAAGAACTAGAAAATTTGAAGAAGGATCAGGATGGGAAGGAAGTTGGCTTAGAATATGAGGAAGAAGAAGAAGGGGAAGAACAAGGAGAGAACCTAGTTTTAGTTGTAGATCAAAGGAAATTCATTTAAGCCCTTAAGATAGTAGGTGGAAGAGACACTAAGGGAAAATTACCCATGTTCCAAGGGAAGATGACTCCAGAAGAGTGCATGGACTGGATTGAGGCTTTGGAAAACTATTTTGAGTATGAGGAGGTGGAAGACAACTAGAAAGTAAAGGTGGCTAAGTCAAAATTGAAGGGCCCTTCCCTTAGTTGGTGGAATGTCCTCCAAAGGGAAAGAATGGTGGAAGGTAAGAACCCCATCACTTCATGGAAGAGGATGGTGTCAGAAGTCAAGAAGAAATTTGTCCCTAAAGATTATGAGATCATCCTACATAAGAAAATACAAAATTTGAGGCAAAAAGATTTGGATGTTAGTGTTTATATAGAGGAGTTCCACAAAATGACACTCAAGGCAAAGATGTCGGAGAGTGAGACAAAAAATCTAGCAAGGTACATGAATGGCCTTAAGTTCAACATTCAAGATGAACTCAATTTGTTTAATCTTGAATCAGTGCATAAGTGTTATCAAATGGCACTTAGGATTGAGGAGAAGCAAAAGAGGCAAGAAGAACACCATAATAGAGGAAGGGGTACAAATTTCAGAGGTAAGGGCAGATTCAATGGTAGAGGATCATACCCTCAACCCCAAGGAGAAACAAGTAGTCAGGACCATGAGGGAGAATTAGGGAACAAAGGTAGTTTTATAGGGAGAAGAGCGAATGGAAGAGGAATATTTGGGGAAAGAGGACCTAGTGTTTTAGGTGTTTCTCTTCTAACCAGGTGGGACATCAATCCTTTAGGTGTCCAAAAAAGCAAGGGAATGGTGGTCAAGGGAGTGGAAGAAGAGCATATTTGGTTCAAGAGGAAGATAGTCAGAGCATGGCCTCCTACCACACATCAATTTCAAGACTTGCAGACCCAGAGTAAGGAGAGCTCTTGAAGATAAAAAAGACTCTCTTGAAGGAACCAATCAACAAAGAGCCACCTTAGAGGAAGTCTCTTTTCAGAACCACCTGCAAGGTACAAGGTAAAGTTTGTAGGGTCACTGTAGATTTTGGGTCCACACATAACATAGATTCTATTGATATTGTCACCAAGCTTAACTTGCAAAGAGTACCTCATCCCTATCCCTATAAGGTATCTTGGTTGAATAAGGGACAACAAGTGTTGATTAGTGAACAAGTTTGGGTAGATTTTTCAATTGGTGAATATAAGGATAGAGTGTTGTGTGATGTGGTAGAAATGGATGCCTGCCATTTATTACTTGGTAGGCCTTGGAAATATGATGTGGATGCTAGGCATGAGGGTAGAAAGAATGTATATACCATCACCAAAAATGCAGAGAACTTTACCATGATCCCTCTCCCAGATGACAGTAAGGATAAACACATTGTGACTAGTTTCATGCTAGTAGATGAGAAAGAATTCACGAGGGATTTGAAGGAGAAAGATACTCCTTTTTTTTCCATAGTTGTCAAGCCTAGGGATGGACCTAAGAAGCAGCTTAAGAGCCATGAGGCAAAAGGGAAAGTAGGGCCTAAGGAGGTTCAGTATATACTAGATAAGTATAAGGGAATTGTTGCAGATAGTACCACATATAATCTACCTCCTCAAAGAGAAATCAATCATTGCATAGACCTTATACCAAGTGCTACCCTACCTAATAAGGCAGCCTATAAATTGACCCCTGAATAAAATGCAGAAGTTGCAAGACAGATCCAAGAGTTACTTGAGAAAGGGCTCATTAGAAAGAGTATAAGCCCATGTGCAGTCCCAACAGTGCTAGCTCCTAAAAAAGAAGGGACATGGAGGTTGTGTACAAACTCTAGGGCTATCAATAGGATAACAATTAGATATAGGCTCTCAATGCCAATAATAGAGGATTTGATGGATTTTCTAGGAGAGGCCAAGTACTACTCCAAAATAGACTTGAAAAGTGGTTATCACCAAATTAGGATCAGAGATGGAGACCAATGGAAGACAACATTTAAGACAAATGAAGGATTGTTTGAATGGATGGTAATGTGATTTGGGCTTTCCAATGCCCCTAGTACCTCTATGAGGTTAATGAATGAGGTTATTAAGCCCTTTATCAATTATTTTGTGGTAGTATACTTGGATTATATATTGATTTTCAGTAAGGATAGAAATGAACATTTGATGCACTTGGACTTGGTATTGAAAAGGTTGCATGAGGAGCAGTTGAAGGTCAACTTGGATAAGTGTGTTTTCTTGCAGGAGGAATTGGTGTTTCTTGGATTTGTTGTTTCCAAAGGTAATTTGAGAATGGATACATCTAAGGTGGAGGCAATCCTCAATTTTCCCATATCTAGATCTGCAAGTGAGGTAAAAAGTTTCCATGGCTTAGCAATTTTTCATAGGAGGTTTATAAGAAATTTCAGTGGGGTTAGTGCTCCTATGATAGATACCATCAAGGGTGGAAGAAAGTGTCAATTTTCTTGGAATGGTGAAGCTAACAAGTCTTTTGAGTATTTGAAAACAAAGATTGTAGAGCAGCCCATCTTAATCCTTCTTGATTTTCATAAGGTATTCACTATTGAATGTGATGCATCTAAGAAGGCTATAGGAGGAGTCTTGAGTCAGGAGGGTAGGCATGTGGCCTTTTTTAGTGAGAATTTAAATGAAGCAAAACAAAAATATTTAACCTATGATCTAGAGATGTATGCTTTGGTACAATCTCTTAGGAAATCGAGGCACTATCTATTACCTATGGAATTTGTTGTTTATACTGACAACCATGCTTTGAGATTTTTGATCAGGCAGGAGAAACTCAATCACAGGCACATGAAGTGGATGGAGTACCTTCAAGCTTTCACATTCACTATCAAGCATAAGAAGGGAGTGGAAAACAAAGTTGCAGATGCCCTTAGTAGGAGAAACTTGGTAATCCAAGAGATTCAATTGGAAAGCATGGGAATCACTACTATGAAGGACATGTACCAAGAAGATGTAGATTTCAAGGAGGCTCATGAGGTTTGTCAAGCTATGAATGAAAGGTATCATATTGATTTTTATGTGTATATACTTCAAGAAGGTTTACTTTTCAAGGGCAGTCAGCTTTGTATTCCTAATTGCTCAATGAGAGAGAATATTGTCAAAGAAAAGCATTGTGGGAGTTTATCAAGACATTTTGGACTTGATAAGACACTTGAGTTGGTTAGAAGGTTTTATTTTTGGCCAAGAATGCAATCAGATGTGATGAAATTTGTTTAAAAGTGTGTGGTATGTCAAACAATTAAAGGTACAAGTTCAAATGCAGGCCTCTATACTCCTTTACCCATCCTTACCAAATCTTGGGATTCGGTTAGTATGGATTTTGTGTTAGGCCTTCCTAGGACTAAGTCAGGTTATGACAGTGTCTATGTTGTGGTAGACCGGTTTTCAAAGATGGCACACTTTTTACCATGCATGGTTACACATGATGCTTCTAATATTACAGGTTTATTCTTCAAGGAAATTTTTAGACTTCATTGTTTACCCTTGAGCATTATCTCGAACAAGGATCCTAAGTTTTTAGGACACTTTTGGAGAGCTTTGTGGCATAATTTGGGGACTAACATGTGTTTCTCTTCTGCTTATCACCCTTAATCTGATGGGCAGACCGAGGTAATAAATAGGTCCCTTGGAAACTTGTTAAGGTGCTTGACCAAGGAGCATGGAACTACTTGGGATACCATTCTCCCACATGCATAATTTTTATATAATGACTCTGTGAATAGAAGTATAGGGTTAAGTTCTTTCCAAATTGTGTATGGTACACATCCTAGGGGTATTCTTGAACTTAGAGATGTGAAGAATATTGATAGAAGAAGTGCTCAGGAAACTGACTTTGTTGAAGTCATGAAGGATATACACCAACAAGTCAGAGATAAATTGATTCATACCTCTGAGAAATACAAGCAAGCAGCAGATCTTAAAAGGAGAGATGTTCAATTTAAGGTGGTAGATATGGTGATGATTCATCTCAATAAAGCAAGACTCCCTAAGGAGAAGTACACCAAGTTGCTCATGAAGAAGATAGGTCCTTTCAAGGTCCTCAAAAGATGTGGAAATAATGCATACAAAATAGATCTACCCCTAGATGTGGGACTGTCACCTATATTTAATGTTTCTGATGTATATGCATATAAGGGTGTTGTTGATGATGATTGTGATGCAAGTCAATCTGATTCCTCTATTGCAGACATGTTAAAAGGACTTCCCACACAACCCAAACCTAAAATTGAGTATATTTTGGAACAAAGGGTCACCAAGAAAACAAGGAGGAAGACTTATTTGCAATACTTGGTCAAATGGAGGAATCAACCTTTGGAGGATGCTACATGGATGACCTTAGAGGCCATTGAGAGGATAGGAACCAAAATTGCAAACATCCCCACTCAAGGGACTTGAGTTTCTTTAACCTAGGGGGTATGGTGCATGGAACCTCTTCTTTTCATGGTGTTTCATGCCATTAGGGGTTTCTAGTGTTTTTTCTGTGTTTACTTATGTTTCCATCATGGGTTGGATCTCAAGGATCAACCTAGATGTAATAAAATGCCTTTGTGTGGTCAATAACCTCTCAGATGCACATATAAGCCTAGAGGTCTATTAGGCCATGTGGGCTTGAATCATGAAATTTTATGTTTATGATCCTAGAATGTTGTCTTAGGTGTTTTAAAGGTTAAAGATGTCCTTAGATATGTTTGGTAAGGTTTAGGTGCTTAGAAATTCAAAGTTGCAAAAATTGTCATTGTTGTCAAAGCAACTTTTGAAAATTTGCCGGTTGGAATGTAACCTCTTTCCAATGGTCACAACCATTTAAAAGTTGGTTGTGGTCATTGATAGGAGAATATTTGTTCTTGTACAACCGATGATAAATTTTGGTTGAAGGCATAAAATGATTTGGAGAAGTTTGGTGGAGAGTATGAAATGAAATAAATTTGATTTCGCCTAAATTCTGTAACTTTTCCGTACTGTTTGTACAAAACATTGAATTATTTTGTAAAAAATTGGCTTGGTACAGTAGAACACTGAATAATATTTCATATGAATGTGTTCTGACCCCTTGAAGTGGTGTTTGGGAGGATATATCGACAATTTACTTCTGCAGGTCCGAAAACCCTTAATTTCCCTAGGGTGTTGCAAAGATGAGGCCCTAACTTGCAATATAGTCATTGGCTCTCAATGGCCTTTGGTAAGATGAAAGTTAGGAGGGTGTATTATGAGATTCCAAAGGGGTGAGAGTAGAGGAGTTGGATTGGTATTTTTACCACCGAGCCCTAGCCTAAACTTTGTAAGGGTTTAGACTAGTACAATCAATAATTGATTGATTGCATGATGCCAGACATTAGAAGAAGGAGTTAGATGGTTGAATTGGTACATTTAGACATTGTAAAACCCCTCTAAATAATTGGTTCTTCCTTATGATCCCATATCCATACACTTCCTTTGTAACTCAGGCCTAATTTGATCAACTAGGTCTGTGACTCAAGTAGGTGTCTAGGTGTCTAGGAGCAAGTTGGAGGTCTGGTTCTTTGGAGTCTGAGAGAAGTTCCAAAAGGGTATTTGAAACTAAAAATATAATTTACATTACAATTTATTTTGCATAAACAATATTTATTGTCAAGTCGACCTGGAATGTCAGTATAATCTTCTGCCAGTGTGAATGAGCCTTGTTGTATCTGCTGGTGCCGTTAGGTGAATTCTATGACCGATTGATCCTATGGAACCTTGTTGCCATAAATGATAAGAAGTTTGTGGAAGGTCTTGTGAGACCCTAAGGGCTTAGTGAAGGTGTTTGCCAACCCTTGTGAGGGATAAAGTTGAAGTTTTGGTTTTGGTGTGAGTTGAGGCCTTCATAGGCTTGAGATAGTGAGAGTGAAAGGTGAGTGTGTGTGCGTGGGTTTGTCACACTACTGCTAAAGACCTCTGCATCAATCACCAATGCAAATAGGTCTAGGAAACTAGTAACAAGAAACTGTCAATCGGTAACAAGAAACTGTCACAGAAATCGATAGCGATAAGGCCGAAAAATGATCCAAATGCTTTAAGGTTTGGAAATAAGGAAGATGATCAAGTCTTCAAGCCAAAATCCAACTTCACAGGATCCGGTGAGCCAAATCCGGGACACATACAAAGAAATGTTGAAACTGCAAACATAAAGGACATATTTTTGGTTGATGAAAGATTGCTATGAACCAAGGATGCTCCTACATCAGTAAGGGTAAGGGTTATGGTTATGATTAGATACAAAATTATAGTTAGGGTTATCATAAGCATTTTGGTTAGGATTAGGGTTGGAGTTATGTTTAGAGATAGAAATAGTTTTGGAATTATTGATAGGGCTAGGGTTAGGGTTTAGGTTTAGGTTTAGGTTAGGAATAAGGTTTGTGTTATGCACCAATATAAATTATGGATAGGGTTAATATTATTGTTAGGGTTGGGTTTAGGATTAGGGTTAAGGGTATGGTTTTTATTTATGATTAGGGGTACAGTTAAGGTTAGGGTTGGAGATAAAATTAGGGTTAAGATTGGCATTAAGTTAGGGTTAGGGTAGGTTAAGAGGTATAATTTAGGTTAGGGGTAGGGTTAGGGTTGAGATATGAATAGGGTCAAGGTTAGAGATATAAGTAGGGTTTGATTTAAGCTTATCAAGGAACCCTCATCTATATTTGAACCCTAGTTTTTTGGAACCTAACTGAACACTTACCCTGATCATAACTCTAGGCCTAATTTTTATTAATTCCCAACTCTAATTAAATCATCATCCTAACCATAACTCTAATTGAAATCTAACCTTAATTAAATTCTAACCCTATCTAATTTAACCTTTATTAAAGTGTAAAAATAATTAAACCTTAACCTTTATATTAACTCTTACTGTAATTGAATCCTAATCCTTAATTAAACCATAATCCTAACCCTAATTAAACTATAAACTTAATCCAAACTAAATCTTAATCAAAACCTAGCCATAACCTTAACATATTTTATGATTAAGGTTAGGGTTTGAATTATAGTAAGAGTTAGATTTAGAATAATCTTTAGGGTTTGGGTTAGAAATATATCCAAGGAAAGTCTTTCATGCATTTTGTCTTTACATTCCAAGCCTTTAAAGTTTTCTTTTACACTCTAGATTTGGTAGTTTTCTATGTAAGTCTTCCTTCCTATATTTTCATGACTATCAAAGCCTCTAAGGTTCATATAAAGATATCAATTCATTTGTAATAAGTGTTACTACAATGAAACATAAATTGAACTTTTTCTTGTGATGTGGAATTCTTAAAACTTTTGATAAAATAATTAAGGTGTAGCATACATCTGGATCATTTTCAAAAAACTAAGCAATGTTGTTCATTCTTCAACACATTAAACAAATTCTAAGTTTAATTGGTTTCATGGCATAATAACAAACTTGTCTCAATGATTTTATAAATGTACACCAATACATGGACATCAATTCCTCAAATGATATCACGAGTTAATTATAGTTATTAATGTAATTTCTTTAGTACCTACATAGTTGAAACTTGTTTTCTTGAGAGTTTGCTTCAAGAATGGGAAATAAAATATGAATGAATTTTTCTCAACTCAAGATTTTCAATTATGTTGTCAAAAATAAAATGGTGAACTGATGCGAACATAGAAGGGAGGATGTTATATCAAATATATTCAATTAATAAATATATTCGATAAATAAATTTTTATTTGACTAATAATAATAAGTATTGTAGACACCTAAAATTATCCTTTAATTAAATAAATAATTATTATTTTATCCTAATGTCTTCTTTTAATTAAATAAATATTTTTATTTATTTAATTAATTCATTAAACCTCTTCTTTCTAATTTAAATAAATATTTATTATTTATTTAGATCCCCCCTTCCTAAATTAAATAAATATTTAATTTATTTAATTTATCGAGCCATTTCCTCCATTAGTTAAATAATAGGTGTATTTTTATAATTAATTCACTTACCTTTTTCCTTTATTAATCCTAGCCCTCCAACTTGTTCACCTGGATCATAATTTAAATTTGTAGGCATGTGATAAGCGTCAATTGTCTCTTCATTCACTTTGTGTTTTCTCCAAAGTCAACCCACCTCTTAATCTCCTCGCTTCATCTTTACCTATGCTCAAATCTTATTGATTTTCTTTCACCTGTGTGATCCTGATCATTCAACTTTTAACCTCTTAATCTAAACATTCCATTCTTAAGATGATCTCTACGAAAGAGGATTCTTCCTCTCATTTTCCATAACACATAGTTTGAGCATACCTACATTCTAGCATACATCATCACAATTATAGCTATACTGTTAGGATTCCCAAAGATAGTGAGAGCGGGGGGGGGGGTGAATGAATATCTGACCAGTATAAGAATTTTCTTAACTTATAACATGAAAAGCATTTCAAAACTGCGTACTGGTAAACCAAAAATAATGCAGTAAATAAGAACAATAACCAAAACATAAAAAACACACCATAACACAATATTTTAATGAGGAAACCCGGTGTGGGAAAAACCTCGGTGGGATTTGTGACCCACAATATTTTCTTACTGGCCAATAAGGGAATATTATTGTTTACAATAGGGGCCTGCACATGCAGGAAGGCCAAGTGCCTAGAGCTCACTGCTCAGTTACAAAAGAAGTCACACTGACTTAGAAAATTGGATTATACAAATCCAGTGTCATGTACTACTTCAGATCAGCATCTACAATGCCAGATTCAGTATCGATTTAACCTCTGCAACATACATAAACCCTTATCCAATATCTTCCTTACAATTTGCATATTAGGTCTACATTAATCCTTTCATCTATCACACACTAAATGATCTACAATGATCTCATACTTATATGAGTCATATTACAATCCACCAAATCAGCTTACAAAAGATTTTACAATTAAATACAAAATACATTAAACAAAATTCCTATCGGCCATAGTGTTGGTGATCAATCTTTTTGGTGCCTGTGAACTGTGTGCCGGTGTAGAATCTGCCGGTGCCAGTGACTGTCGGTATCACATGATTGTAAGGTTGCCATTAATGACAATACCTTCAATCACCTACAATTTCTCATTGGAGTGTGCTTTTCCAACAATCTCCCCCTTTGGCATTGATGGCAACACTCATGAGAAAAATCAAAACTGTATATCCAAAAATGATTTGCCAAAATTGTCTTACCAAAACTGTTACAAAAACTGTGTGCTTCCCCTGAGCTGATGATGTCTTTCTTCTGATCATTTTTGTCATCTCCACTACTCCCCCTTTGACATCAATGACAAAGGTTGTCATTCACTGTCAATGGAGTGTGGGTCCTACCTAGATCCTTGTAACAGGTGGGTTACAATCTGATAGATATCTGCCAATGCAAAATTCTGACTATCGCTAAACCTTTTGCTATCCTGTAATGCCGCTTCTGTTCTCTAAACTGTACTGGTGAGTATGTGCATTTTCTCTTCCGGTGTCTTAAGTCTGAGAACCAAATCCTGAGAAATTTATTTTCTCAAAGAAATGAGGTAATCTAGTTTAGGACCTAGTTTGCATTTTAAATCCTTTGCCTTAACGTTTATTTTTTCTTGGTCTTTTTCTAACTTCTCAATTTTCTTTTCAAGATCTGCAATGTTCTTTTCAATTTCCAAAAATGGATCCGTTGTTCCTATTAAATTATTAGTAATATTGTTAATTTCTTCTTGTGCTTTGCTGATCTCCGAATCTATGTCTTTTGTCAAAATGTCAGTTTTGCAGGTATCTCTGTACAGTTTCTTGAATTCCAAAATTGTTTCTCCTAGTGCCGGTAATAAGGTTTCCATTTATTCCTTATTCTTCTTCACTATTTCCTCAAAGAATTTTTCTTTCTCCTTATTCATTCTCTCTTTGAAGGTGTCTTCATTTATCTGATTAACCGTCAAAATGTTACCGGTGATGTATTTAGACAATGTGTCTAATTGACCTAAGAAATATTTACTTTCCACAATGCACTTGGGTGCTATCAATTTAAGAATGGGAATTGTGTCATCAATAGCCTTGTAGGCTTGTGCATTACACTCAATGATTTTATTAATAGAATCTAATAATACCTCTGTCACGTTTGTTGGTCTGAACTCTGTCATTGAAGTACTAGATGTCTGCCCAATTGTTTTCACAATTTCCATGCTGCTGGTTGTAGTAATAACTTTTCTTGTTTCGACCTCTGGTAGGTTAGTAAGTGTTTGCATTTCTACTAGAAAAGGTTTAGGCTTTTCATCTGTTGCCGGTGGCACTGTCTCGGTTTGAACCTGTGACTCTAACTGTTTTTGTTCCAATTTCTCAACCCGTGCCTCAGTGGGTTTCTTTGTGCTCTCTACTGCCAGTTTTTTTGATGAAGTCTCAGTATGCACTTCTGGTTTCTCAGTATGCACCTCTGCACTGTTCATTGCCGGTTTCCCTGATTGTTTCTCAGTTTTATCTACCGGTGCTTCTGATGGTTTCCCAGTGGTGTCCTCTTATTGGTTTCTCTGTCTAAGTGGGTTTCTATGTGCTTTTACTTATAGTATCACTAACTCCAATCTCAACATCTGTAGCCAGTGGCTCAGTAGCCACATCTATCTTTTCAGTTGATTCCTTATCTACCACAATATTTACCTCTTGGGTGTCTATGTTCATAGTGTACAAAATCTCCGACTCAGGATTTGTATCCTCATGAGGAGTCTCCATACTCTCTATTGCTAGTTGTGTGTCAATGGTTTCTACTAGTGGAATATCAAAAAGTGGTGGGGGTAAGTTATCAGTTATTTTTAGGTTTGGAAGTCCACCTACCTTACCTTTCCCCTTATCCTTTTCCTTTTGGTAGACTCTGATAGTCTTAGGTCTTTTAAGTTCTTCTTGTTCCTCTTTCGCAACAAATAATATATCCCATTGATCCTTAGTCTCTTCTGAAATTTCATTCACTCTTCCTGCCATAAGTGCAACATGTCAGTGACTAGTTGAAAATACTGTCTGGTTGGCCTCACTTATTAATTGATCTATTTCTTCAGGTGAGTTTACTGGGTGCACTGCAAGTAATTTTTCAATTTTTATCTTTTTATCCAACTCAACAATAGCTACCCTTATGGCTTCTAGTCTTTTGTATAAATCAATGGGTATATCATCAACAATCTCCATCAAAAATTTCTTGTAAATGTCTAAGTGTAAGATTACACTATTCTCTACGCTTTCTTTATCATCAATAGAAAGTGTGTTAGACAACTTGCTAATATTTCTCAATTTTCCATCTTCTATTATTTCACTTAAAAGTTTGCCCAGTGGAGCAATATCTTGTTTTACCTTCTTCTTCTGTGGAGTTAACTTCTTGATTGGTGGCCTAACTGCCTATTGCTTTTGTCTTATCTTTCTGGCTATAGGTGAGGGTGGCGGTGAGGATTTTATTTTCCTTACTACCCTTTTGAATTCGACTGGTATGTCACTTTTAGAAGAAGTTGCAACCGATGAAAGATGAGCTTCCGGTTGAAGTCCTTCCAACTCACTTTCCTTGATACCAGTTTTCTTCAATACATCTTCCTTAATTTCTTTAGCTTGCCTTGAACCTCTCCTTACTATCTGCTTAGTTTTCTTGACTCTCTTCTATGAGTGAATACCACTTTCAATTGTCTCAACATTGCCAAAGAATTTCTCATCCGGTTTTCTTGGTGCCTCAAGTAGAGATTTTGCATATGTCTCAATTATGTTCTCATCAGCTTCATATCCCATTTCGGTTACCCAAATAGTTCTTGGGACAACTACTTCCATCCAGATTTCATCTTTCTTTACCACAAAGCATATGCCATCTTTGCATTTGTCAACAATTGCTTGGGACAGTCTTGTTCTAGATTTCATCTTTGCCTTAAATGCTTGGAAATATTCATTGATGTTCTTATCTTAGTTTTCTCCCATGTTGTTCAGTAGGTTCAGTAGCTGTTTTCCTACCGGTATATCAAATCCAAAGTCTTTCTTGCCAGTACCGGGTACCTCTTTGGTAATATACAACATTAAGCATACAAGCAGATTTCCAAATCTGAAAGTTCCCTTCTTGTCGCCTTTGATTTTCTTTAGGTTTTCTATTAGTTCATCTTTTAGCCATTCACATATGTCAATCTTAGCATTGTTGTTCACTAAGTCATAAGCACTTTTAATACACAAGTTAGAGACTGAGTTTAGTCTGTTTGTATGAGTAGCTTTGTAGCCAAGTACCATGCTAATGAATTTGACATTTACATCTTTAACATTATTAACTCTAAGTGATCTCTTGTCAAAAGTTGTGCTAGTTAAGGTCTTTACAATGTCATTAGAGACCTTCTTAGTTTTGTCAGGCCTGCTACCGGTGGAGGGTAAGCTTGTCACTACCCTAACTGCCTCTTTCGTGATCTTGTGAATTGAATCCAACCAAAAGAATTTACCATGCACTCTACTTAGCACAATCCTTATAACATCCTTGGGAAAATCCGAGATACTAAGGATTTCAGTAAAACCTAGGGTTTCCATTATCTTATGTTCCGGTTTGATATTTCTAGATTCATCATATAAAACAGTCTTATACATATTCTTGATTTCTTCATCTCCTAGTTCTTCTATGTGACAATTTATGTACATTATAGGGTCTTCAACATATACTACTCCTTTAGGAATTTGAGAGAATGCCCCTAGGGTATCATCTTTCTTTGCAATGTCGGGAATGATCTTAAACACGGGTCTAGGGCGTTTAACTTCTTCTACAATAATAGGGTTTACAATGAATTCAGGAATAGAGGAGGATGCCATGGTTATAAATACCTTAATATGCCTTTAGGTATGTGTGCTTGAATGATTTTCTTCCTTCTCACTATGGATGCCCTTGCTCAGAATTTTCACGCTCTCGGGAGATTTGAATGTTTGGTGAATGAAAAAAGAGCCAAAACACTTACTTTATAATGTTATTTTCTCAACTACCACATTTAATGCTTATCGGTTAAGTCACAACTTAACTCATCTGCCGGTAAATAAGTATTTCAACTTCTCACCATCAACCGAGGGTATATTAGCATGTTTTTCAATTTGTTACCAAACCCCCAAAGGATTTTCCTTCAGTTAGATGAAGAGTCTCCCGCCGGTGGAGTGATACTCTGTTCTGCCGATGGAGGATTATTCCCATCAACATTCTGATCTGACTTTCTAATCCATTTTTTTGAGAATTCTTTCTTTACCTCTTCAACCTTTTCTTTACGTTTCAAGCTGGGTCCTTTGTTATTTGCCGGTGATGCCTCACTTCTACAAAATTTTGCAATATGTTCAATATTGTTACACGCATAACAAGTCACATTGTTTTTCTGAATAGCTTTCCCATATCCTATGCTGGTATGAGTTCTGCATTGATTAGATAGATGTCCAAATCTTCCACAAATATAGCATCTTACATTCATCCTACAATTTTCTGAATTATGACCAACTTTGTTGCATTTAGAATATTGACCGATGGGTATATTAGTGTTCTGATAGTTTTTAGATCTACATTGATTTGCTCTATGACCATACTTGTTACAGTTAAAGCATTTCCCACTAAATTTGTAAACATTAGGTTGTCTTCTCGGTTTGCTATGATCATGTTTGTTTGCAGTACCAGAGCTTTCACCAACTTCAAAGCCAAGGCCATTTGTATCACCATTAGGTTTTTGATTCTTCAGCATGTCATCAAGTTCCTCTGAACTTTTCTTGAATTTCTCCTTGTGTTGATTTGTAGTAGCCAACTCATTTTTCAAGAAATCTTTCTGTCTCATGAGTTCAGTTCTATCATTTTGCATATGCATCAAGTCTGTCTTCAACATATCATTTTCATGACTAAGTCTTGTGTTTTCATTTCCAACATCATTTAGTCTTCTAACCAAGTCCTCTTCATTCTTCTTCCGATTTTCAGTTTCTTTACAAAATCTCATAGTCATGTCCCGTATCTCATTCTTCATTGTACTATTTTCTTGTCTCAGTTTGTTCACTAGATCATTAAGAGTTTCCTTTTCATCTTCATCATTTTGCATCTTTTCACAAAGTTCTCTTCTCTTATTCCTTGCTATAGTGCAATTTTCTTGAAGTCCTCGAATGATATGCTATGCAGCCTTTAGATCATCTTCAAGTTTGATATTCTTCACTTTTTCTGCATCATAATCTGAAAGAGTTGTTTCCAATTGCTTTCTCAAGTTTTCTATCTCTACCAGTGTCAAGATCTTCCTCAAGCTGTTAGGCTTTTGAAAATAGAGGATCAAGCTCTGATACCAATTGTTAGGATTCCCAAAAATACTTAGAGGGGAGGGGGTGAACCAGTATCTGACCGGTATAAGAATTTTCTTAACCTATAACATGAAAAGCATTTCAAAACTGTGTACCGGTAAACCAAAAATAATGCAGTAAATAAGAACAATAACCACAACATAAAAGACACACCATAACACAATATTTTAACGAGGAAACCCAGTGTGGGAAAACCCTTAGTGGGGTTTGTGACCCACAATATTCGCTTACTGGCCAATAAGGGAATATTACTGTTTACAATAGGGGTCTGCACATGCAGGAAGGCCAAGTGCCTAGAGCTCACTGCTCAGTTACAAAAGAAGTCACATTGACTTACAAAATTGGATTATACAAATTTAGTGTCATGTACTACTTCAGATCAACATCTACAATGCCAGATTCAGTGCCGATTTAAGCTCTGCAAGATACATAAACCCTTATCCAATATTTGCCTTACAATTTGCATATTGGGTCTGCATTAATCTTTTCATCTATCACACACTAAATGATCTACAATGATCTCATACTTATATGAGTCATATTACAATCCACCAAGTTGGCTTACAAAATATTTTACAATTAAATACAAAATACATTTAAACAAAATTCTTGTCGGTCATGGTGCTAGTGATCAATCTTTTCGGTGCCGGTGAACTATGTGCCAGTGTAGAATCTGTCGGTGCTGGTGTCTGACAGTATTGCATGATTCTAAGGTTGCCATCAATGACAATACCTTCAATCACCTACAATTTCTCATTGGATTGTGCATTTGCCAACATATACATCATCATAACCACATCCATTCTTCCTTGAGCTCTTGTGTAAGTGCAACATAATTCTAAGAGAAACCATTATAACACAATATCATGGAGGATAGGAGAACAATGGAGACAAGCCTATTGGACATGTGGAAGGTATACTTTGTTTGATTTTATTTGTATTTTCATGTTTGATAGATTTTTCATTGAGCTTTGTTGAATTAGTTTCTATATCTATGGTTAGTTGGTTGGATCTTATTAGGCTTTACAAATAGGTTTAAAATTCAACATAAATTTTGGCATGCCCAATGGGACTCTTGTCCCCTCTTACTAATCATTTTGTCATAGTTTTGAAGTAATTTTAGAAGTTGTAGGTCAGATATGTGACGATTCTATATTTCAACATTTTTGCAAGATCTCAACACATTTTTCCATCCTCTTTCAACATTTCAGTTGACTAATTGTGCATTTTTGTTTTCTGCATTAAGGGTTTATTTTTTGTTTTTTACAATTTTCCCTATTGCAACATTTTGGTTTGATCTTTCGACATATTTGTTTGTTATTTCGGTATATTTGGCAATCTTTAATGCATTTTTGTTGGTTGAAGATTTAGCAGGGTTTGAATCTTTCTGCTTATATGCTTGATATTTCAGTGTATTTGCAATGTGTTATAATATATTTGCATATTAGGATTTTTAAAGTTTTTAAATATTTCTATGTATTTTCTATTTTTATCTACATTTTTGTCAGTCTCTATCCATGTATTTACCAATATGTTACTGCTTTTATGTTTCAATTTTGTATTTTTTAGATTTGATTTAGTTTTATCTAGTCCTTGTTGCTACTAATGAAGTGGTGCAGCTTGTTTCTGGTTGTAGAAGGCCCATTAAACTACTAACATCTTTCTTGAATTACCTAGCATGGAGAAAGGGATTACTTAAAATAGATCGCATTTAGATTTGGTTCTTAAAAATAACCTTTGTTTGTCATGTCATATGCACTTGCACACTTTGTTAAGATTATAACCCAAGGTGTTCTAAAAGTATCCTCTCCCCTCACCATCATGAATATTGGGTGTAAGAGAAATTATAGTATCTTCTTTTTTGTTTTAGAAGGCCTACCTTTGGAGAAGTGATCACTCCAAAGAGAATGACATAAACAATATTTCCTCCAGACCCCTACATAAAAAGAGAAAAAGAAAAAGTCAGAGCTCAAATCTGCAACTATGTATCGAGCATGTCAATTGTGCAAGGGATGTATGGGCCCTAAAATGGTTGACTAGAGACTTAAAATTTCTCACCTTGAATTTAAACATGTTGGTGTCCTTGAATTGCAAGTAGAAACTATTTTTTAGCAGCCACCCTTTTTTATTGAGTGTTTGTGGTTATCTCGGTGCAAGGGATGTGCATTGCGCCTTGAAGTTACTCACCATTTGTACTTCCTTGAGTTGAGACAAAAAAAATTGGGGTGTAAGAGCTAATTGAAGCTTTCATAAAGAGGGTGATTGGGTTATGCCTCTAGGCTTGGGGCCGCTTACATGTCCTCTCGCAAAGATGAGAACGCAAAGCACTCCTTAAGGTATTTCACATTTGATTTGATGAAGTACCAAGTGTAGGCCTAATTTCACTATAGTCAGCCTTGACTTTAGGTTGTAAAGAGTGTTTGGAGTGTCTTGTTTTATGCCAGACTAGTGGAAATTTAGGTGTTGAGGAGCTTAGACCATACCCTTATTTTTGTTTAGAAATCAATAGCCATTGTGTCTTTGTGGTTTTAGTGTCTTGCCAAGCACTTAAATCTGGTCACAATTTAGACATCGAAAACAAACCTAGGTAGACTTTTGTCAGAGCCATGTATTAGTTTGTTTATCCTCATGTATCTGAGAGATCTTGATGTGTATTTTCTAGGTATTAATGTGTATATGTTGGCATATCCCTACATATTTGATTAGAAATTAAAATCACTCTAGACCTACAACTTGATCTCAAATTTGGCATCATTCAAATTCATTGCAATCCTTTTTATCTTAAGTTTCAAAAATATTAGATCAAATCAATTGGCATCTGAACAATCTTGTTGGCATTAGGTCATCTTTTTCACATTAGGGTTTATTGTCTTTTAGAGGCCCTAGGCTTACAATTTGTTGCATTTGACCTAGTTTTTTGAGGTATTGAACCATCACTTAGGTGGATAGATTAAGTTTGGATGACGTTGTGTCCATTAGGCACATTTATGGGATTTTCTACATTTTTGTTGCCTTATGTTGCATTTTTTCTTTGAGAAGCTACATATTTGATATGTTTTCTTGAGTATATGTCAGCCTAACCCTGCATATTTATCATTTGCTCCTACGTATTTGATTCAATGAGGTTTTGAGCTTCCTAGCTAATTCCATAATATTCTCAACTATTCACCATCAATTTTACCATCTCTTTTCATCCATTTTCTAGTCATTTATCTCAGAGTCTAATCTAGAATCAATCCTTTCGAAACCAAAAGTGGTCATTTGTCCTTATAATCTTATATCAACCTTGGCATCACTAGGTGGTTTTCTTCTTAGATCTATCATCTTCAGGTAGGATATCATCTTAGTTTCTTGACTTGGATTAGTTTACCCTAGAATTAGTCATCTCCTAGGAAGTCACATCTTTCTTGAGCCATTGGTTTATGGCTATACATCATAGTCCTAATCCTATCATCATAGGAGTCTAATTTTAGGACATTATAGGAATTTTTTTACCTTTCTTCATTCAATTCATAACCTTAGCCTAATCTTCATCATTGTTCTTGTCATCTTTCCATTTCATTTCCTAGGCCAAATCTTTCCTTTGTATAGTTGAAACTAGAGCCCAAAAGCTTAGAAAGGAAACCCAATAAACTTAAAGATATCAAAACATGGAACATTATTATTATTATTATGATGATGATGAGTTCTTCAACCAAAGATCCTTTAGAAATCAAGGTTACATAGAGGATTCAAATGATGATTCCCCAAACTTGGGAAAAATTCAAGAGCATATGTCTACTGCTAAATTCAATTAAATTCTTAAAGTCGTATTACACAAGACTTGCAATATTATTTACTAATTCTTGCCTAAGATGGTGTAAAGTTACCTCCCAATTTTGATATGTCACAACTTAAGGATGTCAACCATAATGATGCTAGTTCCAATGGATAAGGATTTGGAGGTATCCCTGTGCCTAAGTCATCCTTGTCCCTTTTGTAGAAGCCACACAACAAGATCAAATTTAACATCATGAGAACACTCTTCAAATGAGTGGTCAAAAGAACAACCAATCACATACCAATATTAAACTTCATGATTAAAATCATGGTAATGATTCTATCCATCAACAACATATAATCAATCTAATGATCAAAACCAAGGTCATGCTTTCAATACCGATTATCCCAATGAGCAAAATACCAATCAACATTATTAGCATTACCAATAATATCATAACTATGTTCCACCTCCACCTCCACTCGAGGGTCAACACCATAATTATATTGCTCACCTCCACTTGAGGGTTAATACAATAACTATATTCCTCCACCTATGCTTGATGACCACTTTAATAACTATGTTCCTCATTTAGGTGATCAATACAATAACTACATTCCTCCTCCTCCTCCTCCTCCACCTGGTGGCTTAGACATAGGGGTGATGCAAGGAAACATGGCACATCCTAATGGGGATTTGACACAAAAAAAGTAATAATTACAACAACAAATGGGCAATATGTAATCAAGAACCCCAATTAAAAATTATTTGATTCAAGATATATGTCCTTATCCTTTTAATCCAAGCATACCTATGCCACCTTTTCCTCTTGATTTTGAGGTACCTAAATTTGTCAAATACAAAGGGAAAGGTGACCCTAAGGACCATATTAGAGAGTTCTTCATGACTTACATAAAGGTGGGCTATGATGATTCTTATCCCATACACCTCTTCCCACGTAGCTTATTTGAGAAAGACATAAAGTGGTTTTTGTGATTACGTCCAAGGATCAAGTCTTTTTGGGACCTAGCCAATAAGGTTATCTCACATTTATCCTACCACATATAGCATGAAGTTTACATGATGACCTTGTGCATTACCAAGAAAAGGCAAGGAGAATATTTTGCATCCTTATTACAATGATGGAGAAGCCTGACTATTTGATGCCCTTGTCATATTCCACAAGAAGAAATGGTTCAAATGATCATGAAAAACCTAATTCATGAGATGGGCTTCCAACTCTGATCGAAGAAGTCATAAAAAAGAGTCTATCTCCTGAGAGACATGTTCTTGAGAAAGGCACCATTAACATCTATAAAATATAATAAGGATAATCCTTTTTAAAATAATATGAAAAAACCCACTTTTGGTCTAAGAACAAGAACCTGGTCAATTATGGGGTTGCAGATGAGAACACAATTAAAGCCACCTAGCCTATGATGAACTTTCCAAGACCTAGTACATTGAACAATCAAATTAACACCCAAAGGAAAGAAAATCCTATGTCCCAAAGAAAACTAAAGCTAAAGAATTTGAATGTACAAAAAGCTAAAGCATTTGAACCTAGGATCAAACCTGCATGGTGGAACGATAGTGAATATTGTGAATTCTATGGTAAGAAAAGACACAAGGCTATGAATTGTCATAACCTTAAGAATCTTATTTAGGATCTTATTGAGAGTGGTACAATTGAAGTTAAAGGTTATTCATCCAATGAGGAACATGTGGTGTTTAAGGATTATTTGCCTAAACATTATAAAGGAAAAGCCACCTAGAGTTCTCTTGATAATAATGCTAGTTATGACAATGTCTCCTAAGAGTACATAGTCAATCACATTATCGAGATGGACCATCATGTCTCTACCATAGTCAAAGATAAAACCCCTAAATGTAATGTAACAACACATTAAGGTAAAGAGACCTTACATGGTATCATGTTTAAACCCACTTCCTCATCCAACTAATATGACCTTGTTGATTAACTTGGAAAGACACATGACCATATATTCATTCTTGAGCTCCCGAGCATATCCCCTTCACACAAGGCCATCCTAGACAAGGCATTGCAAGAGATTTCTATACCTACCAACCTACATGTGGACCAGTCCCAAGCCATGGTGGGATACCTTTCCTCATCTCACTACCTTACCTTCATCAAAAATGATGATACATCTCCTCACCAACCACATAATTCACAATTACATATTAAAGATTCCATCCATAAATACTGAATAAAATGAGTCATGATAGCTTGAGGAGTGGGTCTAAATATTTGTACCTTAAGTTAATTACTATAGCATCATAAATTGTACACCCTTAATTAAGTTGTCCAAATCCACACTTAGGTTACCACTTGCCTTATTGTGTCCCATTGCATTTTACATTTTAGGAATTCTTTAGGAATTTAATTATTAATTTTATTAAACCTAATTTCTCTCTCATCAATTTACATATCATAAAATTGGGCCCTTGATCCTAAGTGCATCCCTTTTTATTTAATCCTAATATTACACTAATTTCAATCTTCAAGATATATTATGCACATCTACACATCTTGGTTTGAGCCATCGAGATCGATTTAGTATTAGAATCATGCTATCTTGTGTCCCTAGAAAATTGGAAAAATGTTGATAAGCCCCGGTAGTATACTACTTGGTCCTGAAATTTTTCCCTGAATTTTGGGAGAATATTAAGGTGTTATTACCCTATTAAAATCCCACTTGATGTTAAATTTAATCAATTCTAAGTCATCCTTTTATCAAATTTAAATTTAAGGTTTTATATATATGGTGGTTCTTTCCCTCATTTGAGGATCCCTAATCTACTATTTTGGAAGGAGATTCTTGTGAAGTGAAAGGATTGTTTGTGTGAATTGTTGAATCTTCAAATTCATCCACTAATCAAGTCTTCATCAAAATCTTCAACAATTATGGAAGCTTTGGGATATATTGGAGAATAGAAAGGGAATCACCAACAATTAATTGGCTTGTACCTCTTCCTTAGGATTTGGTATGATTACATGTTCTTTTCATGTCTCTATATTGAGCTTAAAATCTACATCATATTAGTTTTCATATTTGTATTATTGATTTAGATTTGTATTACAGTTTTGATTTAAAACATCCTTATTACAAGCATTTAGAGTTTGCTAAAAAACATAGGGTAGAACTCTAGTTTGCATTTATCTCATAGCAATCTCACAAACACATAAAATTTAGGCACACACACACATTTTTAGTTACATATCTACTATTTGTGGAGGTCGAAATCACCAAAACAAAGGGGGTTGACTAAGGCAAACCCCTATATAGCCACAAAACCATCATTTTTCAAATTGTAGGTACAGTTACAAGTTTCCATCAAAGTAGCTAGTTTCCAAAATAGATACAATCCTTTTGTTAGAATTTAGGCCTGGTTTCCCAAGACTAGGATGCTCCATGCCTTGGTCCTCCTTATTCTACTCTAGATTTTTTGGACAGTGCTTAGACAATCTTAGAAATTGAACCTCTAGTTTGTAAACATCATAATTCCTTAGAATATGGCACACAACACCCTTCTCCTATCAATTCAAGCTTAGTTTTTTATCAATGTGCACAACAAAATTCTATTCTCATATATGTACTTATTGCCTGAATTATGTTATCAATCAATTGAATATTCTTGTTGTTTCATTCATTTTTGTTTACATTCTCATCATAGTTAAATTGCATTCTTCTATATCTTATATATTCCCTTTCATTGCAGTGAAGAAATAGATACCCTAGAAGTATCCCTTGACTCTCTTTCAAAAGAGTTAGTCAAAGAGGATCACCCCTCCAGGTGCTTTCATATTCTAATGTTTGATGAAAGTGGAGTTAGTTCCTAATAATATTTGATTCCATTTTCACCCGAAACATTTTGGTTAACCCGACCTTCTTGCATTTCATTTTCTAATTAGATATTATTATTGCATGTTTCTTTTATATCAAAAACATAAAAAAATAGAAAATATTGTTTTATGCATTGTATGTGCTTAAGCTTCACATGCACTTTTCATTTCAAAAGTTAGTTTTCAATCATGTTAGATCTTTATTTGCAGTTTTTCATACATATGATAATTCATTTTCTTATGATGATTACACTTTTAGTAAGGAAGAAATTGATGAGGCTCTTTATGAGTTCCTTTATTCTAATCCTTCTAAACAAACATTTGTTTCCAAAAACTCATCAACATAGTTACTATGTCATTTCATAGTGATGATATATATAAGTTGAACGACTCTTCTCACGAAGTCATTCCTATCAAGTCATCCTCCAGATCTAGTAACATGGTGATATATGCCAATCCTCTTTATGATGATTTACATCCTATTAGATTAAATGATCAACCATTTAGTAGTCATTACTATGATATGTTAGATGCTCTTGATGATTTAATTTCTACTAAAACTTCAAATAATTTTAAAACATCTAAGAGATTGATTAACATGATAAATGTGACTGGCTATGAATCTAGTTTTCAAACACCCAATAAACCTCTTTTTGTGGTTCAAGGTGCTAATTCTCCTCAAATTTATCAACCTCTTAACAAACCTCTCTTTGTGTTTGAGGTGATTATAGTAATGATGCCTTTTATACTCCTAGAAAACCAATTATTATTGTGCAAGGAGGTTATCCCACCACGAGTCCTTATGAGTATGCTAAAAAAATTACACGAGAGAGTTATAATTTAGTTGCCCATACCTATAATACAAGGAAAAATAGGTAACCTTGTCCTCCTCTGATGATTTCTTCTTCTCTTCCTTTTTCTCAATCCATTCTTCCACTAGCACCTTGTTTGTCACAACATCTTGGTGAAGAGTATGATCTTATTGAAAAACTTAAAGCTACTCTTGCCAAGATATCTCTTTGGGATTTGATTCAAACTTAATCCACACATCACAAAAAGTTACAAGATGCTTTTAAGAACTTAGATGTCCCATCCATAGTGACACCTAATAATATGGCTTTTTTTATTGACTTTATGAAAACACCTAAAGCTCAAATTGAGTTCTCACAAGATAAGCTACCTTCTAAGGATATTCAAATAAATATGATCCTCTTATGATTGTTTTCCTTATTAATGGTATATATAAGACGAACCCTTGTGGACAATGAATTTGGCCTTAGTTTTTGTATTATTGATTTATTGTGTAAGATTAATGTTGATACTTCTCTTATTAAACCCGCATCTCTTTCTATTTATGGTTTTAAAAATGTTGCTAGAGCTTCTTTAGGTACTATAACCTTGCCTATTAAGATAGGACCTATTATTTTACCTACACCCATTCAATTCATGCTTGATAGGCTTACTTATAATTTTTTGTTGGGATGACCTAGGATTCATAGTATGCAAGTTGTTCCTTCTACTCTTTTTTGTGAAATAAAATTTATTTATTACAATAAGATGTATGATTTATAAGCTAATAACAATTTATAATCTTGTTTTTAAACCTCCTCTAATTCTAAATCCTCTCTAAGTACTCCCACTTCTTCTACCATTATAGATGAATCGCCATCTCCTCCCAAAGATACTTCTTCATTTGAAGAGTTCCTCTTAGATGATGATTGTAGGTCTCTAAATTTTATGCCTTCTTTTATAGGAGAATATAAAATCCCCCCAATAGAGCATGAGACTAAAAAGGAGGATGATATGGTTGAACCTAAAAATCAACCCACTTTGTCTAAACAACTTAGTAACAAATTTGTAGCTACTTCAAAGTCAAACACTTCTTCTACTTCATCTACTTATGACACTGAGACATAGGAGGCCTCGCCTTCCCTTACGAAAATGGCTACTCTTTATGGTCCTAGTTTACACATCTTAGATAAGAGTGGATATAATGGTAATGGTTGTGGTGTAAATGAACAAGATATAAAAGTTCCTTTAGAGAATAATGCTCGCGAGGCATCTTTTGGAATTAGTTATAATCCCTCCAAGCCCACCAAAGAATCTAAGAGACCATCCCTTAATGTCAATGTCCCATTTATTCAAATTATATTTTGTTAATACATCTTCAATTAATTTATTCTAACTCACCACCTTCCCTTGACATATTTTCTATGGATGATTCTTTGGCTGATTTCTTAGGAGTCTATTACAATCTTCCTGGTTATCACCATAATTGTTGATTTCCTTATTGTTTAAATGTCCAGGCATACTTGGGAAAGACACTGAATTAGGAAGTGATAGTTAAGAGATGCTTCATGACTTTCCTCAATCAATGTATGTCCCTCAACATACCAATCTTCTTGTGAGTGATATTGTTGATATCAAAATGAATCCTTACAATGAGAAGAAAATCATAAAAAATAGGAAGTGTTTATAAAGATTGGGAAGTGTGTAAGCGATGATGAACAAGCAAATTTTTCTTCTTTATTATGTGAATTCCCTAAAATATTTGCTTGGATTTATTTATATATGCCTATAATTGATCATAAGATTATGACTCATAACATTATCTTATTTCCTAATGATAAACCTGTGAAGCAAAAGATTAGGAAAATGAACCCTAAAATAGCCTTTCTTGTTAAGGCTAGAATAGAAAAAATTCTAGAAGTTGTCTCTACTCGCTCTATTGATTATTCTCCTTGGATTTTGAATATTGTTGTCATTACCAAACCTAATAATAAGATTAGAATGTGTACCAAATTTTGTGATCTCAATAGGGCTTCTTTGAAGGATTATTTTTTGCTAACGAATAGTGACATGAGAGTTGATTCTACAACTGGTCATGCTTTGTTTTCTTTCATGGATGGTTTTTATAGATTCAATCAAATCTTAATTAATCCTCAAGATCAATATAAAACTACTTTTACAACTCCTTGGGATATTTGTTTTTTGGGTTGTGATGCCTTTTGGGTTGAAAAATGCTAGCACCACCTATCAACGTGCTATGAACCTTATATTTCATGATTATATGCATAATTTTTTTGAAGATTATGTTGATGATATACTAGCGAAGTCTAAGTCTTGTCAAGAACATGTTAGTATCCTTCACCAAATTTTTGAACGAATTCGCAAATATTACATACCGCTTGAATCTCCAAAAATATGTTCATGGTGTAGATAGTGGAAAACTATGAATATTCATTATTTAGCATTGTTGTATTGAGGTGGATGCGAAGAAAATCAACACCATTGTAAGCATGCCACCTATTCAAAATATCTCTCATTTGCAAAGTTTACATAAAAAAAATTAGGCTATTCGTAGGTTTGTTTCACAACTTGTAGATAGAACTTTCCCTTTCACTCAATTGCTTAAGAAATATACTACTTTTTTATGGATTATGGATTATCAAGGCTTTTAAAAATTTGAAAATTTATTTGGCTAATCATCCTATTTTGTAACCTACTATTCCCAATCAACCTTTCCTTGTTTATATTACTACTTCTTCTTCTCATGCTCTCACAACTTTATTGGCACAACATAATAGTGATGGTAAATAATGTTCAATTTATTATACAAGTTGCACTTTACGCGATTATAAGGTATGATATACCGTGATAAAAAATATTGCTCTTATTTTTGTATCTTGGAAGTTAAGACAATATATTTTGAACATTAAGACACATGTTATCATCAAATTTGATCCTTTAAAATATCTCTTTTCTAAAATTTATCTTTCAGGACGTCTGAAAAAAGGGTTATGCTCTTAATCAAATTTGACCTTAATTTTGTTTCCCAAAAAGCAATAAAAGGATAAGCTTTAACCGAAAATTATGCCAACGCTCCTTCTCCTCTCACTTTACCTAATCAGGATTCATTCCTTGATGATTTTGTTCTTCCTTTGGATATAGTTAACACTTGGGAAATTTATTTTGATGGATCTAAGTGTCAAATTGGTTTGGGTATTGGTGTTATTCTGATACCACTTTTCGAAAAACCAATCCCTTTATCCTATCACCTCAATTTCCTATCTACTAAAAATATTGTTGAGTATGAAGCCTTAATTGCTGGTTTAAAAGTAGATTTAAATCTTTTAATGTTCAACATTTGTGTATCTATGGTGATTCACAATTTTATATAAGACAAGCTATGGGAAAATATCAAGCTAAACAAAATAAATTCACAATATCATAGCCTACCCTTATCATTGTTAAATAAGTTTGCTTCTTATACCATAGATTCTATCCCTCAAAAGGACAATCGTCATGTGAATTCTATGGCAAGTGAAACCCCCCTTATATCCCTTGATGATACACTTGTGGTTTATAAATTCATCATTCAAAATCTCACCTCATATGCTATTACTGACGATCTTAGTGAGGTAGTTTGTTGGTATGCTTTAGATCTCGATGAGTGGTACTCTCATATCTTTCAATACTTGACTGACAATACCTTTTCGGATTCTACAAGTAAAAATACTCGAGCTCAAATTCATAAGCTCATTGCACAATAAATTATTCTTTCTAATACCCTTTATCAGCAACATTATAATGGCCTCCTTCTTCATTGTCTCAAATAATCAGATATCCCTATTTTTCTTAAGGAGGGAAATTCGAGTAGTTGTGGGGGGCATTTTGGGGAAAAATCTCTAGTTCAAAGGTTTCTCCGAATGGGATATTATTCAAAAACCATGGAAAGAGACTCCTTTAATTTTAGCAAAAAGTGTCATTAGTTTCAACAACATAACAATTTGATTCACACTCATTATCATGAACTTAGGTCCCAAGTGGATTCTTGGCCCTTTCCATTATGGGGTTTGGATCTTATTGGTAAAAATTAACCTCCTTCATCACAAGGACATACTTTCATTCTCATTGCCATAGATTATTTTACAAAGTGGGTAGAGTTGTTCCTCTTTGATCCACTATCACTAATGTAATCTGTCAGTTCATTCTAGATAAAATCATTTCTACATTTGGTATACCTTCCACTTTGTTTTTTGATAGTGGTACTTCATTTAAAAACAAAGATATGAAGAACTTCCTTGATAAATACCATATCCAACATTTATTTTCTACCACATATTACCCTCAATCAAATGGTCAAGCTGAACCTTGTAATCGGATTATTCGATAAATTCTTTGTAGGACCGTAAATAAGCATGGTAAGGATTCACATACTAAGTTGACCTATCCTCTTTGGGCCTATAAGACAAGTTTTCACATAGCTACATGTACAACTCCTTATAATATTGTTTATGGTGTTGACGCAATTATGCCTTTAGAGTTAGAGATTCCTTCACTAAGAATTTCTCTTAAGAGGATAATCGATGATAATTCTTATAGGAAACAACATCTTCAACAACTTGAAATGCTTGATGAACAACACATACATGCTCTTGAGCATATTCAAGCCTATCAAAAAAATATACAATGCAGCCATAATGACAAGGTTACTCAACATTCTTTCTTAGTAGGTGATTTGGTGATATATGAGAATTAGCGTAATGTGAATGCTTTGTTGGGAAAAAAAGGAAATTTTGGTCTGAATTACCTTAGACATACATCATCACTAATGTATATGGATTATGTGCTTACAAGATACCCAATATGGAAGGTATGCCTTTTAAGGAGCCCATAAACACTATGCATCTTCGTAGATACTATGGTTAATCTTCTTCTCTCTCTTCCTTTTCTTCTATTTCTTTAATCATTATTATTGAGAAATGTGGTATTAGATGGTTTCTATTTAGTGTGCATGGCTTCATTCTTGACAACAATAGGTTTTCTTGAATTCATTATGTTATGTTAGCTTATCATTTCAATTTTTTTTGACGTGTTATGTTAAATTACATCATGTTGGGTTTAGTTAAGACATACTTTAATTAGATAATATTTTCCATGTACTTTAACATAATTACATTACATCATCAATAGTAGCATTTAATTAAAAACTTGGTTTGTTTATCCACATCACATGTATTGATTTAACCACGATGACATTGAGCAATCAATTACATGAGTATTAAATGAGACATATATGTAATCTACCAAATTTGTTAATTTTAATCAAAGAAATAAAACACATTGTTTTGCATTTAAAGAAACAAATTTGAGACAACATATATAACCATAGTTTTCAATACAAAATATACATATCATTAGCACTCATACAAAATGTGGTTCTCATATCACCAAATCTATGGATGGTGGATACCTGAGCCCTTTGGCCCCTATCGTGGTGGTCCCATGGGTGTGTTTCGATCGATCGATGTGGAACATGAGTGACTCCTCGATGAACTCCTCCTATTCCTATCCATCACGATACCTCTATACATCACTGACTCTACTCAGGCCTCTATGATCTCACATTTTAGTTGTTCCCTCTCCTCTTGTGCAATCTCTATCTTCACTCTAGTGGCATCAATTACATCCTCATGTTGCTCGACATTGCTCAGATCTATGAGGACTATGGAATGCCCAATGATGTGATAATATTACCAAGTACGTGATGGATAAAGTCACACCACCCTTGTGTCCTAGAGAGAGAGAGAGATAAAATTCCATATTAATCACACACACACATATATCATCAATAATTAAACAACTTAACTTAAAATTTTAAAATAATACTTCCTTACTTGGATCCCCTTCCTGCCAAGTAGGATTAGATGAGGTAGGAGACTACACCACTATACTTGGGGGAATTGTCCTACTGCTCTCTCCTTGCTTGTATGGCCTCAATACCTCAAAGTGTGGCCTAGGTGGTGATGAACTATGTATCCTCAAGGTAGGCCTCTAAGGCATTGTCACCCTCCTCTCTTGTTACATCTTGTCCTCTATCCTCCATTAGTGAAGGTATAACATCTCAAATCTTATCTCCTACCTGAACAAGGACATCTCCCTCATACAACTCATGCTCCTATACCTCCTCATCTACCTCTCTAGGATCCTCAGATGTCACATTTCCTACCTCCTAACTATTTGACTCTGCTGATCTCACCCATGGATCAAGATTCCTTCTCGGGTAGTCTAGAGGAAATATGGCTCTTAGATATGAAGCCTCCCAGTATCTAGTGTAGGTGTGTTGTACACCTATATCATCCTTTGATGGGGGGGTGTATATGTCATGCCTCTCCTCCTCATCATAATTTGTGATCTCCACATCTTGTATTGTAGGTCTAGACCTAGCTCCTAGTCTCACGACACTACAAGTGTCATGTGTTGATTGGTACCATTGAGG
Organism: Cryptomeria japonica; assembly: GCF_030272615.1. Classification (NCBI taxonomy): domain Eukaryota; kingdom Viridiplantae; phylum Streptophyta; class Pinopsida; order Cupressales; family Cupressaceae; genus Cryptomeria; species Cryptomeria japonica. Next base: position 469,486,183 of record NC_081406.1, on the reverse strand, counting down.
GATAACCTTTCTCTAGATCAAACTGCCTCATGACTCTCTCAAAATAAAATGGGACAATAATGTAACTATGACAACCCTCTTATAGTTAGTCCCACTGCATATGACATAGTTGTAAAAGTTGTCCCTGTTAGGCCCAATATGGAAAGCTAATGTACTGAGAGGGGAGGGGTGAATTAGTACTTCAAATATTTTCTTCAACAATAACTTTACTGTTAAGCATAAACCGAAAACTGCTGTAACATAATGTAATGCTAAAACAAATAAATAACAATCATACATGATTCACTCCATAACACATATATTTTGGTTATGTAGAAACTCCTTGTTAGAGAGAAAAACTATGGTGGGGATGGCACCCACAACTTCACTACTACAATAATAAAGGTTGCTCGGTTAGAGCTACATGTTTAGCTATTTCTGATAGCTTACCCTGTTAGGAGTATCAAGATCTTTAGATCTACCTTGCTAAAGGATTTTACAACACTTATTCTAAATGTTGCACCTGGTTAAAGGCTTTACAATTTATAGACTTTGTTAGAGTCTTTTACCCTGTTAAAGGTTTCTCTTACAACTCAAAATATTACAATCAAAATCTTACAAAATATTTGCAACTTCACATCTGAAATGTTATAGCAGATTCTATGTGCTCAAAATGAAATTACCTTGCTTATAGCATACCTTGGTAAATCATAAATTAACTTGGTAAACCTTTCTGTTTACTCTGTTCCTTGACTGTTCTCTGAAATCCTTCTCGATGACCTCTGTGTATCTTTGTCAATTGTAACAGTCATAACACTTAGTGCTTTCCCATGATTTTGCTTTTCACATATGTCTTGCTTCACACACATATATTTGATCCTCAATTCATGCTGTATAAATAGATCTCTTGTAACGATGATCTTGTTCATGCTTCGATCTTACAAACATGATGCATTAAATGAATAACCATACAAAATTATTTCATTGGATAGATGTCCTCAAAATCATATAAAATCTATAAGTGCAATTTCCAATGTGTTAACGGTTTCTTGTTCCTCAATCTTTATAACATGTTTCCCATATGTGTCTAGGTTCAATGAATCTGGTAACACGTTTCACTCGGTGTGTATTAACTCGATATACCATCTTTGTTTCTCGGTAGTCATAGAGCGTTACTCGGTAGACAACTCGGTGTATACTACACTTTGTGACTTGTAACTTCTGTAACCGACTACTCTGTGCTTACCGACTGAATATTTCGGTACTAATAACCGACTAGGGTATATAGAATGACTTTGGACATAAAACTAATGACAACTTAGTAAATAGTAATAGTCCCACCCTATCATGCATCTATCTGTAAGGTCTCCATATGATATCATTGTTGAATATCTAAACAACTAAGGGGGGGGGGCGCTGAATCAGTTGTCTATTAAAATTTATTTTAATTTTCCCATAAAAATAGATCTAGTAAACTAACATCTGATTACTTAACCATGAACAAATATAAACTTAAAGATTATACACATGAAACACCAAATATGATGTGGAAAATACAAGGAGGGGAAAACCATGGAGAAAGTTCTCAATATGAAAACACCTATTAGGGTGACACCGATTAAGGTGATTTTTATAAAGATGGCTCACTATCAAAATGCTCATTGTAGGTGGGCTCACCGCCTGGATAAAACCACTAGAAAAAAAGAGGACTCACTGCCTATAAAAAGAAGAAAGAAATAATCCACCACTGAAGCACATAGCTGAATTGCCAAAAAAAACCTTGGGCTCACTGCCACCAATACAAAAAAAAATCAACACACAACCATAGTGATTGACCACAAACAACCATAACCTTAGACAAATCAACAGGAGATAGATCTTCTTTACGATCCAAATTATTCTATATATTTCTCTTTTCTATATGTTCCTCATTAAAATCATTCTTCATTTATACTAATATTTGAAATAGGATTTTCAAGTCGTCCAAGGAGATAAAGAAATATAATTCAAATTAGGTCTTCACTAAGAATTCCCATGGTGGAAAGGAATGAGAAGTAAACAACACGATGATGCAACAACACTTTATCTAAAGACCACAATCATCAAAGAAAAAAGGTAGAGAATCCAAGGACAATTGGAACCGAAATGATCATATCCAAAACCACAAATTTGGAGCACACTAACACGTGCCAAAATAGAATAGTAGAGATAAGTATGTGAATAACATAAATCTAAAATATCATCAACAAAACTGGCAATGTGGAGGAATACGAAACTTTGTAACTTCTACTAGAAAACCTCATTATTGCATAGACTTTGGAAGCACAACTTCTAGTCCTCCAAAAAATGAGAGTAATATATCATGAGCACATCTGCAACATACCAGCAATCTAGAGAAAAACTACACACAAAAACACATAATCAATATGTTGACATCCATGACCACCATACTGACACATCAAAACATCTTCAAATTTGCAACAATCTCCCCCTTTGTCATTGATGGCTACACTCATCAACACAGATCTCATCATCTCTCCCTCTGTGATAAAAAAGAAAAATGACATTATCTCTCCCCCTTTGACATAAAAGAGAAAGGTGAACAAAAAAATTAACTTAGAAACAACACAATCCCCCCTAAGAGGAAGCCCCAATCATTAGCCCTGGTTAAAATATGCATGAATTTATTTGGACTAATTCTTTGCTAAATGAACTTGGTTCAAACTAGGAAGGGGTAGGACCCCCCACATTTTTTGGAGATTCTCAAAATTTATTTTTGCACAAAGCCTTTGTAAGTATATCTACAACTTTCTCTTTTCTAGGTACATATTCAATTTTCACTTTACTATCTAGCACTTTTTCCCTTAATAAATGATACCGAATAGAAATATGCTTTATTTTGGAATGCAATACCGAGTTCTTAGAGATATTAATTGCACTTGTATTGTCACACATGATTGATATCGATTCATTAAACATTACACCAATATCCTTTAATGTCTATTTCATCCAAAGTACCAAAGTGCAACATGAAGCAACTGCAATGTACTTAGATTTTGTGGTTGATGAAGATACAAAATCATTCTTCTTACTTAACCATGCAACTAATCGACATCCAAGGAAAAATGTTCCACCACTAGTATTTTTTCTATCATCACCACTTCCTACCCAATCTACATCGGTATAAGATTTCAGGGTAAAGTCTGATCCTTTGGGATACCATAATTTGAAATCTTTTATTCCTTTCAAATATCTGAATATCCTCTTCATTGCAACAATGTGAGACTCCTTTGGTTCTTGTTAAAATCTGGCTGCAAGACAAACAACATATATGATATCTGGTCAGGTAGCAATCAGGTATAACAATCCTCCAATCATAGATTTGTACTTGCTTGCATAAGCTTCAGGAGATTTATCATTATTAGTCAACTTGCATCCAGTAGTCATAGGAGTACATACTGGTTAATTTTCTCCAATCCAAAATTCTTCAATAGCTCTCTGACATACTTTTACTGAGAAATGAAAATGCCTTTACTATTTTGATTCACTTACAATCCAAGAAATAAATTTAACTCACAAATCATGGACATTTCAAATTCCTTTTGCATTTCACTAGAAAACATCTTGCACATGTCATCATTACCTCGAAAGATTATATCATCCACATACACAACAACAATTAGGATATTACTTGATTCAACTTTAAAGTAAAAAATTATTGTCACCAAACCTTTTTTCAAAACCCTGATTTAGTACATACTTGTCTAACCTTCTACACCAGGCTCTAGGTTCTTGCTTCAATCCATACAACACCTTCTTTAATCTACAAAAAACATCTGGATCGTTTGACTATTTGAATCCTTCCATTTGTTCAATGTAAACTTCTTTTAACTCTCCTTCAAAAATGTTGACTTCACATCCATTTGATAGACTTTGAAATCCTTAAATACTTTTGTTGGTTAACAATTTTTTCCTTAATTTTATAGTGAATGACTCATGTTTGCCCCTTTTGAAAGGTAAATTAAACCAACAGTTGGGTGAACCGATTATTGGTTTACCCTCTGCATAAGGGTACAACTTCCCATATGATATTCAATGACTTTTTAAATGTAAACTAACATTAACTTCACTTTTAACCAGAAAGTGAGAAAGGCATTCCACATTCATTCGTCAACACAATATGAATGCTACAAAGATAAATACTCATATATGCAAAGCCCACCGACTTAGAATTCAATATTTTCCATTTTATAAAACTAACTTTACCAATTAAATCAAAATGTTATGGACTCTGATCGAGTCTCTCTCATGCCTCAAAGGACAAGGGGGATCAAAATATCCAAACAAAAGTTAACAATGGATTCTATTTATCAGATTCATTCACAAACTTATGATAAGTGGATAATCAGGGAAGTAACATATTTTTTACATAAACATATATCCCAATAGAGATTTTTTTTCCACATTCAAACACACATAATTGAAAGCTGCAGAAATTGTATCATTTCATTCACAGATAAAATGTCTTCACTGAAAATCCATAACATGCCAAAAGAAAAACCAAAGTCTACTAATTCATCTAAAAGTTTTTCAGATCCTTCCAAAGTCTTATGAAAATGCATTTATAGCCACAACCTCACCAATAGTTAATTAGGGAAACATGAAATTTTACTTTCCGCCCCATAGTTTAAAAGTAGTTTTTAAAATAGAAAAAACTAAACCTAGTCTTCTCAATGGGAAAAAAAACCAAGAAAAAATATCAGGAAGACATCTGGCCGAGCTGAGAGGCACTTTTATTGGCTTCAGGAGAAGTGGTAGTGGTGGCTTATTCCAATTTGCATGAGTTGTAGAGAACTTCTGGATAAGCATAGAGTGTGGGAGGCCGATATGGGTGATCCTTTGTTTCCACACTTATTTTTCTCTGTGGACCCGCTCCACCTGATTAGTGTGATCACCCAAGTGTTCAATGTAGAGGAATACCACCGATTCGATTTTGGATGTGGTTGATAGGTCATTTGAGTCCAATGCTTTTGTCTCCTTCATATAATTGATCTTACCCTCAAATGATTTTATTATAACTTCAAGACTTTCGATGGTCTTTCCATCTTCTTTTAAACACTTAATCCCTATGCATTTGAGGTCATTTTGCATTGATATGATCAATTTAGAAAGGTGATTCATCAACTTAGCCAACTCACCATATGCTTGTTGTATTATGGAGTTTCTATAGTCTATGTTCTTTTTATAGACATAGAGAATCTTATCATCAAGGCTCGGCACAGGTTTTTCATTCAAGCACTTCATCGCCCCATATGTCTTCACCTCCTGCATCTGCATTGTTACCGCTGCCCATTTAGATTCCTCATTTTTCCAACCTGTAATTTCTCTCTCTAATTCCTTCATGACTGACTGAGCATTTTCATAAACCTTTCTTAAGTTAATAAAATATTATGTTCCTAAATTATAAATTCCCTCAAGACAATCCATGAAAACCTTAGTTATCATTTTGCATTTTTTAATCTGCTCAAGGGCCTTCTGATTCGCTAGTGATTTAGGGTCAAAGGAGGATGGTATTTGAGACATAGGTTGTTGATCTGAACTATGGATTTATTATATGTATTCAGCCATATGTCTCAAGGTCTCCTTTAGTTATTGCTTATCCTTTTCATCGTTCTGAGTCCATGTGACAATTCTTTTAGTTGATGACTCCAGATGATAGACATCTGTTTCCCTTGTTCTGGCTCCAACGTTCATCTTTTCAATGGAAAAGTCTTTTGATGAAGGGCTTCCTATGGCTGCATCTACATTAGGATGAGCAATTTTTGTTGTCCAATTAATGGTATCTTACTCAAAGTCTATTCTTGACATAGTTTTCAATTTATTTGCCTTTGGAGTCCTTCCCAAAATTTTGCTGACCATATCATCTATTGGTACCGAGGTAGGAACTAAGTTCCTCTTCTTGCTGGTTAGGGTAGTGTCTAGCCAATGAGGATGCTCACTACTGGTTTCTTTTTTAGTCAGATCTTTCATTGGGCCAGAAGTGGGTACCATCATGTAGTTTGATATATCAGTCCCCTCTGCTCCTAGGCCTTCTGCATTACCTGCTTCCACATCTATTATCTCAAGCTCCCTCTTTGCCATTGCACTTTCAAATTCAGGGGATGAGTCTAAGTCCACAATCATCTGAGGTTCCTTCTTACCTTTCCCTTTGGTTTTAGATCTTGTAACCTATGGTGATGACCACTCTTATAATGAAGCCTTGGAACTACCAGCTTCTAGCTTGACCTATGAAGCACCTGCAAGACAAAGTCCAACACGCTGGTTAGATGAAACTTTCCAGACTGGAACATGGTTTCTTTTGATGGTTAATTTTCCAAGTCTTTGTCGCCTTAACCATTTCTCAGTCCTGTATATGAGTGGGAAGGACATGACTCTTATTTGATCTTGCTCAACCTGATTCCAATCAATTTCAGGAATCAAAGTCCCTTGTACAACCTGTGTATAATAAGGGTCTACCAAGTCTTACCCTATATCTTCAACTTTAGAGATGTTCATCTGCAACCCAAAATAATTTACTTGATGTACAATGAATTGAGAAAACATTCTCCTATGTACTTCAAATTCATCAGCACAGTCTGCCCAAAAATTCTCTAGTTCAGGTACATGACTGAAACCATCTCTGAGAACTAAATGCTCCCGTGCATATCCCTTACTATCAACATTTTGTTAGGGAACATAGTATTTGAGATTTAACTTCTTAAAATCAATTTCTAAATTCAATGCATCCGACATGGTCTTGCAAATATAATGACCTAGCTCTACTAGAAAAGCAACTCTAGAATCCTTCTTTCCTACAATATTTTTGTCAATATGAGCTAACTATTGGCATATTTCTATCAACTCCCATATGAACTAACCAGTTGTTTTGCTTGCTCAGACATATGCTGGTTCACATTACCCTACAACTCAACAATCAACCTACCAACAAACACATCATGAACCCGCTTGTAATTTTCATGACACCTCTTCACCTGGAAGTGTGGGTAATAATCATAAATTAAAATATTATCAACAAAAGGTTCATGATAGAGTCCAGGCCATGGCCTAACACAGGCTAAGCAATAAAACATGTACGAAGTCATGTAGAAATTATTTCTTACTAGAATATTACTCAAACCCTCATGAAGTCCATCCACAATAATGCTCGCCTAGTCAATGTACTTGTTTTGGTCTAAAATCACTTGGATAAAGAAATACATCTAATCCTTCGAAAAGAAGGCTTGTTGACTACCTTTAACCTTATGCAACAAAATCATAATGTCCCTAACCTCCTTTATCATATGTTCTTGGGTTAAAGGTTTCAGAAGCTTGGAACCAACCTTTCAAAATTTCAACAACCAATTCCTAGCTATGACACTTATGTATTGTGGTTTCTTTTCACTAAAGTAGCCATAGGAAGTGGTGATGGTCCATTATTCGTAGGCTTCTCGGGCAAGAATTTTAAACATGGGCACAATGGTTTCTCTATTTACATTCAAAAATATTCCACCATTGGCATCCCTAATGCACCTATCGACCGCATCATACTTGTTCATACATTCCAAAACTAATTCCGGACATTGTAGAGAAGGAAGGAAGACGACAACTTCTATAAGACCACTATCCACAATTCTCAGCATCATGGGAGAACTGTGAGGGTTTCTAGTTCTTTTCGTGAACTCCTCAAGGTCAGCATGAGCCATAGATGTATCACCAAACTCTGGGAGAAAACTAATGAGACTGGGTTCGACAATCATTTTGGGAGGAACCGACCTCATTTTGACAATTCAGTTACTTCAAGACTAAACTATGGCAAACAAATAAACCTAGAACGACCGCAACAAGAAATTGAATAAATCTTCTTTTCTATATGTTGGTGTAAATAAGTATTCATTATGTATATTATTACACTTTACTTAAGTTAACTTAGGATAATGCATCTCTTCGTAGTTTGGATTTGAGACACTTAGGGAAGTGTGCACATAGGAATATAGCTTGTAGGAGAAATTCCACCTTTTGTGGTCTTATTTTGCTGTTACACTCCACATTCGGTGGGTCATCCACCTCTTGTGGAATATTATATTATTTTTCCTACCTACCCCTAGTATTTATTACCTACCCTTGTTTCTCATTGAGCCACATGTCATGATTGTGAGCTCGTACATCCATATGGCCTTGCCTATATAAGCAGGCCCATATTCATTGTATTGGTTAATCCAGTTGATCATTTGCATATTGATGAGAATACAGTTTTTTCTTGTCATTCTTTTATCTCTCTTTTATACTTTTCATTGTGCCCTTGATCTTGACAAAATATCACATGGTATTAGAGAAATTGGGGCTTCAATTGATTGGTTTTTCGAGACATCTTGGAAGGTTTCTATTTTTGGATATGAGGGACAGTGTTTTTTGGAGGCATCTTAGAGCATTTTTGACCTCACCGTTGCGTCCGAGAGACCGTTTCCATAAAAATTGAGTATAAACTTGACCTATTTTGGCGAAAATCAAATTTTGGGTGTTGGAAGAATTTTTTGCCCAATTCGGGCAGTACGGTACAAAATTTTCGGATCTCAAAAAGAAAAAGAAAAAAATTTGTGAAATTTTTTTTGGAATTTTATTTTTGCGGGTCCGTACCTTCTGCCCAGTCAGTAGTGCATAGTCAGCACCCGATCATCAGTGCACAGTCAGCGCCCAGTCAGCCGCTCAGGCAGTGCCCAGTCAACATTTTTTGAAAAAAATTTAGACCCCTCTCTGTTGAGCAGTTTGGATTTTTGGGTCAACTTTGGAGGCTCATAACTTGCTCAATTTTGCTCCTTTTTGGGTGCAATTTTTTTTTTGATTTGGGCTAGTTTTTCGTTCTCTTTGCAGTGGTGTGGTTATTTTCTGATTTTGGTGCACAGGTTTTTTGGAATTTTTGGATTCTCTCAGCTGTACCTGTCCAATCCTCAATTTTGCAACTTCAAAGGCTTCATTTGAGCTAATATGGCCTCTTTTTCAGGTGCCGTTTTTTTTAAAGTGTATATTTTTTTGTCAGATTTTGAGTGGAAATTGTACTTTCAGATAATGGTCTTATTTGGCCTAGTTGGTACTTGTAAATTGCTTGGATCTTAGTTTAGATCTCTTGCATTATTAGTTTGAGTCTCTTTTGGCCTTATTGAGGCAGTTGTAAAGTTGAAATCAAAAGTCCACTTTGCCATTTTTTGCAAGTGGCCCATTGTACACGCACTAAGTATAAAGTGCCAAATCATCATTTTGGGGGGGTTCTTTGATTGAGTGAATTTGGGGGGTGTCTTGTGTGATTATGCCTCTCTTTCCTTGTACTCTTTTATTTTTTTTGCAATGAGTCCTCATAAATTTCCACCTTTAACATCACATATTTATGCATCATGGAAAATTAAAGTATGGAGCAAATTAACGGAAAAAGGTCTCACGCATTACATAGATGGAACAATAGTAGCACCACTTGATCCTAAGGATGATCCTAATGCTCAGTTAGAATGGCTCACTAATAATTGCATGGCTCTTGGAACTTTGCGTAAGTATGTATCAGATGACCTCATTTTTCACATTGAGAAGTGTACAACAATCAAAGATGCTTGGGATATGTTTCAGAAATTGTATGGTCAAGTTGATGAAATCAGAGGTTACAATATTGACAATGAGCTCACCAACTTGGATCCCAAGACTTTTGATATAATCCAAGATTATGTCACCAAAGAAAATGAGCTAAGAGAAAAGCTTAAGGATTGTGGAATTGACAAAAATGATGCTGAGTTGATATTCAACTTGTTGGACAAGCTTGCACCAGAATATGCAACATTTATATCTAGCTTCCAAACTCATTGTTTGACAATGGGGAGTTCCTACCTTATGCCTTCATTTGATGCTTTCACAAAAATGTTGATGTTGGAATAATCTAAGTTGTTGAACATGGGGCTTCTCAATTCTTCAAAGTCCAAGGCTTTGGTGGCTAATCAAGGGAGTCAAGGCAAATATTCCAACAAGAAGAAGAGTCAATCTAAGTCAAAGCCACAACAGGAAAAAGGAAAATCATCCTCTCCATCACAAGGAAATTTTTCATCCTCTTCCAAGAAGGGGACTCCACCTAAGAAGGATAAAGCAACTTGTGCATATTGCAAGAAGTATGGTCACGATGAGCATCAATGCCACACCAAGCAAGTTGATGAGTTGACAAATCTTCTTAAGAAAAACAACATCAACTTGCCATCTGCCTACACAAATAAGGATTCATCTCCTTCCTCTTCCTCTCAGTCTAAGGGAAAAGGGTAAGCATTTGTGGCAACAACAGGTTCTTCATAGCAGTGGATACTTGACTCGGGTACCTCTTATCACATGGGTTTTACAAAGGAGCAATTTTCTTCATTGGAGCCATCTAAGGTACCTCACATTTACATAGGTGATGATACACAAGTTGAGGTTGAAGGGAAAGGTTCAGTTGACATGGATGATGGAACATTTGAGAATGTTCTTTATGTTCCTAACTTGTCTACCAACCTTCTCTCTGTCTACCAAATCACTCACTATGGGAATGGGAAAAGGGTTGAGTTTACACCAGATTCAGTTGTGGTAAAGGAACTTGATGATGATGCCTTGGTAGCAGTGGGACATGTCAATGACAACTCAAGGCTTTATTCATTCTCCAACTTTGTGCCAAGTTCTCCTTCTAGGGCCTTGCTTACTCATTCAAATTTAGAAAGTAAGCTATGGCATGAGAGGTTTGGTTGCCTCAACTACCGCTATCTTCAATAGCTCAGCATTAAAGACATGGTCACAGGTCTACCTGGAATTAGTTTTTTAGAGGGTGTATATTTAGGTTGTTCCATGGGCAAGCATCCCGAGGAGAAGTTTGATAAGGGGAAAGCTTGGAGAGATTTGGAAGTTCTTCAACTTGTTCACACCGATGTAGCAGGTCCATTTCCAGCACCTTCATTTAGCAAGGCCCGCTATGTCCTCACCTTCATTGATGACTACTCCCGCTTCACTTGGGTCTACTTTCTTATTCATAAGAGTGAAGTATTTGACAGATTTCAAGACTTCAAGACTCGTGGAGAAACAATCTGGTCAATATTCTCTGTACAGATAATGGAAGGGAATATGTGAACAAGAGACTTGAGTATTTTTGTATATTTGAGGGGATTGATCTTCAATATTTTGTTGCATACACTCCACAATAGAACGGAGTTGCAGAGTGTAAGAATAGAACTCTCAAAGAAATGGCTAGCTGTATGATTCATGCACATTCTCTTGATCCTGCCTTTTGGGTTGAGGCTATCAGTTGTACCACACACATCCAGAATTGGATTCCTCACAAAGATTTGCAAGGTATTACTCCTTTTGAAGCTTGGGCTAGTAGGAAACCAATTGTGAGACATTTTAGAGTCTTTGGGTGTCCAGCATGGGCTTGCATACCTCCGCAGAAACGCAAGGCATTGGAACCTCAGAGTAGGTCTTGCATATTTGTTGGATATCCTGAGGGTGTTAAGGCATATATATTGATGGATCCTAAGACACATGAGGTGTTCATTGAGAGGAGTGTTCACTTTGAGGAAAGCTCTCCTAGCTTAGCCTCTCTACCTCTTCCACCTTCCTCCATTATGGATAGTGATGCTAGTGATTCAGACGATGAGATTTCTTCAACTCCGACTCACAGGGTTACACCTCCACAGGGTCCACATGCAATTGAGGAGCCTCATTCTCCACCTCTACCTAGACCTTGTTGGGCTTGAAAGACACTTGAGTCTATGGGTTATCTTATTGGGATCCTTTAGATACACAGAGGAATCGTTCACAACATCAGGATCTTCCACATGCATTCATTGCTACAACTTCCAATCCACACACATTTAGGGAAGCATCAGGGGTTCCTGAGTGGGATCAAGCTATGGAGGAAGAGTATAGTTCCTTGATGAGGAACAACACATGGGATTTAGTCCATCTCCTTAAGAGGAGAAAGATGGTTCGATGTAAGTGGATCTATCAAACCAAGTTTGCAACAAATGGTAGTGTGGATAAGTATAAGGCTCAGCTTGTTGTGAAAGGTTTCTCTTAGGTTCCAGGTGTTGACTATACTGAGACCTTTGCGCCCATAGCCAAGATGAACTCCATTCGCTTGACACTTGCTATTGCTGCAGCTCATCGTTGGGCTGTACATCAGATGGATGTGAAGAGTTATTTTCTTCATGGTGATCTTGATGAGGAGATTTATATGGAGCAAACATAGGTTTCATTCAAGATACTTCCTTGGTTTGTAGAGTAAGGAAATCTTTCTATGGCCTCAAGCAGGCCCCCAGGGCTTGGTATGCCAAGATGTATTCCTTTCTTCTTTCCGCAAGGTTCACCCGGTGTCATTCCGATCTGAATGTCTACATTTTGCGACAAGATGACTCTCACTTGATACTTGTGCTCTATGTTGATGATTTGATCATTACAGGGAGAATTGCATCCATCATTAGCAAGGTCAAATATGCTTTGCATGACAGATTTTCCATGACTGACTTGGGTCTTTTGCACTACTTTCTTGGGATAGAGATTTCACAGTCACCTTTCGGGATTACACTATCGCAGCCCAAGTATGCTCTTGACCTACTTGCACACTTTCATATGGTTGTTTGTAAGCCTACACCAACTCCCTTTCTTTCAGGAGTCAAGCTTGAGGCTCAATGTTCTTCACCAATTGATGCCACATTGTATCGTCAGCTTGTGGGTAGTCTCATCTACTTGACTCACACACACCCTGATATTTCATTTGTAGTTGGCATGGTTTACCGCTTCATGCAGGAACCACATTAGCTTCATTGGAAAGCTGCCAAACGTATCCTTCATTACATCCAGGGTACACATCACTATGAGATTCACTATGCAGCAGGCACAAGACTTCGCTTGGTTGGTTACATAGAGTCCGATTGGGCTGGCGATCTTGATGATCGTAAGTCTACTTCAGGTTATAGTTTTCACCTTGGTTCAGGCCCCATTTATTAGCAGAGCAAGAAGTAGCATGCTATAGATCTCTCTTTGACTGAGGCTGAGTATTGAGGAGCTGTTAACGCAGCGACTAAGACCATTTGGCTTCAGCTCATTCTCACAGAGCTTGGGTTCACCACTCCACGGCTGATAGTTCTACATTGTGACAATCAAAGTACTATTTCTATCTCAAAGAACCTAGTCCAGCACTAGCGGACCAAACACATCGAGATCCATACATGCACTATATTCGAGAGCTAATTCAGGAGCAGGTCATTGACTTGTAGTATTGTCCTACAATGGAGCAAGTTTCAGACATATTCACCAAACCTTTCACCGAGAGTAAGTTCCAGCAGTTGCGAGCTCTCTTGGGGGTGCGGGATGTCTCATTAGGGGGGGTCAGATGAATTCTCCTTCCTCTCTTATGGGGGTAACTATTTTCCTCTTTGAGGTTTTGTCCTTCTTCTTTGAGAGTCTTTTGTACATTCATCTCTCTTTTGGGGGGGAGTTTTTTCCCATAGGGTTTTCTCCCTTTCTTCGTTTGTGAGAGATTGCATTGCATAGTTTTGCTTGCATTTGCATATTGTACATGGGTACCTATCATAGCCTCATAGCCGGGACCCATCTTGCATTGTTCACTTGAGTCTTCATTCCCCTAAGTTTTACTTAAGGGGGGGTGTTGGTGTAAATAAATATTCATTATAAATATTATTACACTTTACTTAAGTTAACTTAGGATAATGCATCTCTTTGTAGTTTGGATTTGAGACACTTAAGGAAGTGTGCACATAGGGATATAGCCTGTAGGAGAAATTCCACCTTTTGTGGTCTTATTTTGCTGTTACACTCCATATTCGGTGGCTCATCCACCTCTTGTGGAATATTATATTATTTCTCCTACCTACCCCTAGTATTTCTTACCTACCCTTGTTTCTCATTGAGCCACATGTCATGATTGTGTGCTTGTACATCCATATGGCCTTGCCTATATAAGCAGGCCCATATTCATTGTATTGGTTAATCTAGTTGATCATTTGCATATTGATGAGAATACAATTTGTTCTTGTCATTCTTTTGCCTCTCTTTTATAATTTTCATTGTTCCCTTGATCTTGGCAAAATCTCACACTATGTGAAATGAAAGAAATGGACAAGATTGAACTCACCCATCATAAACTGTGTCGCTTCTGAGCTTGAGAAGTAGATAATTGCCTTTCCTTCGCTGAATTGTTTGTTTTCTAATTTTGGCTTTTTAAATGGGGTTTAAAGTACTTTGATACAATTAAAATGAAATTCAGTGACACAATCCCCATACTGCTTATGCATGCGAGATAACTTTGAAAATACAATTCCTGATGCATGCATTAATTACACATCACTTCATAAAATTACCTATCAAAGTAATGATTACTTTCCATTTTGAAAAGTTATAGCTTGCTCAAAAAAACACATCAAGTGCTCGAAATATTCCTTCACGGATCAATGATGCCCATCTTCTTACATCACGTCTTACCTGATCTTTGAGCCTAGCAGCTAAAAACATTGAACCATGGAACTAATGAACCATAAAGGTTCACTAGTTCAAGATTCAATTGGACAACACAAAGGACTAAGACATTGTTGTCCTTGATTTCACCTTGGCTGAAATCATGAGGCAACCCTACAAAACTCATATGTTTCGTATGTCACGTGCTCCGAGAAAGGATAACCTACTTAGTCAGTTAGTCACTTTTCATTTTTTGTCTTTATGTTTGGTCGTTTAGAAGTTAGAAAGTTTTTTAGTTTTGACTGTCAGGTCGGACTTTAAAGTCTGACTTGTAGTGAGTTATGTGCTTTGTCTTAGAGTGCATAACAGGGTTTTTTGAAATGTTAATGGCACTAGTATTGTCACAGAATATAGTTACTGGCTCGGTAACTTTCTCATTTATACCTTCCAATAGTTGTTTGATCCATGCAGTGTTGGTACAATTCAATGCTGCAGCAACGTATTCAGCTTCTGCTATTGACTGAGAAACACATCCTTGTTTCTTGCTAAGCCAACTCACTAGTCTTTCTCCTAAAAAGAAAGCTCCTCCACTTGAGCTTTTTCTGTCATCAATGTTGCCTGCCCAATTAGCATCAGTATAAACTTTTAAATCAAAATTATTTCCTTTCTGATATACTAAGCCATAATCTTCAGTGCCTTTCAAGTATCTAAAAATTCTTTTGATTGCTATCATGTGTGTTTCCTTAGGATCTACAGAGAATCTTGCAACTAAACCTACTACATGTGCTATGTTTGGTCTGCTGTGAACAACATATTGTAGCTTTCCAATCATGGACCGGTAAAGTGTCTCATCAATAGATGTAGATTCATCATTCTTTGATAATTTACAGTTGGTAGTCATAGGAGTACTTACTGGTTTTGAATCCTCCATTCCAAATTTCTTCAAGATTTCCTTTATGTACTTGGATTGAGTAATGAAAATCTCATTTTTCATTTGCAGTATCTGTAAACCTATAAAATATTTTATCTCACCGATTAATGACATCTCAAATTCTTTGCTCATTTCATTTCCAAAGTTCTTACATAGAGAGTCATTTCCACAAAATATAATATCATCAACAAATATGGCTAAGATCAGTATTCTATTTTCATAATTCTTCATGTACATATTGTTGTTCTCACTTGTGCTTATAAAACCAATCTTAATCAAATAAGAGTGCAATCTTTCATACCATGCTCTAGGTGCTTGTTTCAAACCATATAAAGCTTTGTTCAATTTACATACCTGATATTTATTATTGTCTTCAACAAATCCTTGAGGTTGTTCAATAAAAACTTCTTCTTCTAATATTCCATTCAGAAATGTAGATTTGACATCCACTTGATATATCTTGAAGTTTTTGAAAGTAGCATATGCCAAAAATGTTCTTACTCCTTCAAGTCTAGAAACAGGTGCAAAAGTTTCACCATAATCAATCCCTTCTTCTTGAGCATAACCTTTGCAAACTATTCTTGCTTTGTTTCAAATGACCTCTCCTTTTTCATTTAGCTTGTTTCTGAAAATCCACTTTGTACCAATTACATTTTTGTCTGGTCTTGGGATTAGTGTCCATGTGTCATTCTTCTTGATTTGATCAATCTCTTCTGTCATAGCATTTATCCAATCTTCATTGTTAAATGCCTCTTTCATTATTCTCGATTCAAATTCAGATATCAGACATGTGTTCTATCTCAGGTTGTTCCTTGTCATCACTCAATCATCCTTATCTCCTATAATCTGACTTGGTGCATGATGTCTTCTGACATACTTGGCTAATACAGGCTCGGTAGGCTCTGTATGATCTTCTTCATCACTCAGTAACTGGATATTCTCTTTATTTTCTTCAACAGTCTTCTCGGTAAGACTTGTCGGTTGAACATAGACAAATTCATCATAGTCTTTTGGTTCCTTGTAATTTCCTTCATCATTTCTTTCTGCAAATTCATCAATTTTCACATTTGCACTTTCTACTATTTTGTTAGATGATTTGATCAGACATTTAAATGCTTTGCTTCTAGAAGAATAACCTAGAAATGTTCCTTCTTCACTCTTCTGATCAAACTTGCCATTTCTATCATCTTTGTGAACATAGCATCTACTTCCAAATATTTTAAAATAACTTACATTAGGTTTCTTATCATACCAGATTTCATATGGTGTCTTCAAAGTACCTTTCTTCAATTATACTCGGTTCAAGGTGTAAACTGTTGTGCTTATTGCTTCTCTCCAGAAAATGTTTGTGGCACTTTCTTTTCAATCATCAGTGTTCTAGCACAATCCACAATAGATCTATTTCTTCTCTCAACTATTCCATTCTACTGTGGAGTTCTCGGTGCAGAGACTTGTCTTTTAATACCATGATCATTACAGAATAAGTTGAATTCATCAGATGTGAACTCTCCTCCTCTATTTGATCTAAGACATTTTAGTTGTCTTCCTATTTCATTTTCAACTCTTTCCTTGTACCATTTAAACATTTGAAAAGCTTCTGATTTATCTTTTAAAAACACTACCGACATCATCCTTGAATAGTCATCCACAAATAATATAAAATATTTATCACCATAATAACTTTGAACTTTCATAGGACCACAAAGATCAGTGTGCACAAGATCTAAAATTCCCTTAGAAGTGTAAGACTTACTTGTAAAGCTTGATCTTGTCATCTTACCTATCTGGCATCTTCGACACATAGCATTCTCAGGTTTTTCAAGACTCGGTAGAACTCTTACTCGGTGCTTCTTACTTATTTTGATTAGATTATCAAAATTTACATGACAAAACCTTTTATGCCATAACCAGGTATCATCTATTTTTGCATACAAACACTTGTTCCGAGTTGAGTCAAGGTGAAATGTGTTACCTTTTGTTTGTGTCCTGGTAGTAGCTAACTTTCCATTCTTGTCATGAACTTTGACAATTCCTTTATGAAATTCTATTTGGTAACCTGTGTTGTTTAGCTGTGCTACACTCTACAAATTGTATTTCAAACCTTCAACCCAATAAACATCATTGCATCTTGCATTGTCAAGAAGTGTTATAGATCCTTTACCTTTCACCGGACATGGTGCATCATTACCAAATCTTACATAGCCTCCATCATAATCTTCTAATATAACAAACTTGTGTTTATCTCCTGTCATATGATGTGAGCATCCACTATCTATGATCCAAGAATCATTAGTATGTATGTGAGATATTAGGGCTTTTTCTTCATACCTTTCTTCATCTAATCCATCTTTGATAGCCACATAAACTACTTCCTCTGTATCAGTTTCATCTGATTTATTATCATTGGATTCCTCATCAACTATTAAGCATATCTTTCTATCTCTTCTTCTGAAGTCTTGGTGTCCTCTGTAATGATTATCTTTCTGTCTGTCATCTTGGTAATCTCTCTTTGTCAGGACAGTTAGAAGCCATATGTCCTATCTTATCACAATTGAAACATTTCAAAGGTAGTTTTCCTTTATACTTACCTTTGCCTCTCGGTAACCTTTTGGCTAATAGTGCTTGAAACTCTTCTTGCTTTCTGAATTTCCTCATATAGTTTGTGTACTTCTTCCATGTTCTTACGAAATCTTTCACTTTCTCCAATGTGATCTCCTTCAGAGTACTTATACTTTCTTTCACTGTAATCATTAGATTCATCAAGATGAAAAGAGCTAAATGCAGATTCAACTTTATTTACCGAAGATCCACTGTTATCAAAGTTACTTAACTCAAATGCATGTAGCTTACCAATAGTAGCATCTAAAGAAACTGGCATACTCAGTACGGACCTCAATTCATTGATTACAGAGACTCGGATTGCATAAGCTGGTAGAAGGGTTCTTAACAACTTACTTGTTATATCCTTTTCTTCAATAGTTCCACCTGCTCCTTTGATTTGATTGACAATCTCCTTTAGTCTTGTACTATACTAAGTTATGTTCTCACCTTCACTCATCCTCATAGATTCAAGTTGTCCTCTTAGACTATCTACTTTTTCTCTTTGAACATGTTCATCTCCTCCATACACTGATATGAGCTTAGCCGACATTGCCTTTGCATCATTGCAGCCTTCTAGGTCATTAAACTCTGAGTCGGTCAATGCAAATGTTATTTCAATCATTGCTTGGATATGTTCTTGCTTTGCCTTTATCTCTTCCATTGTCAATGGATAGGTGCTCGGTGTGATGAAATCATTCTCTGGATAATATACAGTATATTTTCCAACTCCTGATAGATGCAGCTTCATCCTTTTCTGCCATGTAGAGAAACTTGACTTGTTTAGTTTCGGTGCATCCCTCTTATACATCTTTGGATCTTTAACTCAAGTGCCTTTAAACTTTTCTTCTGGAGTCCAAAGGTCTGATACCAATTGATAGTTCTGATACTTAATATAAGTACAAATCCAATAGCCAACAAGATGAGAGGGGGGGGGGGTGAATCATACAAGCTTAATCTTCCATAAAAACATCAGATTCAACCTCGATAACATATACTTCAGTAATATAACCAAAACTGCTAAACATACAAACTCAAAAGCATATAAACATCATAAACCTCATAACACCAAATTTAACGTGGAAACCCAAATAGGGAAAAACCACTATGGGATTTCGGACCCACTAAGAAATATACTCTTCTAGAGTATGCTTGGTTAAAAGCAAATCCTGTTAAAGATTACAAACACATTGCTAGATGTGACCCGGTTAAGGGATTTCCCTCAGATCTGTTAGGATCTTCACCTTGTTAGAAGTGACCTTGTTAAAGGATTTCAAACACGCAATCAGAATGTCACCTTGCTAGAGGGTTTTACAAATAAGATTGTTAAGTCCACTCGGGTAAGATATTTTCTATCACTTTCACAAAATAACAGTAATAAAAATCTATCTGCAACTTCACATCTAAAATACTAAAGCAGATTCTTATTTACTCAATACAATCTAGACATAGAACTAATCTTGTCCATCTGCTGGGCTTCTATACTCTGTTATTCAAACAGGTCTTCAAGCTTCTGTGCTCGGTAATCACTATGTAGCATCCCTGTGCATACACTTGCCCGCATGCATTGTTTATCAATAGTTTCCTATTTATAAACAATTAGCTAACCACTTAATCTCCTTGATCACATTTCCCATGATCAATCATAGCCATCAGATCTTCATGCTTGACCAGGTTCAATGCATCTTTCGATCTGAAAATGTTTTACCTCGCCTTGGAACTTGCATATATTTCTTGGAACTTGTGCTAGGGTATTGCGGTTCAATCTGAACTATAGATCTTCTTGCCGATCTTCCATTGCCATAGATTCTTAACAAACTTTATTTATGGCATACCAATCATTTAATTAGTTCCAGCTCATCAACTTCCTTCATTGAATAACGCATGTAAATATTTAATGCATTCTATTATAGCTTGGTTACAACTCGGTAACAACTCGGTTACAACTCGATAACTACTAAACTTCACTCGGTAGACATTTCGCCTTCATTAACCGATAGCGATAACCTTAGGGTTTACCGACTAGGTTCTTTGCTCGATAACATAGTATAGTATTAACCTTACAATTTACAACATATGTATGATGTCAAAACAATCTAAACATCATGATCTCTTCATTGTCTGTCTCAGTAATAGTTTCCCTTTGAATACCTTATTCATCCCCTTATTCATCATAATCTTTCCCGTGTCTTTTACCAACATCTTTATATTCTTCAAATCATACTTCTCAAGATATGGCAACATCATACTGAATTAGAAAATCAATTTCTTGACATCAATGACAAAATAATAATATTAAGACAGTAAACATCCTTAATCAGTTATATCCATAATCATCAACAACCTTCTCAATATCCTTATTGAAATGCCAACAATCTTCTATTGTCTGTTATAATGCCAAATGCTAACAAGTGGATCTATTTTATTTTGAACGAAATATTATTGATTCCCCATTTCCATCTATTCAATGGTCAAAAAGGGAAAGTAAGTCCATTACTCAAAGAATTGCCCCTATTTTGGCCAATACTAATGCATGGTTATTGAAGAAGAAGATCAGAATGAAGCAACTTCTTGGCAGTTCTGGTGATGATGATAATAGTGATGGTCTAGTTGGTAAAATAGCTACAGTTGAATTGAGGACCAAAAGAAAAGCAAATGTGCAAGCACCTCCATCGATCCCTTCCACACAATCCAAGGGAAAAAGACCTAAAATCAAATTCACTATCAAAGGGTCCAAGAAAGGTGAATCTTCTTCAACAGTACAAGTGACACAAACAAAGGAGCTTGAGAAACAAGGTATTGAAGAGACTGAGAAAGAAAAATAACAAGAAGAAGGAGAAATTACTCATGAAGAGGAAATGCAGGTTCAAGAACCAGCTCATCAAGGTGAGAGTGATACTCCCACCACTTCACATGTATCAACTCCTACATAGGTTATTATTCATTTTGTTGAATCTGATTCAGATCAAGAAGAAGAGGAACATACTAATGAAGGGTTGAATATGGAAATACCACAACGGGAGGGTGATCAATAGTATATTACATTGTCTAGTCTCTCTAGTTTTGATGTTCCCTCATCCATTATTGAGTCTTCAATTTTGGATTTTACTGAATCTATGGAGAAAGCATTTGCAGAGCAATAGATGGTGGCCTTACCTTCCACAACAATCATAGCTAAAGTTCTCAATGTGACTACCATTGTTTCCACTGGTGCACCATCCACATTTCCATCCATAGTTGTTTCTAAGGAGGCATCAATAACAACTAACACTGCTCCATCAAAAGAAACACCATTGGTCACCGCAAGCTTGATACAACAATTCCATCTACAACCACTGCAACTTCAAGTCAGAATGTTCCTCAAATACCAGTTGATATTTAGAAGGAGGCCACAACTCCATCCAGTAACACAAAATATAGTAGCACCCAAAAGAAAGAAACAGGTAATTTCACTAGATGAATTTGATTTTGAACAATTGGTTCCTCCCAAATCCAAAAGTACTAAAAAGCCAAAGACCATTTCTCGGGTGCTGGTAGATCCTACTGCCAAAAGGAAATATGCTAAGGTTATGGTGCCATATTTAGACAAGAATACCTATAATATTTAACTTGGAGATTATACTATGCAGACTGTAGAATTTGGAGTTGAGACACATGAGAGTGTCAAGTTAGACTCTCAAAGTGCTTTCACTTCTCTTATGCAAAAATTTGATAAAGAAAGAGATGAAAATAATGAATTAAAGAAGAAATGTGAGCACTTGACTAGTGTGCTTCTCAAGGTCACACAATCTTCCTAGGAAGTTGAGCCAGTTGTTTCTTCAATGGATACTGAGGCTCTCACGAAGGTGGAATAGGTGGGCGTGAAGGGCAAAGTGGTGGATGAGTGGATTGCTTGTTTGCAATCAAAGGTTCCCATCTTCTAGATTCAATGATTAAGTTGTTGACTGACTTTGAAGTTATTCAAAGTCAAATGAAAGGTGTCAAAACTTCCTTATCTCAAGAAGTAGAAGCTATTGAAAAGAGCCTAACTCTTTAGGGTCAAATGGAGGATTTCAGAATTGACATCCTTGTGAAAAATAAAGTAATTCCAACAAGAGAGAAATACATCCAGATTCTATCATTGTTGTCTCATAAGAAAGAAACAATAAGGTCAATGATTATGGATCTGGATCAGGAGAAGAAGGAAGGTGATGATGAGATTGATCTTATTTCAGCAAGGGTAGCTGAAATTCCTTGTTATTTATATGATGATAATCAAAATCTTGTGACAAGTGACGCCATCATAAAATAATTTCTTTCCCTAATAGATCACCATGCAGAACAAGATTTCACATTGAATGCATTTGATAAGTTGCTAGAAATACAAGTCAGTTTTGAAGTTCTTGCATCAATATTGAAAGATGGAAAAAAGAAATATATGAAGGCTGAAGATGTGGTTTCCCATGTTTGCATCATCACCAATTCTACGACAATGTCGGACAAAGCCGAGATGGAAGCAGTTTTTGTCAAGTTTGAGGAATTCCAAAAAGTCCAACGAGGAGGAGAAAGGTGAATAAAGTGTGCCCATTTTTACACTTTCTTTTCATGTAGTTGCATTCTTAGTTACTGCAAATTTTCTTACAACTGAACATTTTCTTTATGCATAAATTGTAGTCAAGTAGGTCTACACAGTTGAATTAGTCAGTTGTGCCCACATTTTTCTCCACTCTTTTTCTATATAAAGGGGACCCTCTTTTGTAAATATTTATGTTTTAATAATGCTAAGCAAGACTCTGTCAAATTTTTGCCTCAACTAAGACTAAGCTTTTTGTTGTGAAGATTAAAATCAAGCAAATAAAGAAAACAAGTCCATTTGATCTCAAACTTTGTGTTGTGTCAAAGATTGTTTATATGAGTTAATGTTCCTATGTTCATTGCTTATATATTTTCTTTAAATTTCTTGATATTGGTGATATTGTTTAATATGAGGAATAAAGCTTTCCAATTGTGACAAGTAGACTTTGTGCTATTTGCATATTTGGCAAATTTTTTGATGTTAAGTGATTAGTGGTAAGCTTTGTATTTCTACTATTACTTGTAATTTTAAGGGATTGGGAGATTATACTTGAAGACTTTGAACTGAAAGTTAAATTCCTTATCATTTGTAATCATTAGCTTAGTTAGAATTACGTTCAAGAAAGACTTTGTGCTTCTTGATTCTAAGTTTTGGTGTAATTTATTCTATTAGTTTGTTCATTTCTTTAAGTATCAAAAGTGATAGATAATTGTAACAAAGTGGAGGGAGAATACATAAACTCTGAAAAAAGAGAGTTATATGCTCAAAACTTACCCACAAATTTAAGTTTCTTGTAATTAGAGAAGAAATTTCAAAGGGAACCTTCCCTTGCCGAGAGGAGAGATGAATTTCTCAACATAGCTGTGTGTGAATTATATATTTTGTCATTGGTATGCTAGTGACAAAATATTCACCCAATAGACATTGGGACCCCAAACAAATTTGACCGACTAATGACTTCATTGAATCAATATACCTATGAACCTCTGAATTTAACATATTGGTTCAATGAAGAAAAGGTTTGACTTTCAATTACATGACTAATAAAATAGGGCTGAAAGACAAAGACGATTTATAATACAACCATGAGAAACTTTCAAAACAATAAAAAGTCCGCAAGAGAATAAAATTTACATAGGAGAAACAAATGCGAAATATGAGAGTAACAATTGGCTCTGATTGGGGACCAAGATAGTGAGGGACTAAGGAATGAACCTAGCATCTTTGGTTTCGTAGATCAACAAGAAAAACAAAACCTAAAGTACAACAAACCACTACCAAATAGATGACAAACCAAAATTATAAATACAAAACAGGAGGATGCCTGCTTACAACTGATAAAGCTTTAAATCCTGCCCATTATAGGATAGGGGTAGTATAGTTCCATCAGGATATTCAAATTTAAAAGAGTTAGGGCCCAATACCTGATTAATTATGAACACTCCCTTCCAAAGAGAAGAAAACTTCCCATGAGATCCCTTTGGTTCTCAACATCTGTCCCAGAGTAGGACCTGATCTCCTAACATGAACCTTCTCTGTCTAGCTCTGAGATCAAAAAAATTCTTTACCCTGGCTTGATGTGTAGTGATATGGTCAACTAAATCCTGCCTCTCTTCCTTAATTTTTGAAAGATACATAATTCGCTTCTCCAGAGCACTTTGAAAGAATTCATCTTCAATCACCTTCTGCAATCTAGTTGCTAACAATTCCAGAGGTAAAGACAACTCTGCTTCAACCCCGTATACCAGTTCAAATGGTGTCATACCTATGGCCCTTTTAGGAAAGGTTATATCTTCCCATAATGCCTCATATATCCTTTTGTGCCAATCTTTCGTATTCTCAGCCACTAATTTCCGCATTATCAAATTTTTATTGCTAGATTCAACTTGACCATTTGGTGCAAGAGCACCCAAAGACATAAATGAAGACACAAATGAATTCTAAAAGAGCCTAATATAACCCATAAGGTAAAAATGATTATCTGTAATAGGTTGATAGTTTTGTGAGTCAATAAGACCCAATTGATGTAAGGATTTGTCATGGTTGCATTTTATAAGCCAACATGGATAAATGACCATGTGGGACAGAAGGAGTCTAGGCATGAGTCAGTAAAATAAATATTGGTCTTAGAAACATTAAACCAATCCTTGGAATAGGTCAAATAAACCTTAGAGTTGCCAAATTTGAAAAGTGCAAGTTGACAACTTTTGTTGTCATTGCAAAATGTTGTTAAAAAGGGACAACTAATCCTCCAATGGTTCCAAAGTTTGAAAAGTGGTTGGAAACCATTAGGGAGGATATATTATGACCACTTGGATTGATTATAGGTTGTTTTTGGTGTATTTGTTGAAGTTTATGAAATTTGATGATGTTTTGGAGTTTGGAGAAATACAATATACTTGGGGTTTTCTAAAATTCTGTGTTTTTGTTGTTCATTTATGATTAGTACGGATTAGTGGATGTCTAAAACCAATTGGAAAAGTTAGGGAAGTCTCTTACCTTTCATTTGAATCAATTTTGAGGTTTTGTAACAATCGGGCTATAGGGATCCATCCAAATCTAACCAGACTGATCACAAACCCTGTCGACACCTAGGGTTTCACTGTAAAGATGCCCTTAATCTGACATTTTCACCAGAAGACCAAAAAACCTATGGGAAAATGTTAGAAGGGAAATTGTATCATAAGATAATAATATTTTGGTGTTGGTTTGCAGGGAGGCTCCAAGCCCGAAGAGATTGAATTGACCCTAGACGTGCATCTCTATGTGACTGCCTAAACTGTAGAAGTGGAAATTACATGCAGAAGATAAAGAAGATAGGATAAAGTCTTGAAACCTTGGATTTGGTGGTTTGGAATGTTACCCCACCTTGCATAAGTGTGTTTTTAGTTGAGGGACTAATACAAGGGGTACTTGCTTTGTAAATTAGGCCTAATTCGCTTAATTAGGTCTGAGAAGGCAGTAAGGGTACAAACCTTTAAACTTGTGGTTAGAGTCTAAGCCTTTGGGGAATTGCATAACTAGATAAAGGGTATCTGAATATACCTTTATTTTGTCTTTTCCATTGGAATTTTGTTAAGTTGTGTTTGGAAAACTCAATTGGTAGGGCTACTAGACAATAGGACAGTTGTGAGACAAGTATTCCCTAACACATCTGATAGCCAAATATTATGGGTGTTTTGTGTTGGTTGGACCACCAATAGATAAAAAACAATAGGTTTCCATCCCATCGGTACCGAAATGTACTAAACTGGTTCACACAAGGGTAGAGTGTTTTCATCATACCGGTACCAGAAGAGACTAAACCGGTATGGATCCGGTCACACAAATCGTTGTGTGAGTTGAGTATTTGGTAGGTATGGTGTTCACACCCTGAAAAATAAAAGAACTTGTTTTGGACATAGTAGTTGTGGGTGAGAGAAGGTTTTCACCTAGTTTGTTGCCTGGTTCTGCATCACCATTTCCCTGCGAATAGTAATCTGAACAATGGGACAAGAGAATGCCATGATCATAAAAGAGCATGCTCAGTTCTTTAGAGGAAAAAAATGTGGCATTATTGGTTACAATTTTTTGGAGTACACCAAACCTAGTCGGGATGTTCTCTTTAAGGAAGTTTCAAACAATTTATGAAGTAGTCTTGTTAACGGGAACTGCTTCCACCCACTTCATAAAATAATATGTAGTTGTGAGAATATGAGTGTGACCGACATTTGATAGGGGGTTCAATGGGCCAATAAAATCTAAACCCCATTGCTTAAAGGGTTTATCTATGACCACCGACCTTAACGGTAACACAACTAATTGGGCTTCCCTGAGAATAACTTACATTTTTTCGCAGCTTGCGACCCATCCATATGCATCTTTAAACATGTCTGGCTAGTAGTAACAACTCTTGAGGATTTTGAAAGCTGTTACTGTTGATGAATAATGTCCTCCACATGCTTCACTATAACTTTTAGAAGCTTTTCCTGCTGTTCCTTGTCAACACACCTCAAGAATGCTCCATCCAAGCCTTTCTTATACAAAATGTCATCAATGATCACATATTTAGCTACCTTCAGTCTAAGATTTCTCTTTTCTTTAGGACTTAAATGCTCTGTGCATTCTTTATAAGTCAGGTAATAGGCCACATCAGTGAACCATTCATTTTGCAAGCTGACAAATAGGGTTAGTGGCAGTTCTTCTTTTTCATCCTTATTTTTAGCTATCAAATGACATAATCCTTGCCCCAAGACTAATTTAGTTGGCTTAATATCCAAGTCAAATTCTTAAGCCTTTGAAACCCAGTCTTCTCTATTGTTTATCCCCACCTTCTGTTGGGTCAAGATACTTTTCACCATGGGATTTGGCACAAAAATAATTGAATGAGAATGCAGAATATAATACCTGAAGTGCTTGATAGCTTTAACGACTGCAAAGATCTGCTTTTCAATTAATGAATAATTCAATTCATGCTTCTTGAGTAGGATGCTCATTAACGCAATAGGGACTTCTTCATTCAACTCATTCTTTTGTAAAATAATGCCGGACATTGTGTTTTTTGAGGCATATAAATACACGATGAAATCCTTTTTGTAATCATGATTAATTAGAGGGAGCCTGAGAAATTGCCTCCTTTAACTCCTCAAAGGATTTCTTTGCTTCTTCCTTGCATTTGAAAATCTGCTTTTCACTCTCATACATATTATGTGTTTGGTGACTTTGACAAAATCTGGCACAAATCTCTCGAGAAAAATCATGTGTCCAAAGAATGATTTGACACCACTTCTATTTGATGACAAAATCAACTATTGAATAGGTTTTACCCGATTAGGATAAACTTTAATTCCATCTTGTGAGACTATATACTGTAATAGCTTCCCCTATATAACATAGAAAGCTGATTTGTTTGGATTTAGAGAGATACCATGATCTCTACACCTTTGCAGCACAGTCTCCAAATCTCTCAGGTGGTTTCTCCTCCTTTTAGTAAATACTGTCAAATCATCTAAATAGATAACTATAGTCTTACCAATGTGGTAACCAAATGAGAGGTTCATTTCCCTTTGGAAAGTTTCTCCAACATTTATTAGACTGAATGGCATGAGGTTATATGCAAAAGTTTCCCAAGGTGTGTTGAAGGTTGTTCTGTGCTGGTCTATTTTTGCCATGCTTATTTGGTTGTAGCCAGAAAAACCATCGAGCATTGACATCATTTCTGATCTAGCATCAGTTTGAAGAATATGATCCATTGCTGGTGACAGGTAATTATCTTTTGAGCTAGCCTGGTTCAACTTCCAAAAATCCACATAGATTCTTATCTCTCCATTTTTCTTGTGAACCGAAACGATGTTTGCCACCTAGGCTGAATGATAAATGGGATAGATAATCCTTGCCTGAAGCATCTTATCTATTTCTTTGAAAATCACATATGTAACCTTGGGATTATAGTTTCTCAACTTTTGCCTAAAAGGAGCCACCCCACGTTTGAGAGGAATATGATGTTGAAACTGGTCACTTCTAAAATCTTTCAAATCCTCATAAGACCATGCAAAGACATCTAGGAATTTATGTAACAATTTAATGAACAAAAATATTTCCTTTGGGGTACAACACTTGCCTAAATTAACCAACTTTGTGTTAGTTTCATCACCTATATTTACCTTTTCATACTCTCCTGAGTTACTGGTAGTTTGAGAACTATTTTTTTTTTACATACCCGTCATTGCGATCAAAAAGGTTTTCTAAGGATACCAGACCTTTTGGAATTCGGTTTCCCTTCAACTGAATAACTTCCTTTTTTAGAACCTTCTCATGAATCTGAGCAAAATTCATTACATTCATTCTCAAACCCTTCAAAGAAGGATGAGGCAAACATCTGAACATTTTACAAGAAATTATTGATATATTTATCACTCTCGAAAAACTACCAGAAATCAAAATTATCTGGAACATTAGGGCGATATACCACTTCAATCCTATAAACATCTGCACCAAATTCTAGATGTGGGAGTAATAAAGAAGCTGAAACTACAAAGGAGTCTGCATGAGAATTTTGGTTTCTGGGAATTGCCTCAATTGAGAAAGAATAAAAATATTCCATCTCATCCCAAACTCTATTCCTATAATGTCTAAGCCTTTTATTCTTTACTGAGAAGAGATTTTGCACCTGCTTGACAATTAATTCTACATCACCTTTGACACTCAACAACTTGATTCCTCTTTTCTTAGATTGTTTGAGTCCCAACAATAAGGCCTTGTATTCTGCAGTATTATTAGGGTTTTTGAATTCCAACTTAAATGAAAAAGGAATCTTTTGACCTTTTGGAGAAATGAGCACCACTCTGACACCAGATCCAGCTAATGCACAACTTCCATCAAATCCCATCACCCATAGGCCAACAACAGGGTCTAACACATCCTCTGGTGTTTTCTTCATGTCATCAGAGAAAAGCAAATAATTGCCAAAATCACATTCTTGATACAATATTTGAGATTTTTGGTCATCAGAAGGGAAAACTATATATTTGGATTTTGGCTCTAGTTGAAGGGCAATTTTTTGTTTACCAATAGGAATTAATGCTTGAGACCAATCCATCTTGATTTCTCCTCCCAGATCTTTACAAAAGTTCTACTTAGTAGCATACCATAAATTTTTGAGAATATTAGCTATTAGAATAGTCAATTTCACTCTTTTGCTAGGATGTACAGCTAGAGAAATTTGAGCATCTTTGATTTGGCCATGCAAAGGGACCTGCTTTGAGTCCATTGAATAACACTTTATAAAGGTTTTAGTAAGGGAGATGCCTAATGGTTTAGAAATTGAAGAAGGCATGATGTTATTTGATTCTCATGAATGAATGATACAATTGTTGAGTTTAGAACCATTAATAAACAAAGATATATAGAAAGGTTCAGGCTTTTGATCTAATGCTAAAGGTGGTTCATCTAGTTCATTAGTGAATACCTATGGAATAGTTTCAGATGATTTGGTAGGTTCAGTACACTTCCTAACCTATGAGAACTCAAGATTGGCCAACAATGACTGATTAGTTTGCAATCGAGAGGTTTCCCCATGTATATATTTAACTAATTTATCCAACTCTTTAGGGTTATACCTAAGGTATTCAACAAGGGATATCTGAATTTTAGAAGTCTTACAAAATTCAACAATATCAAAAGAAGTATCTAGATCAGGGTACTTCAATATTTGAACTTCTTGAACTCTTGAACCACTTTCAAAGTTCCAGTTCATGAGTTATTTACCTTTGGCTAAGGTTCCAGGGAATGTTTAATTACCTTTGTTTTTAGGTTGACGTTGATTCCTAGTAAGGATTGCACAAGAAATATCTTCAAGGGTCACCAATATATCTCCTCCTCTTTCTGAATCTGACTTGTACTCCATGAAGTGTATTTCAGAGTTGCTAGGTTTCCCAGAGATCTCTTCTTCTTGACCGATCTTACTTATTACTCTTATATTCATCATTTGTGTAAGTCGCACCATTTCAGGATAGGAATTACCATCGCGATCATCAGTTAGGTGAAAAACACACATGTTACCTTTAGATGGTGGAGCTTAAATTGCTAATCTTTGCTGAGCTGGAGGCAATTGTAAGGCCTTATTTTGATTAGTAATTCTTCTTGGAATATATTGATCAGGCCATGGATAGGAAGTACTAGCCTTTGGCAATTATCTTTTCAGAGCTATGAAATCATTCATTAATCTTTGTACTATAGGGTCTAAAGAAGTAGAGGGTTGTGTAACAACTACTTGAACTTCTCTCTTCCATTTTCTAGCAGAAATTAAGTAATCTTCTAACTCAACATCCAACATTTTGATATTGGCTAGAGTTGCTACTCTTTGTCTCCGAATTAAGAAGCTTATTTTTCAAGGCATGGAATTTATGAAGAAACATTTCAGATTGTCATCTGAAGGCTTTTGATTTGTAGGAATTTAATGGATAATTTTATCAAACCTAGCCACAAAATCTCTCATAGAATCGAGAATTTCTTTCTTTAATTGGGCCAACTAGGCTAAAAGGGAATGTTCATCTTCAACCACCTTAAACCTTGCCTCAAACCTAGTTTTCAAATCTTGTCAATTTGTGATTACACCATTTGGCATGTGGTAGAACCAATCCGCAGCTATCTCGGTTAATGTCTGCACAAACAGTCTCACTACCAAATCTTCATGATGAACAACTATCACACCACATGCAACATTAAATGCATTTAAATTCTCATTAGCTGAGACCTTCCCATCACCACTAAAGTTGGGCAAATGATCCCTTTCTCCTTTAGGTAAAGCATTTAAATTAAGACCAATATTTAGCGGTCCTACTGCATGTTTCCAAGGATTGTTAATGACCATTGAAAGAATGATATTAAGATGTGTGGGGTTAATTACACTAGGTAAAGAAACACTATCTAATATTAGGGCTTGATAAATGGGAGATACAGGTGATTGGGAAGAAGGGGAAGGAGGTCTACTTCTAGCTCGATTCTTGGAAGACTGGGTCAAATATCCCCTCGCACCTCTGAGACCTAGTGTATCCCAGTCTGTTCACAATTTTCAATATCCGTAAAGAAAATCAAAACAAAGATAACTCACAAGACAATCCTATATATCCCTTGATCAGGTGACTATTCTTGATGTTCGACTTCCCAATAGAGTCGCCAAAAATTTATTGGTTAACAGATTTGTCATTCCTGAATTTTATAGTGAATGACTCATATATGCTCCTTTTGAAAGGCAAATGAAACCAACAGTTAGGTGAATTGATTATTGGTTTACCCTCGGCATAAGGGTACAACTTCCCGTATGATATTCAATAAATTTTTAAACATAAACTAACATTAAGTTCACTTTCAACTAGAAAGCGAGAAAGGCATTCCACATTCATTTGTCAACACAATATGAATACTAGAAAGATAAATACTCATATATCCAAAGCCCATAGACTTACACTTCACATTTTTCCATTTTACAAAACTAACTTTATTAATGAAATCAAAATATTATGGACTATGATGGAGTCTCTATCATGCCTCAAAGACAAGGGGGGCTGATATGAGTTCCTCTCAGCTCAGCCAGATGTCTTGTTGATATTTATTCTTGGTTTTTTTTTCTTGTTGAGAAGACTAGGTTTAGTTTTTCAATTTTAAAAACTACTTTGAAACTGTGGGGCAGAAAGTAAAATTTTGTGTTTTCCTCATTAACTGTTGGCCAGGTTGTGGCTATAAATGCATTTTCATAAGAATTTGGAATGGTCCGAATTTTTTTTAGATGAATTAGCAGACTTTGGTTTTTCTTTTGACATGTTATAGATTTTTAGTGAATACATTTTATCTGTGAATGAAATGATACATTTTCTGCAGCTTTCAAATCTATGGGTTTGAATATGGAAAACAAATCTCTATTGGGATATATGTTTATGTGCAGAATATGTTACTTCCTTGATTATCCACTTATCATAAGTCTGTGAATGAATATGATAAATAGAATCCGTTGTGAGCTTTTCTTTGGATATCCTGATCCCCCTTGTCCTTTGAGGCACGCGAGAGACTTGATCATAATCCATAATATTTTGATTTTATTAGTAAAGTTATTTCTATAAAATGGAAAAGCTTGAAATGTAAGTCTGTGGGCTTTGCATATATGAGTATTTATCTTTGTAGCATTCATATTGTGTTGACGAATGAATGTGGAATGCATTTCTCGCTTTCTAGATAAAAGTAAAGTTAACGTTAGTTTATGTTTAAAAATTTATTGAATATCATACAGGAAGTTGTGCCATTATGCAGAGGGTAAACCAATAATTGGTTCACCCGTTGGTTTCATTTTCCTTTCAAATGGGGCATACATGAGTCATTCACTGTAAAATTAAAAAAGGGAAAATCTGTCAACCAATAGATTAAACATATATCATGACAAAGATTTGTTTTCCACATTCAAACACATAGATTTGAAAGCTACATAAATTGTATCATATCATTCATAGATAAAATGTCTTCACTGAAAAATCCATAACATGCCAAAAGAAAAACCAAAGTCTGCTAATTCATCTAAAAGTTTTTCGGACCATTCCAAAGTCTTATGAAAATGCATTTATAGCCACAACCTGGTCAATAGTTAATTAGGAAAATACAAAATTTTACTTTCCACCCCGCAATTTCAAAGTAGTTTTTAAAACATAAAAACTAAACCTAGTCTTCTCAATGGGAAAAAAAAAACCAAGAATAAATATCAGGAAGACATCTAGCCGAGCTAAGAGGCACTTTTGATTGGATTTTATTTATTAGATTCATTCATAGACTTATGATAAGTGGATAATGAAGGAAGTAACATATTCTGCACATAAACATATATCCTGACAAAGATTTGTTTTCCACATTCAAACACACAGATTTGAAAGTTGCAGAAACTATTTCATATCATTCACAAATAAAATGTCTTCACTGAAAATCCATAACATGACAAAAGAAAACAAAAGTCTTCTAATTCATCTAAATTTTTTTCAGACCCTTCCAAAGTCTTATGAAAATGCATTTATAACCACAACCTAGCCAACAGTTAATTAGGGAAACACAAAATTTACTTTCTGCCCCGCAGTTTCAAAGTAGTTTTTAAAATAGAAAAAACTAAACCTAGTCTTCTCAATGGGAAAAAAAACCAAGAATAAATATCTAGAAGACATCTGGCTGAGTTGAGAGGCATTTTTATTGGCTTCAGGAGACGTGGTAGCAACGTCTTTCTTCCAATTTGCATGAGTTGCAAAGAACTTTTGGATAAGTGCGAAGTGTGGGAGGCTTATATGGGTGATCCTTTGTTTCCATACTTCTTTTTCTCTATAGACCTTCTCCACTTGATTAGCATGATCACCCAAGTGTTCAATGTAGAGGAGTAACAAGGATTCAATTTTGGCTATGGTTGATAGGTCACTTGAACGCAATGCTTTCTCTTCCTTCATATAATTTATCTTACCCTGAAATGATTCTATTATAACTTCAAGACTTTCAATGGTCTCTACATATTATTTTAAGCACTTAATCCCTATGCATTTGAGGTCATTCTGCATTGATATGATCAATTCAACAAGGTTATTCATCAACTTAGCCAACTCACCATATGCCTGTTGTATTATGGAATTTCTCTAGTCTATGTTATTTTTGCAGACATAGAGAATATTATCATCAAGGCTCGGCATAGCTTTTTTGTTCAAGAACTTCATCACCCTATATGTCTGCACCTCCTGCATTTGCATTGCTACCGCTGCCCATTTAGATTCCTCTTTTTCCAACTTGTAATTTTTGTCTCCAATTACTTCATGTCTGACTGAGCATTTTCATACAACTTGTGTAAGTTAATAAAATATTTTATTCCTGAATTATGAATTCCCTCAAGCCAATCCATCAAAACCTTAGTTATCATTTTGCATTTTTGAATCTACTGAAGGACCTTCTGATTTGCTAGTGATTTAGGATCGAAGGAGGATGGTATTTGAGACAGAGGCTATGGATCTGAACTATGAATTGCGTCTATGTATTGGGCCATATATCCCAAGGTCTTCTTTAGATATTGCTTATCCTTTTCACCTTACCAATTCCGTGTGACAATTATTTTAGTCGATGCCTCCAGATGATAGACATCTACTACCCTTGTTCTGGCTCCAAGGTTCACCTTTTCAATGAAAAAGTCTTTTGATGAAGGGATTCCTATGGCTGCATCTACATTAGGACAAGCAATTTTTGCTATCCAATTCTTAGTATCTTCATCTATTGGTACCGAGGCAGGAACTAAGTTCCTCTTCTTGTTGGTCAGGGTAGTGTATAACCAATGAGGATTCTCACTACCGGTTTCTTTTTCAGTCAGATATTTCATTAGGCCAGAAGTGGGTACCATCATGTAGTTTGATATATCAGTCCCCTCTTCTCCTAGACCTTCTGCATTACCTGCTTCCACATATTTTATCTCAAGCTCCCTCTTTGCCATTGCGCTTTCAAATTCAGGGGATGAGTCTAAGTCCATAATCACCTGAGGTTCCTTCTTTCCTTTCCCTTTGGTTTTAGATCTTGTAACCCATGGTGATGATGTCTCTTCTAATGAAGCCTTGGCACTATCAGCTTCTATCTTGACCTGTAAAGCACTTGCAAGACAAATTCCAACACGCTGGCTAGATGAAAATTTTCAGATTGGAATAGGGTTTCGTCTAACAGTTAATTTTCCAAGTTTTTGTTGCCTTAACCATTTCTTAGTCCTACGTATGACTGGGAAGGACATGACTCTTATTTGATCTTTCTCATCCAGATCCCAATCAATTTTAGGAATTAGAGTCCCCTGTACAACCTGTGTATAATGAGGGTCTACCAAGTCTTCCCTTGTATCTTCAAATTTAGATATGTTCATCTGTAACCCAAAATAATTTACCTGATGTATAGTGAACCAAGAAAACTGATAGTTCGGATAATAATTGTTAAGTACAAATGCCAAGCTAACAAGATGAGAGGGGGGGGGGTGAATCATACAAACTTAATCTTCAATATATTCAACAGATTCAACCTCAGCAGCTTAAACAACAGATATATGTAATCAAAATTGTAAAATATGCAACCTTAAGAACACATAATCATAGCAACACTCATAACACCAGATTTAACATGGAAACCCAAATAGGGAAAAACCACTGTGGGATTTCAGACCCACTAGGAAATATACTCTTCTAGAGTATGCTCGGTTAAAAGCAAATCCTGTTAAAGATTACAAACACATTGCTAGATGTGACCCGGTTAAGGGATTTCCCTCAGATCTATTAGGATCTTCACCTTGTTAGAGGTGACCTTGTTAAAGGGTTTCAAACACTCAATTAGAATGTCACCTTGCTAGAGGATTTACAAATAAGACTATTAAGTCCACTCGGTTAAGAGATTTTCTGTCACTTACAAATAAACATCAGTAATGAGTATGTCTGCAACTTTGCATCTAAAATGCTAAAGTAGATTCTTATTTTCTCAATACAATCTACTCATAGGACTTATCTTGTCCCTCTGCTGGGCTCCTTACTTTGTTATTCAAATAGGTTTTCAAGCTTCTGTGCTCGGTAATCACTATGTAGCATCCCTATGCTTACACTTGCCCGCATACATTGTTTATCAACAATTCCTTATTTATAAACAATTTGCTAATCACTTAATCTCTTTGATCACATTTCCCATGATCAATCATAGCCATCAGATCTTCAATCTTGATCAGGTTCAATGTATCCTTCGATTGAAAAACATTTTACCTCACCTTGGAACTTGCATATATTCCTTGGAATTTGTGCTAGGGTATTGCGGTTTAATCTGAGCTGTAGATATTCCTCCCAATCTTCCATTGCCATAGATCCTTAACAAACTTCATACATGTTGTATCAATCATTTAATCATAACCAGCTCATCAACTTCCATCATTAAATAACGTATGTATATATCCAATGCATTCTGTTATTACTCGGTTGCAACTCGGTAAATACTAAACTCCACTCAGTAGACATTCCACCTTCATTAACCGATAGTGATAACCTTAGGGTTTACCGACTAGGTTCCTTGCTCGGTAACATAGTATAGTATTAACCTTACAAACAATAGCATATGTAGGATATCAAAACAATCTAAACAACATGATCTCATCATTGTCTAACTTGGTAATAGTTGCCCATTGAATAACTTATTCCTCCCCTTATTCATCACAAACATACTTCTTAAGATATGGCAACATCCTATTAAATCAGAAAATCAATTTGTTGACATCAATGAAAAAATAATATTGTGAAGACAGTAAACATCCTTAATTAGTTATATCCATAATTATCAACAACCTTCTCAATATCCTAATTGAAATGCCAACAATCTCTTATTGTCTGTTATAATGCCAACAAGAACATTCTCATACGTACTTCAAATTCATCAACATAGTTTGCCCAAAAATATTCTAGTTTAGGTACATGACTGAAACCATCTTTGAGAACTGAATGCTCCCGTGCATATCCCTTAATATCAAAATTTTACAGGGGAACATAGTATTTGAGATTTAACTTCTTAAAATCAACTTCTAAATTTAATGCATCCGACACTGTCTTGCAAATATAATGGCCTAGCTCCACTGGAAAAGCAACTCTAGAATCCTTCTTTCCTACATTCTTTTTCTCAATATGAGCTAATTGTTGACATATTTTTATCAACACAAATGGATCCAATGCATACCTGGGAATTTTCATGGGTTCTCCCTCAAAGCCACCAACCCTAACATAGGTGAACTGAGGAAATTGAATGAAATAAATCCCATATAAACTAACCAATTGTATTCCTTCCTCGGACATATGCTGGTTCACATTACCCTATAAATCAACAATCAACCTTGCAACAAACACATCATGAACCTTCTTGTAATTTTCATGACACCTCATCGCCTACAAGTGCAGGTAATAATCATAATTTAGTATATTATCAACAAAAGGTTCATGATAGAGTCCAGGCCATGGCCTAACATAGGCTAAGCAGTAAAACATGTACAAAGTCATGTAGAAATTCTTGCTTTCTAGAATATTACTCAAACCCTCATGAAGTCCATCCACAATCATTCTCCCCCAGTCAATGTACCTGTTTTGGTCTAAAATCACTTGGATAAAGAAATACATCCAATACTCCCAAAAGAAGGCTTGTTGACTACTTTTAACCTTATGTAACAAAATCACAATTTCCCTAATGTCCTTCATCATATGTTCTTAGGTTAAATATTTTGGAAGCCTGGAACCACCCTTTTGAAATTTCAACAACCAATTCCTAGCTATGACACTTTTGTATTGGGGTTTCTTTTCACCAAAGTAGCTATAGGAAGTGGTGATGGTCTAGTTTTCGTAGGCTTATCGGGTAGGAATTTTAGACATGGCCATAATGGTTTCTCTATTTACATTTCACAATACTCCACCATTGGCATCCCTAATGCACCTATCGACTGCATCATACCGGTTCATACATTCCAAAACTAGTTCCGAACATTGTAGAGAAAGCAGGAAGGTGACAATATCTATAAGACCACTATCCACAATTCTTTGCATCATGGGAGAATTGGTAGGGTTTCTATCTCTTTCCATGAACTCCTAAAGGTTAGCATGAGCTAGAGATGTATCACCAAACTTTGGGAGATAACTAATGAGACTGGCTTCAACAACCATTTTGGGAGGTACCGACCTCATTTTGACAATTCAACCACTTCAAGACTAAACTATGGCAAACAAATAAACCTAGAACCACCACAAAAAGAAACTAAATAAATCTTCTTTTATATATGCAAAATGAAAGACATGGCCAAGACTTAACTCACCTATCATAAATTGCACCGCTTCTGAGCTTGAGAAGCAGAGAATTACCTTTCTTTCACTGAATTGTTTGTTTTCTAATTTTGGCTTTTCAAACAACTTTTTAAGTACTTTGATATGTTTGTTTTCTAATTTTGGCTTTTCAAACAACTTTTAAGGTACTTTGGTATGTGTGCAAGATAAATTTGAAAAGACAATTCCTGACGCATGCATTAATTACACATCACTTCATAAAATTACCTATCAAAGTAATGATTACTTTCTATTTTGAAAAGTTACAACCTGCTCAGAAAAGCTCTTAAAGTGCTAGGAATATTCCTTCGTGGAACAATGATGTCCATCTTCTTACATCATGTCTTACCTGATATTTGAGCCTAGCAGTTGAAAACATCAAACCATGGAACCGTTAAACTGTTGAACCATAAAGGTTCACTAGTTCAAGGTTCAATTGGGAAGCACAAAGGACTAAGACATTCAGATCCCTAACAAACTTGACCGACTAATGACTTCATTAAATCAATGTCCTATGAACCTCTGAACTTAACATATTTGTTCAACAAAGAAAACATTCAACTTTCAATTACACGACTTACAAAATGGGGCCGAAAGACAGATGATTTAGAGTACAACTACGGGAAACTTTCAAAACAATAAAAAGTCTACAAGGGAATAAAATTTACATAGGAGAAACAAATGCAGAATACAGGAGTAACAACTGCAAACGACAAAACCATCTTAATAGCCTCCATTCTAGCAAAAGGTGTATAAGTTTCTTCAAAATTAATTCCTTCAACCCATGTCTATCCTTTGCATACCAATCTTGCTTTGTTTCTTACTACATGGCCATCTTCATCTAGCTTATTTCAAAACCCACATTTTGTTCCAATAACATTCTTATCTGTTGATCTAGGGACTAGTTCCCAAGTTTGATTCTTCTCAATTTGATCCAGCTCTTCCTTCGTAGCCTTATCCAATTCTAATTTTTACAAGCTTCTTCAACTGTCTTCAGTTCAACTTCAAAAAGTAAACATAAAAGAACTTGTTCTTAAACAATTTTGCTTCTTGTAATAACTCCTCTATTTTTGTCTCCTATAATTTGATTCTCAGAATGGTTTTTCTA
This sequence comes from Cryptomeria japonica, assembly GCF_030272615.1. Classification (NCBI taxonomy): domain Eukaryota; kingdom Viridiplantae; phylum Streptophyta; class Pinopsida; order Cupressales; family Cupressaceae; genus Cryptomeria; species Cryptomeria japonica. The sequence continues at coordinate 469,447,160 of NC_081406.1, read as the reverse complement.
CACATACCTCAAGGTTTTTGATATGGTTGTCAGAGCAACCTAAGTTTCTTTCTACTTGTCTTCATCTCCATTCTTCTCTTCTTGTAGAATCGTTAGATGCATAACCTACCTGTATAATAGTTTCTTTTGAAAAAAATTCATCAACCTTCAAATTTGCACTTTCAACGATTTTATTCAACCTCTTGTTATAACATCTGTAAGCTTTTCTCTTTGCAGAATAACCTTGAAATATACCTTCATCAGCTCTACTCTCAAACTTCCCAAGATTTCCTTCATCTCTTCAGATATAGCACTTACTTCCAAAAACTTTTAAATACCTTACCGAGGGAATCCTTCCATGCCTCAACTCCTATGATGTCTTTCCATACTTCTTTATGAATAGAGATTTGTTAAGGGTATACACAGTAGTGTGTATAGCTTCTTTCTAGTAAACGTTTGGTAGATTTACTTCCTTGATCATAGTTCTTGCCACCTCTTGAATATTCTTGTTCATTATTTCAACCACACCATTCTGCTGAGGTGTCCTACAAGCAGATAAATGTCTTCTAATTCCATATTTCTCATTAAAAGCTTCAAATTCATTAGAAATAAGTTCTCCTCCTCTATCACATCTTAAACATTTAATCCATCTATCAACTTCATTCTCAACTCTAGCTTTGAATATCTTAAAATTTTCCAATGCCTTTGATTTTTTTCTTAGAATTGCAACCCAAGTCATTCTAGAAGGGTCATCTATTAAGAGCATGAAATACCTCTCACCTTGTAAACTCTTTGTTCTAATCAGACCACAAAGGTCTGTTTGTAAAAAATCCAATAATCCAGTAGAATATTGTTCTTTTCCTTTGAATATTCCTTTTGTTTTCTTTCACACTTGATATTCTTTACAAATATTGTTGTTTGGTTTTGTTAGTCTTGTTAAATCTCTCACAGCTCTTGTCATACTAATCTTCACCAAATTATCAAAGTTGATGTGACACATCCTCCAGTGCCATAGCCAAATTTAATTGATTTGAGATAATAGGCAATGTCCAGTAGCAACTTCCAATTGATACATGTTTCCACTTGTCTTTTTCCCCACATCAATAACAATTCCGAATCTCTTCTAAATCTCACAACCACTATCCTGAAAAACAACATTGTAACCATTTCTGCACATCTGCCTAACACTCAAGGGATTATGATGTAATCTTTTTACATAGTAAACATTGTCAATGTTATTCTTTCCATGAAAAGTAATAGAACCAAATCCAACAATCTGAGTAGTCTAGTCATCTCCAAATACTTTTCAAGCTTTACAAATTTACTTTTATCACCGGTCATATGATTTGAACATCCACTATCAATCAACCATTCATTTATATCTCTTCTAGCATGCAATTCTTAAGCAACAATCTCAACAATCTTAGAATTGTTACTAGGTTTAGGTCCATCTTTCTCTACCAAGAATAAACAATCACAATCCTCATAATCTGACTCATCATCTAAAATACCAACATTATCTCTTACACAGTAGGCTTTCTTATTGAAATTTATTTTCTTTCCTTGAATTTTTATTTTGATCTTCTTTTTGGACATCTAGATGCATAATGAACAATCTTTTCACACTAAAAACATTTAAGAGGTAACATACTTCTATACTTGTTGGTTCCTCTCTTCATCTTTCTCACAAAATTCACTTCCATTTCATCCAAGCTCTCATCATCTGAATCTCTATCTATTGTCATCGATGCTTTAAATGTTTTCTCAGTTTTTTCTTTATCTTTATCAAACTTATTCATCTTGAATGTTGTTAAGGTGCCATACAACTGTTCTCTAGTAAACTTAGATGGATCATAATTTTCTTCAATAGCTGAAATATTGTCACCGTAACATTTTGGTAAAGCCCTCATAATATTCTCTATTACATCCTTATCATCCAGGGTACCACCAAGATCCCTGATCTCATTTACTGCACTATCAACCTTTTGAAAATAACTTGTTATATCTTATCCTTTCATTCTCAAATTCTCATATATGTCTTTAACAGTCTGCATCTTAGCTATCTTAACTCTATGATTCCATTCATAGATATTCTTTAATCTTTCCCAAACTTCATAAGCAATATCTAATGTAACAACCTTTGCCAATTCAATTTTAGATAAGGCACTAAAGATAGCATACCTTTCTTCCTCATTCTCTACATAGGCTTCAATATCATCTGGTGAAGTAGGTCCATTCATTGGTTGCACATACTTGGCCTCTACAACTTCCCAAGTCTTGCAACTCAAAGAAATCCAATATCCTCACATCTCTATTCTCCAAAAACTATAGTCAGATCCTTCAAAAGTAGGAATAGTCAATTTATGTGCCAATCAGATCTCCTTGAGTGGTTAGTCTCACTTTCTAAAAACTAAAGCTCTAATACCAATTGTTGAATATCCAGACAACTGAGAGCGGGGGGAGGGGGGGGGGGTGAATTAGTTGTCTATTAAAATTTATTTAAATTTTCTCACAGAAACAGATCTAGTAAACTAATATTTAATTACTTAACCATGAGTAGATATAAACTTAAAGATCATACACATGAAATGCCAGATATGATGTGAAAAACCCAAGGAGGCAAAAACCACAGAGAATGTTAGTTCTCAATATGAAAACACATGTTAGGGTGACACCAATTAAGGTGATTTTTGTAAATATGGCTCACTATAGGTGGACTCATTGCCTGGCTAAAACTTCCAAAAAAAGAAAGAGGGCTCACTGCCTAGAAAAAGAAGAAAGAAAGAATCCACCACTGAAGCACACAACTGAATTATTGAAAGAAACCTTAGGCCCACTACCATCGGTACCAAACAAAATCAACACACAACCATATTGATCATCCACAATGAGAAATAACCTCACACAAATCAACATAAGATAGATCTTCTTTACAATCCAAATTCTTATATGTCTTTCTATCTTTTCTATATGTTCCTCATTACAATCATTCTTCATTTATACTAATCTCTGAAATAGGATTCACAAGTCAGACAAGGAGATAAAGAGATATAATTCAAAATAGGTCTTCACTAAGAATTCTTGTTGTGGAAAGGAAGGAGAAGTGGACCATACAACGATGCAACAACATGCTATCCAAACACCACAATAATTGAAGCAAAAGGTAGAGCATCTAGGGTCAACCAGACATGAAATGATCATACCCATGACCACAACCTCATAGCACAAAAACACATGCTGAAATAGAATAGCAAAGATAAGTACATAAATAATATAAATCTGAAATCTCGTCAACAAAAATGGCAATGCGAAAGAATGCAGAGCTCTGCAACTTCTGCTAGAAAATATCATTACTGCATAGACTTCTAGAGCACAACTTTCGGACCTCCAAAATATGAGTAACATATCAACACATCATGAACACATCTACAACATATCAACAATGCAAAGAAAAACCAAACACGAAAGCACAAAATGAATATGTTGACATCAATGACAACCATACTGACACATCAAACATCTTCACATTTACAACAATCATTAGGTCATAGATGGTCTATCACAACTCTCCAATACAATAAGTCTCCTCTTTGGTAAGATCTCATGCATGGATATACATGTGCTCAAGGCTCCTCAAAGGAAATGTGTATAGAGAATCTTGTAGGTCATGTACACATGTTATGCTCAAACATCCAGACTTGGAGAAGGGTGCATGTCATCAAGCTCTTCCCCTCATAATAGATAGTCTTCTAAGTCATGGTAGAGATGCACTAACATGTTACGTCCCCACACAAACAAACTATGATGCTCCTCCATCTTATATATGAAATAGTTTAGTCTTCCATTCATGTGACTACCTCGACCATATGGACATACAACCAGTGCTACTATAACAGTTTTTAATATCCTCACCAGTGGGAAATCACTTGTAGAATGTAGTAGTCATTAGATAAATTTGACCCCTCATCTCTCTTGGTGTTTCTCTCCTGACACAATATATCTAATCTCTCCTCATCTTTTCTCATGATTGAGGTGACTGATATCTCATAGTCCTCCATCTTATTAGTAATAGTAGGATGTAATATACATCCTCAAGAATGACTTTCATTTCTCTGATAGGAAGTTAGAATGTAGATGTATCAAGATCCTATCTCTCCATCAAGGCCATAAACATCGACCCATGAAATTTGATCGCTAACATGTAATATACCCACCATAAATCAAATACCTAGAGAAGCCTCTACTCATCCAATGTAAGGTGAGGGATCAAATTTTAAGATTGTTGTATATGCAACCCGAGGTAATGCTCCCGGAAATACAATATATCCTACAAGAATCAAATTTTATGTATGAGTATCATCATCATCATAAAATTTGGTCCTAGTCCCATGAGTGCCACCTGGTGCCCCTTTTCTGGGACCATGGGACGTAGAGGGGACCATGGCACCCATTCTAGGTGGCCCATGCCAGAATTAGGGTTTTAGATAACTGCTCTACCAATAAAAAGATAATAAATCAATAAAGTATAGGTTGGTGGGTGTACCTCATCTAGTGGGATGTCCTCTAGGATAGATTGCCTCAGATTCTCCATTCAGGTAGGCATGTCAACATGACATTCCTTATTCTATGGGCTCCTCTTCTACACAACGAGACAAAAAGGAGAATAAGACAAATGAACAATGTTATTATCACTATTTAAAAGTAATTCTTCTTAAAAACCTAATTCTGCATTTTGTACTCAATCTTTCACATCAATATTATTATCATTAAATTAGTTCTAGCCCCATGAGTGCCACCTAGTGCCCCTTTTCTAGGACCATGGGACTTAGAGGGGACCATGATGCCCTAATGAGGCCATGGTATTGTTACAAGTGTGGTTGTCATTGCACCAAAAGATCAACTTGTTAATACTCGAGACAACCACTAGACTTATAGAATCCACAAGAGGTGGTTAAGCCATGTCACAAACTTGAGTGTTGCACTACACAACACAAGAAGACCAAGGGAACACACCTTGCAACAATCCCCCCAGCGCAAGGAAGGGGTTTGAACCTGTGACCAAGATCTAATACCACTTGTTGCAAGTGTGGTTGTTGTTGCACCAAAAGATCAACCTATTAATGACCGATACAACCACTAGACTTATAGATGTTGGCAATTGTCATTCATCAAATTCATTTTTGTAATGCCTCACCAGGAAACCTCGAAGGGATAAAGCCACACACACAAATGGAGTGCAATTTTTTTTTTTTAATAAGACACAACATTAAGATACATTGAGTTATCTAAAGCTTTGATAACACAACGGAAGACTAAACAAACCTAAGGAGTTTCCCAACATGATTACATAACTTAACACCTAACTCAACTCATGACATTTGATCCAATTAAGCAGGTTATCTTAATTACATGTTATTACTCAAAACATGGATATAATGTGTTTAGTGAATTGAAATAATAGATAATAGGATGCACTCATCCATTATGGTTTAAGATGAGTCTATCATGAGGATATTTATCCATTAAAGTTAAAACATAGATAGCATATGAATTCATCCATTAAGGTTAAAATATGGATAATAAGATGAAGTTCATTTATTAAGGTTAAAATGTAAATAACCAAATGAGTTCATCCGATATAGTTTAAAATATAGCTAATGAGATAAAGTTCATTTATTAAGGTTAAAATGTAAATAACCAAATGAGTTCATCCGATATAGTTTAAAATATAGCTGATAAGATGAAGTTCATTTATTAAGGTTAAAATGAAAATAACCAAATGAGTTCATCCGTTATAGTTAAAATATGGCTAATAAGATGAAGTTCATTTATTAAGGTTAAAATGTAAATAACGAAATGAGTTCATCCGATATAGTTTAAAATATAGCTGATAAGATGAAGTTTATTTATTAAGGTTAAAATGTAAATAACCAATGAGTTCATCCATTTTAGTTATAATATAGCTATTATGATGGAGTTCATTTATTAAGGTTAAAATGTAAATAATTAAATGAGTTCATCCATTTGAATTATGATCTAGGTAATATGATGAGTTCATCCAACAATGGTTATCCATTCATTACGTTCAAAACTTTTCCTTAACCATATACCATGCATCTAATTTCATTACATGCTTTAATTTCATCATAACCTAGGGAGTTCTTTCCATGCATACCTAATTGTATTATCGATAACTGAAATTGATTACATTCTATTATTCAAATCTACATCCCTTCATGATCCACATTCCTGCATTTAATTAAGACAACTACATACATGCTTTTATGATTAATTTCATCTATTCCACTTATACATCCTATCAAAATGCCATCCATACATACTATCACTAAACAAGAAACATAAGGACAAAAGCATCACATAACACCAAATTGATATCGGTGTTCACCCCTGAAGGGCTACATCTCCAGGTCTTCTCAACTGCAAGACCCCTCTGATCATTTAAATAAGTTAAGATTACATAAGGTTCACATAATTTACAATCCTGCCATTTAAGCAAACATAACCAATATACAACGACCACTTCGGTCAATAAAAACATAAATGATCCCTACATAGAAACGGATCCAACTGGACATATAAAATGCAAATACAAAGGTCCACTGCCTGACGGTACTCTAACTAGAGACCTAACCAACTATGGTCAACCACAAATCAACACACTACTCCCTCATAAAAGACTAGACCAGTTATAACACCTGATGAATACTAAGAGGGGGAGGGGGGTGAATTAGTATGCCAAAAACTACTGCACTAATACACTTATAGAGTCTAAAGATAAACCGGTAAAGCAGTCTGACAGTCAAACTGGTTACCACACATGCAAACCAAAATGCAAACAAAGAATTCACCCACAAAAGAAATACAACCATAACACAAGATATTTGACGTGGAAACCCAACTGGGAAAAACCATGGTGAGATGGAACTCACAAGTCACTATCTGCAGAATAGAATCGAGACCGGTTAAGGTCTTACAATGTTCTTCACCAGAATAGATCCTATTAGGAATCTCAATCTCTGTTAGGAGATAAGTTTGATTAAACACTACCTTGTTAGAGGATTTTCGATCCACATGTGTGAACCACCTTGTTAGAGGATTTTACAAAGGCTTTGAGGCCTACCCGGTTAAGGGCTACAGACTTGTCAAAGATGTGAGTAATCAACAAGTGTTTGATCTATCTAATAGCACAAACTACTTGGTTAGATCCAGTATTGCTCATAGCTAATGCATTTCAGCATTACTTTAGTCTTCTCTCTCTCTCTCTCACAGTTACAACTTGATCTTCTCCAATAAGATCATTCTCAACTTCCACCTTAAACCCTAGCTCAACATTAACCCTTTTAGCAACAACTAAAAACCCTAGACATGATGTCCTTTTAAAGGAATCTAATTTCATGTCAGTCCAATAGGATTACATTACAATTTCCTAGGTTCAATGAATCTAGACATACTCAGTAACACGACACAAGAATCACCATCAATGTGTCGGCACCGTCAAACAATCGGTGGATTGGTAACTCATCACAAAATGCCGGTTGGTAAGTCATCACAGAGTATTACCATTTCATACAAAATACCGGTTGCTGGTTTGATAAAAATGAAGACTGGTAAGAATGTGTTGTGCCACTTTGCTCCCTCATACCACTTGTGATCTACGAACCACTCGGGGTCGACATGCCACTTCAGATCAGGAAACACATTCTGCAAAATCACTAGTCTAGTGACTAGTATACAACATACTGGTTGGAACAAATACCGATTGAGCACAAGCTCATACATATAAGGGGGATCTCAATACAAGTGTGTGTCCATCAATGACAATCACAACATAAACATAAAAAATGGCAACAATCCGCAACACTTAGGAAAATAAAATTTTGACATCTAAGTGTTTTACAACAAAAACTTGCCATTAACAAAATTGCTCCCCCTAAGCATATACACTATCCCTTAATCAACAGAGTGTATAGCAATTTTGCATACATAGCATAATCATTAGAGCATATAACATATATCACAACATATATCAAAATTTCAAAACAGATACTTCTCCCCCTGATATACTTCTCCCCTAATATATAAAAATTTCAAAATTTTTAAACCAAAAACCAGATATACTTCTCCCCCTTTGCCAACAATGACAAAGTACCATTGGAAAACCTGTTTCCATATATATATAAAAGAGTTTATGACAATAATGAATAATACTTGTCAAAAACCGCTTTATGGTCCTACAAAAATTGTTTCATGGATAGGGACCAGGACTCAAGTAGGGAGGTTGCCACTTCCTTCTCTGTCTGCATCTGAGATACCTGTTCCTCCATGACATCTATTGTGCTCAGTTCCTATGTGACTGTCAGGGCCTCCAGGTTTAGATAACACTTCTAAAGAATTTGCAGTCGTGGAAGTAATACCAGTTGAAGCTCCTACAAATCCCTAGATCGTGTGCTGATCTCTTGGTCCATCTTGGCTGACTGGATCTGGAACTAGTGAATGGTTTGCCCATATGCTGCAAAGGAGTCATAAGGAGTCTTGAATGTGCCCAAGTAGGACTGTAAGTCCGTTTGAAGTTGTTTCTTCTTGGCTAGCACATCATCACAGAACAGATGAGGTTGATAGATTTTGCTGAGTAGAAAATTTCCCTCATCCAAGGCATTCCTTATGTCCTTTTGATCTTTGAGCAGTTCAATCCTAAGCTCATTCAACTTCTTTACTAGAGCGACATTGAGAGCCTTTTGGTGCTCTTTCTTTACATTGGCCTTTGCTTCTTCTTCTAGGCTCTGCACCTGATCATCCACTACAGTACACAGAAGTTTGAGTTGTGCTAGTGATGATTCAGTGTCAGGAAGATTAGTACCGGGGATTAAACTGGTAAGTGTGTCTCCAGCCGCCTGAATAATATCTTGTTCTCTTTTCCTGTGAATGCCTTCAAGGTGATCTTGGGAAACCTTGATGCTCTGCATAAGCTCATACTCACTTGTAGATTGGAGATCAATGGGGCTCGAGATAGCAGCCAGTTTGGCTTGGCTACCGGTTGCCTTAGGAGTTTCCATCTGTGTGGTCTTCATTGCTTCAATTGTCTTGTCTGCTTCTTCCTTCTTTTTCTTCTCCTTCTCTTCCTTTTCTTTCTCTTCTCTCTTTTTCTTCTCTTCCTCTTCCATCTTCTTCTTGTCTTCTTCTTCTTTCTGCTTCTGCTCTACTTCTACCTTCTTCTTTTGTTCTTCCTCTTCCTTCTTCTTCTTCTCTTCCACTTCCTTCTTCTTCTGTTCTTCCTCTTCCTTCTTCTTCTTCTCTTCCGCTTCCTTCTTCTTCTTCTCTTCCTCTTCCTTCTTTTTCTTCTCCTCTTCTTCCTTCTTTCTCTTCTCTTCCTTATCCTCTTCTTCTTTCTTTTTCCTTTCATCTTCTTGCTTCTTCTTTTCTTCATCTTTCCGTTTCTCCTCTTCCTCTTTTCTCTTTTATTTCTCATCTTCATCCTTCTTCCTTTTCTCTTCCTATTCCTTTGCTGCTTGATGTGTGTCCTCATCTTGTTCACCACCCTGATCGACCTGATGTCCCTATTCTGTTCCCTTAGAAGGTATGTCCTGAGTGACATCATCTACATCCAAGGCATCGACATCAATGGTGTCGATTGGTTCTTCCACCAGGTTTCCTTCCTCATCAAAGACCGCATCCGGTTTGGAAATAACTAGTTCCTTTTCTACTTGGAGGTTAGCCATTCATGCTTTGTGAGAGCTAATAGCATGAGCCATATGCTAATGTGTATCCTTTTCAACATCATCAACTCTCCCCTCCAACAACCAGAGTCTTCTTCTCCTTGTGAAGAAGAGACCTTTATTTTGATCCAATACATCAAATAATTCTGAATTTGAGAGTTCGGGGAAGTACTATGCAAATAATTTCTCCCTAATTTCCTGTTCCTTTTCAATGGCAATGCGCCATTTATTATCTAATGCATTAAATAATGAATCCGGTGTCTGAGATTTAATCTCTGATGGTGACCGGTCATTTTTACATAAATAAAGAATGATTTCCTGTAGTACTTCATCTTTTTCCTCACTATTGAATTCATCATAATAATCTATTAAATCATGAAGTAACTTTCTCCTAATATTTTTTACTATTCTTTGACAATGTGTCGAAGGTTTGTAAGAGGAGATATCTATATTTACCGATGCGGATGCTGCCAGTTCATTCTTCTTCATCTTCTTTGTCTGTCTAGCCTTCTTTGGCTATTCATCAGACTCGGTTTCTTCGGAGTTCGGTTCTTTTGCCTTAGTCTTCCTCTTTCTTTCGAAGAATTTTGCCGGTGTTACCTCCATTTTCTTCTTTGCCGGTGATCGCTTGGTCACTTTTGGAGTTGTAGTGGTAGCCGGTGCCGATGCTGCAGGCACTGCCTTAGCTTTCTTAGCTGCCGGTTCTTTTCCTTTCTTTACCAATGGTTCTTCAACCAGTGCAATCCTCTCCAAGTAGGTTGCGGTCCTCTTGGCCTTAGGATCAAGAGGCAAGGCAATAAGGGTTGAAGCATACCCTTCCAGCATGTCAAACATGACTTCATAGCCCATAGGCTCCACTTCCTCCATTCTAGGCTCAATAGCCTCCATTAGACATTTGTCCACTTGAATAGTGAAATAGATGTCATCTTCGTATTTCTTCACTATGTCACCTGAGATTCTTACCCTCTGACTCATCTTTCTTCTGAATTCATCAAAGTATTTTTTCAGTACCTCAGGGTAGCTGGTTCCAATGGCTTGCATGCTTTCCTTTATCTGCTTGGTTACCGGTTGGTCAGGTGACCACTGGACATCTCCTACACCCAAAAAGTAGCCTTGGAAATAAAAGAATAACCCTACCAGTAGTTGTCCAAACTTAAACCTCAGTGAGTTGTCCTGCTTGATTGCCTTAAGATTTAGCAGGAGTTGCCTCTGCATGTCGGTGCATAAGTCAAAAGATGCATCCTCTTTTATCATTCGGTAAGCGGCATTTACCGCTGCAGCAGATACATAATTAATCCTACTAGCTAAGAATGTTCTGTAGCCTATCACCATGCAGGCGTATTTCACCAGATCATCCTTGATAGGATTGACTGTCATATCCTATGAATCACTTGTTGAACCAGTGAGCTTGGTCATTTCTATTTTGCTCACTTTTCTCAAGGTTGGCACTTCCCTTGTGTTGCAGAAACTTGTGACTACATGAATTTCTTGAGGTGTGATATCATGCATCCTCTCCAGGTACATCTTGTCACCATGGACTTTGCTCAAGATGATCCTGATGTGATCCTTTGTAAAGTCTTCCAGAAAATATACTGCGTTGTGGAATTTCTTCTTGTCTATGACACTAAATTCCAGTTTGATCCTTTTGTCCTTTCCACAAAATAGACCTAACTGAGTATGAATGGCTAAAGGCCCTAGGTCTTGTATTTTGCAATCAATATAATCAGAAATTCCTTCTTCGACTATGACTCCAGCTAGAACTTGTGATAAAGCATTATACTTGGACTTCCTCTGAATGAAACTCTCTGACTCAATGGATGTACTTGAATTGGTATGAGATGCGAAAACCATTGAAGAGTATTTCAAGAACACAAAAAATACCTTTCAAACGCGAATTTACGGCTTCCTTATTCTACTTCACTTCACTCTCCATCGGATGCCAAATCACCACTTTGTGTTCTCCACTTCCGCTTGCAAACTAGATTTGAATCTCTTTCAAGGTTATCCAATTTCTTGAAATCTAAGCTCAAATCGCCTTTTCTTCACTCTGCACTTGAAAACTTTTCTTCGCTCGAGAGCAGATAGTGAGAAATGATTTGAAAAATGCATTTATACATGTCTCTCACCTATCGTCATTAATGCTCCTTTATTAGGGCGTAAACGCTAATTTGCCTTTTTTACCGTTTTCGATCTTCTACCAAGCAACAGGTATCGCATACCAGTTAAGGTCTTTTACCGGTCTCAATTGGGGGTTTGAAAGCATTTTGCCATTTGCTCCCCCTAAGCCTTTGAGGCTTAGTTTGCCAGTTCCGATATTTCCACACTAGGTGCAGAAACCGGTTCCTCTTCCGACAATATTGGTTTCTTCTTCCATGTTTTCTTCATGTCTCCTTGAACTTTTTCAACATCTATTTCTCCTTCCTGAGTGACTGGTATATCATCAGATATATTTTTTCTGCTTTTGCAGAATCTTGCAATGTGACCCGGTTTGTTGCAATGATAGCAAACAAGTCTAGGTGCTCTCCAAGGTCCATTGTACATGTTTCCATTCTTCCTTCTGCATGTTGCAGCAGTGTGACCATGACCATGACAGATCATACAACTTTCTCTCCATCTGGTTGCCACTTGATGACCACTGCTTCTTGACTGATGATTGAAGACATTAAATTGGTTGTGGTTTCGGTTCATAAAAGGTTTAGGACCAGTTCCTTGGGTCCTCTGAGGATATCTTCCAGTGTTATCCATTACAAACCTGCATTCAAATGCTCTATGCCCAAACTTGTTGCATGCATAACAATGACCATTGAACTTATTGGATCTAGGTACATTGTTGATAAAACAAGGAAAATTATTGTAGGCTTTACTCCTACATACATTGGCAGTGTGTCCTTCTTTAAGACAGTTAAAGCAAACAGGTTTGAATTTTTGCTTACCTTTTCCTTTGAGTGCCATTTGCTTCTTTGATGCTTCAACATTTGTTCCTGAGGATTCTCCTTCCTCATGTCTAGAAAAACCAAGACCATTGGTATTCTTTGCCGGTCTAGATGACTCAAGCTTTTGCTCTAGCTTGACTGTACTTTTGCCAAAATTAGCAAGTATTTCCTTTGACTCAAAGAGTTCTTTGGAAATAGTAGTGTTTGTCTCCATAAGACTTGCATTTTCTAAGATGGCAATGTTCATTTCTCCTTGCATGTCTTCTTTTTCCATTCCGCTCTCATGAAGGCATGCAGTTAGTGCACTAATCTCATGTTTCAACTTGGAGATCTCATGATCTATGTCCTTTACCAGATCTTTAGCTTTTCTCCGGTTCTCAAGCTCTTGACTAAACCAAATAGTCAGTCGTTCCAACTCCTTTCTCAGATTGGAGTTTGAATCATTCAGCTTATTCACTTCAGTAATCATGGCTTCCATGTTAGCTTCATCTTCAGAACTACTTTCAGATAGTTCCATCAGCCTCTCTGCATGTTCTCTTCTTTTTGCTTGAGATGCCTTGTATTTGACCATAAGATCATCATAGGCTTGCTCAGACTTAGTGAGCCGTTGAGTAAGTTCCCTCAAGGTGTATTCCCCCATATCTCTTTCCAAGTGGTTTAACTTATAGAAAGGTAGGCTCTGATACCAATTGATGAATACTAAGAGGGGGCGGGTGAATTAGTATGCCAAATACTACTGCACTAATACAGTTACATAGTCCAATTAAAGACTACCTTGTTAGAGGATTTTCGATCCACATGTGTGAACCACCTTGTTAGAGGATTTTACAAAGGCTTTGAGGCCTACCCGATTAAGGGCTACAAACTTGTCAAAGATGTGAGTAATCAACAAGTGTTTGATCTATCTAATAGAACAAACTGCTTGGTTAGATCCAGTATTGCTCACAGCTAATGTATTCCAGCATTACTTCAGTCTTCTCTCTCTCTCTCACAGTTACAACTTGATCTTCTCCAATAAGATCATTCTGAACTTCCACCTTAAACCCTAGCTCAACATTAACCCTTTTAGCAACAACTAAAAACCCTAGACATGATGTCCTTTTAAAGGAATCTGATTTCATGTCGGTCCAATAGGATTACATTACAATTTCCTAGGTTCAATGAATCTAGACATACTTAGTAACATGACACAAGAATCACCATCAATGTGTCGGCACCGTCAAACAATCGGTGTATTGGTAACTCATCACAAAATGCCGGTTGGTAACTCATCATAGAGTATTACCGGTTCATACAAAATACCGGTTGCTGGTTTGATAAAAATGAAGACTAGTAAGAATGTGTTGTGCCGCTTTGCTCCCTCATACCGCTTGTGATCTATGAACCACTTGGGGTCGACATGCCGCTTCAGACCGGGAAACACATTCTGCAAAATCACTAGTCTAGAGACTAGTATACAACATACCGGTTGGAACAAATATCGGTTGAGCACAAGCTCATACATATAAAGGGGATCTCAATACAAGTGTATATCCATCAATGACAATCACAACATAAACATCAAAAATGCCAACAACACCATCACAAGGAAACAATCCAACTAGAGACCGAAGACATAACAGGTACCCCAAATCAACCAAATGATAGGGTCCAATCAACATATCAAGGCCTTGCCATTACTTTAGACAAAAGCGAATACAAAAATTAAAAATTGCAAAAGCAATAACTAGAAAATACAATCTTTTTCCATATTGATTTATACATTTAAAGGTTGATCAAGTTTTCTAAATGATCTAAGTTGTTTTCAATTATCTACCTCATCCAGGTACAGGTCATTTTTGGTTTTCTAGCTCACTACGTTCATATGTGTCAAGACATAACATAAATACATCATTACGAGTTTTTTTTCAACCAAGTTCACATGAATGTAAAACATTAATCATCTAAATATGTTATTTAATCTTTAGATAAACATCATTGACATACTGGTTTGGAACAATAATCTAGTCCCCTCTCTAGCAACACATATTTACCCTTTCCAAAAATGGAAATATACATAAAAAAGAAATATCGAAATGGATAAACATTTCCCAATGAAATAAAATTCCCTTGCATATATTTAAAACAAATACACCATCTGAAAGTATTAAATAGCATATATATATATATATCCCAATATATATCTAACTTAACAAAATTAACGACTGAACAATATTGTAATTCATTGAAAATATACGCTATAAAGGGACCAACAATTAATATATAATTAATAATATATTAATGTATAAATTATCTAAATTAACATACATTTAAAATATACATTAATCAATAATTAATAATTAATATATAATATTAATATATATTAATTAAAGTTTAATAATAATAAAATGTATTAATTTAAAATTTAATATATATATATTTTTTTTATTATTTTTATTTTAAAACTAAAAAAAAATTTAATTTAAAAAAAAAAATGAAGGGTGACAAACCCTAGGTAGTAGTGGGCCCACCTCCCATCCATGGGAGTGGGGTGGCTGTACCCTAGCCGTTGAGCCTGCGGCCACCACGGTGGACGCATACCCTCGGCCTCCACATCGTGGAGTTGGGGTCTCTGCGACCACCGCGGGGGTCGCAGACCCTTCGGCCTCCACCTTGTGGAGTAGGGTTGCTGTGGCCACTCACGTGGATGCATTCCCTCTACCTCCACATGGTGGACAGAGGGGCTCTGCGAGAGGCGGAAAGGGGAGGGGCGAGGGTTGAGCTTCAGATGCCCCCCCCCCCTCAAAAACCCCAAAATTTCCATTTTTTTAATTTGTTTTTAACTTTTGATTTAAATTTTATTTAAAAAAATAAAAATGAATTTCAAAGACATACACCCCCATTTTCTTTCATTTACAGATTCTATACTATTATTTTTATTTTTATTTTTCCAGAATGACCAAGAATACCAAAATTGATTTTAAAACTAAATCAACAAACCCATAAAATAAAAATAACTAAAAACCCCCAATTTATTTTGTGCATAGTCTCTGTAATGTTTTCTAGAATGTCTAAAAACACCATTTTGAAGATTTTTCCAAAGCTAAAACTCAAATCTGATAACATTCATGGATTTTTAAACCAGAATTTCATGAAGAACAACCAAACACAATTTTTGATTTAACAACGAAATAAAAAGGTAAACAAGAATCCTACCTCTTTTAGCATTCCTGGCAAGATTTTGAAGAAGAGCCCAACCTGCAACTGTAGAAATTCTTCCTTCCCAAAATCCACAATTTTCTCCATCCAAAAATAATTTTCCCCAAAAAAATCAACAACCCCCAAAATATTTTCCAACCTAGATTAAATGGAATGAAATTTGACCTAATCTCCTAATTTCGAATTTAAACACTTTTTAAATTAAAAAAATGAAAAAAATCATTCATTTCAACTATTCAAATAATCTAACTTGCTTTTCTAATTAAAATTTAAAATGCTTCTCTTTCATTTAATTTTAATTTTCTCAATATTAACAAAGCTAACATTTATATTTCGCAATATTGATGAGGGTAAAATATTTTAATTAAATTAAATTCCCAAAATCAATCTTTCACACTAAATAAAAAATATACATAAATTAATTTGCTTTTCTAATAAAAATTGATTTTCTTAAATAATTAAAATTAACCTTTCTATTTCAAAAAGAAAAAGGGATTAAATTGTTTCTATTTCGAATAACTTTAAATCTTCCATTTTCAAAATGCATAAACTAAATAAATTCACGATTTTAAATTAACCATTAAATTAAACTTGCTACTATATATATATATATATATATATAGAGTGCTTTTTAATTAATGATTAATAACATAAAAGAAATCTATTTATTTTAATTCCTCAATTACTAATGTGCAAATGAACACATTAAATCGAATTAAATACGTAAACTTGCTACAAACATAAATAGAGCGATCTTTTTAATTAATGATTAATCACATAAAAGAAACCTATTTATTTTAAATTCCTCAATTTACTAATGTGTAAATGAACACATTAAATCAAATTGAATACTTAGGATAAAATACTCAATTTTTACCACACGCAAGGCACACAACCCAGGAAAGCCAACCAAATACACGACCCGCAAACCCAAACGGAAAGGGAAACTGATGGACCACAGGTGATGCTCACTTGAGGATGACTAGGGTAAAATGAGGGTTTTACGACCACCTAACCCAAATTCTAAGGGCGAAAGAGGTATACTCAACCCTGCGAATCGAGGTGAAGACAAACCTCGCACCACGACGGTACTGTACCTGCAATCTCCTACAACCAAGAGTCACACAAGAATATATATATATATATATATATATATATATATATATATATATATATATATATATATATATATATATATATATATTTAATGAAGGTGTTAGCTCGAGATCAATAACAAGAATCAGGGAAACAATTAAACTTACATAAGAATCAATGTGAAAGCACATTAATAGGTACACACAATAATCATAATATCTGACTACAACATTACATCACGGTAAATCAACCATTCAAGAATGCCACATAAAAATTCAACCAAGGTCAAACCGGTTTTACAAAGCTGACTAGGGTAGGGACACTACAATTTTGTTGTCATTGATGGCAACAAGATCAGATGGAAGTTATATACTGACATTAGGAGGCATTCACCGACAAACACCGACACTGGAGTATCTAGGGTTACATAGGCACCGACATCGATAGCGGTATCCATCACTTCAGTAAAGCCGACATCAGGCTTGGACCCCAAGGAAGTTTTATTTGCAAAATCATTTTTTAATTATTGTATAAGGCCAACATTGTATATCTTTTGTAATGTATTGTAAGCCAACATAAGGCATATTGTTTGTAAGGATATATAGGTCAGATTGTTAAGGTCATTATAGAGGGTATGTATGAAAATTGTAATAAGGATATAGAAGACTGTAATGTGAAGGATGTGTATGTAGAACATTTTGTATGTGAATGTTATATCATGCAATTATCTGTAGATGGTTTGTGAAGCATTCTTGGAGGAAAGGAGATACCGATAGAAGTATTTAGGGTTTATGAATCGGTTAAAAGCAGAGCTATAACTAGAACTCTATTTGGCATAGCAGATGCATTTTGTGATTTCATTATTACTATTTTACTTCAGTAGAAGCTTGTAGTCAGTGAGACTCTTTTGTGATGAGCAGTGTGCTCTAGGCAGTGTGGCTTCTTGCATGTGTAGGCCCCCGTTGTATGTAATATCTTTCATATGGCCAGTGAACTGATATTGTGGGTCACAAATCCTACAGTGGTTTTTCCTCTTTGATTTTTTCCACATATAAATTTTGTGTTATGGTGTTCATTTATGTGGATGGTTTATTTGTTTCAAGTTATATGTTCCTTCATTTACTGGTTTATATGTGTATGTTATAAAAGGGTAAAATCTTATTTCACTAGGAGAACACTAATTCACCCCCCTCTCAGTGTTCTTGGATCCCAACAATTGGTATCAGAGCCTGGTACCTTGGAAGAAATTTAACAACTTGAGGAAGATCCTAAATCCAAAATCATTGAACATGGCTATGGAAAAGCAACTTGAGATAGCTCTCGAGGATTATGATGCTGAAAGAATGAAGAACATGAAATTGCAAGATGAATTGAATTCTGCAATTGAATTAATTCTTGTCCTGCAAGAAAGGTTATCATTAGCCCAAACTAAGAGGACAGATCTTTTGCAAAACCAGGATTATGAAGAGAAAAATACACTAAAAAAAATGTCAGAAACTGAGTCAAACAACCATGCTCATGAGGAATGAAATGAAAGACCTAACTATGAGGATGTCAAAAGATATTGAGGATAGAAAGAAGAAGGAAGAAAATATTGTTGTATCTCTGAAGAACAAATCTAAAGAATGTGACAAATTAGATCATGAAAATGATATGTTGAAAACTAGTTTGGTGCAATCTCGGAATAATGAACAAGAACTTGAAAGACAAGTAATAACTTTGAGAGATGATCTGACTACTGCAAGTGAGTACAAAGAAAAGCTTAGGATCAATACTGCACAATTGGATGACTTGTTGAAAGGACAAAGGCATAGTGATGATTCTAGAGGACTTGGATTTGTATTAGGTGAAAACTCTTGTACTATAGATAAAGATCAAACCACTGGTGTGCAGAACTCATTAGAATAGAGGAAAACGATAAGGCAATCTAATGCTTATAAATTCAATGGTAGATGCTTTGTCTATAATAAATTTGGGCATATGGATAAACAATGTAGAAATAGAGAAAATCAAAACTACAATTCTGTTCTCGATCAATGCACAAATTACAATAAGTATGGTTATAAGTCAGAAGATTGTAGAATGAATGTTAAATGTCATGCATGTGGAAAGTTTGGAAATTTTCCTAATCATTGTAGGTCAAATAATGACACTAGATATGTCAAATCTGTTGGCATTATGTGAACCGGTATGAGGACGTAATGACATTGTATGTTGTCATTGATGTCAATATGCTGAAGAGGAGAGAACCGGTATAACACTGTGAACCGGCATTTGTGCCAAAGTGAAGCGATGTGTTTGCTTAAGGTGAATCGGCATGTGGTTATGGGAACCGGCACATGGAAGCTTTGTATGACTACTGGTTGGTAGTCACAACTTCAGGGTTTCCGGTTGAAGTATCTCAAGCCTGTGTGACTCAATCGGTGACTTTGTGTGATCAATTAGCATTGTAACGAAGAAAAGATTGTGTTGCCACATTATCCTTGTGCGCATGAGGGATCTTGCATGAAGGAGATTGTTCCCATCTACCTCAGGAATGTGTGAAGCCTGTAAAAGGTTATAACGCATGGTGGGTTATCAGCCACCATGAAATCGGTGGAAAACGAACAATGGAGAATGTCTTGAGATTGGATCAAGATTGTTGCATTTAATGCAATATGCTCAACGGTCAGGATTGAACCATTTGAATTAATTAACCTAACAGGTTTAGGGTTTAGGGTTTATGCTATCAACCTATCTATTTCCTATAAGGTCAATGTTGTGTTTCTTTCTGAGGTTGTTGGCAAAAGTTGTGTGTGTGTATCCAAGAGAAGAGATATGTGATTCTTGCTAGACTAGAGGAGAGAAGTGATACCTGCAAAGTGTAAGTGCAGAAGGTGAAGAGGAGTTAAAGTGGATTTGCATTGGCATTGAGTGCTGTTACCAGATCATTGTAATACCTGTTGATCTCTAACCACCTCAATAGTTGGGAAATCCCTTAACAGGGTAGCTTTAACCGACTTACTGTAAATCCTTTAATAGGGTGACTCAAAACCATTGAGTTCTTGAAATCCTCTAACAAGGTTTAATCCTTAATTGGGTATTCTAGCCATCCCTTAACTGAGTGATCCCTAATAGGATCAGTTCCTAACATAACCTGTTGTATCAGTCTTTAACTGGACAAGGCTCCTAATAGAGTAGACTTCTAAAGAGTTCAAAAATAGCTTGTGGGTATTCATCCCCACCGTGGTTTTTCCCAGTTGGGTTTCCACGTGAAAAATATGCGTGATATGTGATATCTTTTTCATGTGATTCTATGTTGTTTTCTGTCAAGCAGTGAATCATGTTGATCTAGCTGTTTATATATATATATCTTTGATGATAGATTACCTGATCATGCACTAGGGTGAAATGGAATGAAGTATTAGACTGTATGAAAAGATAAGTGTCAACCAGTTTATGCTTGTCTTAGTTATTTTGGGTTTTGCCGGTTGTACTCTGTTCAAGACCAGTGTTACTATTTGTATGCCTAAGCACAGTGTCTACTGACAAACCGGTTTTAGATTGTGTTTTTGTCTGTACTGATTCACTCCCCCTCTCAGTACTGGTTTGGTACTGTCTGTTCATCATTGAGTTATCAATTGGTATCAGAGAAACCTCCAGGTCCTCTATGTTATAAGCTTAACCATTTGAGGTCTCGATCTAATGATGAAGAGGGAAGGTCCAAAGTTCAACAGAGAAAATTTAGTATATGGAAAGATAGAATGAAGATATACATCAAAAGCATGGGTGCTCAACACTGGTGCTATGTTGCCCCTACCAGTACTCTCACCGATGACCAAAAGAGAGAGATGCTGGAGAATGGGCAACTCATGGAATCCCTAATTAGTAGTTTATCTGACATTGAGTTTATTGATGTCCAAGATAAGGTAAATCCCAAAGAGGTATGGGATACTCTTGAAAATATCTATGGCGGTGATGAGCATGTAAAACAAGCTAAGAAAGAAAGCCTTAGAGGGAAGTTTGAAGACATGCGGATGGTTGAAGGTGAGACCATTCAATAGTATGGAATAAGAATCAAAACTATTGTTGGAGATATCAAGAGTGCAGGTGGTAAAATAGAAGATTCCACTATGGTGAGAAAAGTCCTGAGATCCTTATTACCAGTCTATGCAATAAGGGTTGCTGCTATTCAGGAGTTGAGATCAATAGACAAGACTAAGGTATCCCTAGACTCCATCATTGCAAAGTTGACAACCTATGAGCTAAATAGTTTTGATGGCAGTGTTCAAAAGACTGAATCAACTTTTAAAGCTTCTATTGTACCATCTAGAAAAGGAAAAGAAGTTAGCACTAGTGGTAAACCAAGATAGAGTAGAGAAATGGATGATGAGGAGATTCTGATGGCATTTGAAGCTCTTCTTGCCAAGAAACTTCCTAAAGGAACTGACAAATATAGAGGTAAGCTCCCTTAGAAATGCTTTTCTTGCAACCGGATATGACATATAGTTGTAAACTGTCCTAATGGCAACAACAAGGACAAACCGTAAAGGCTCAAGAAATTCAAAGGAGGAAACCGGAGAAACTATTTTGTGGCAGTTGATGAAGGTGTCACAGATGAGGAATCAGAAGATGAAGAAAATGAAGATATTGTGTTTGTTGCTGTCAAGGAAGATGTGTTAGACAAGAAGGCTCTTGTCTCCCGGTTAGATAATTCCAATGAGTGGATTATTGACAATGGTTGTTCTCACCATATGACTGGTGACCGGAGCATGTTTCTATCCTTGGAAGAGTATGATGGTGGTGTGGTTCACTTTGGTAATGATGCACCATGTATGGTCAAAGGCAAAGGGTCCATCTCTCTGAATGGAAAGAGTAGTGCTGACAATGTGTATTGGGTTGATGGTCTCAGACACAACCTTCTGAGTGTTGCCCAACTGAAAGATAGTGGTCTCACTCTAGAATTCAAGAATGGAGTTTGCAAAATCAAAGGAAAGAGTGGTGAATTGGTGGCCACTGACATGCAGACCAAAGGTAATCTATTTCAGTTGAATGCAAATATAAGTACATGTCTTATGGCTAAATTTGATTATAGCTAGATAAGGCATAGGAGACTCTGCCATGTAAACTTTGATAACATTGTGAAGGCTAGTAAGATCAAGGTAGTTAGAGGGTTACTGGTGCTAAGAAAACCGGATAATACCTTGTACAGAGAATGTCAATTGGGGAAAATGTCTTCCTGAACCTTTAAAGGCAAACCTTTCACTACTGACAATTTGCTTGATCTTGTGCATACTGATTTGTGTGGTCCTATGAAAACTAGGAGTGTGCAAGGTGATAGGTACTTCATGATTCTCACTGATGACTGCTCAAGAATGATGTGGGTCACATTCTTGAAAGATAAGTCTGAAGCTTTTGTAAAGTTCAAAGCTTTGAGAGCATTAGTGGAGAAGGAAAGCGGTAAAAGGATCAAGTGCCTGAGAACTGATCAAGGAGGGGAATTCACTTCCGGTGAATTCAACAAGTACTGTGAAGAACATGGCATCAAGAGGCAACTGTCTGCCCCCGGACTCCACAAAAGAATGGCCTAGCAGAGAGGAATAACCGGACTATGGTTGAAGCAGCTAGAACTATGTTGATTCAAGGAAAAGTTGCTCACACCTTTTGGAGAGAATCGGTGAGCACTGCAGTCTACACAATGAACCGGGTACTCATCAAGAAAGGTAAGGATAAAACTCCTAATGAGTATTAGATTGGTAAGACACCTACGATTAGCTACTTTAGAATGTTTGGTAGCAAATGTTACATCAAGAGAAGTGAACACTCAAGTAAATTTGATGTGAAATGTGATGAGGGAATATTCCTAGGGTATTCCACCAAGAACAAAGCTCTCAATTGTTTCAATTATAGGACTCAGAGAATTATGGAAAGCATCAATGTAAGAGTTGATGAAACCTCTGAGAAAAATGAGGAAACTGGCAGTGAGCAGGCAGTAAATGAACCGGTTGTAACCTTCTAGGAACCAGTTGTCAGTCAACCAAGTACCAGTAACAGTGTTCCTACATCGGTAGATGTAGATGCTGATATTGATGGAGATGAGGATGAAGAAGAAAATCAAGAGGAATCTATCAAGACCATTCCTCGGTATGTCAAGCTGAATCATTATCCTAAGCAGATCATAGGAGATAAGGATGTAAGAATTCTTACAAGAAGAAAGGTCAGAGAAAACTCATGTATGATCTCTGAATTTGAGCCTAAGTCATTTAAAGAGGCATATAAAGATGAAGACTGGATCAAGGCAATCGAAGAGGAACTTGACCAGATAGAGAAAAATGGTACATGGTCATTGGTACCTAGACCGGAGCATAAAAATGTCATTAGTACCAAATGGGTTTTCAGAAATAAGCTGAATGAGAATGGCATAGTGATAAGAAACAAAGCCAGACTGGTGTGCAAAAGATATGCCCAAGAAGAAGGAGATGACTATGGTGAAACCTTTGCTCCTGTAGCTAGATTGGAAGGAGTTCGTATGCTTCTTGCATATGCAGCTTTTAGAGGATTCAAAGTATATCAAATGGATGTAAAATTTGCATTCCTAATTGGTGTACTTGAAGAGGAAGTGTATATAGAGCAACTAGATGGGTTTTCCCTATCTGAAGATAGTGACATGGTGTGTAGGCTACATAAAGCCTTATATGGTCTAAAGCAAGCTCCTAGAGCATGGTATGAATGCCTGCACTCCCATATTTTGAAGATTGGATTTGAAAGAACAAGTGAAGATAGCAATATCTACTTGAAGTCTAAGGGAGATCAGATCCTTACTTGTGAGGTATTTGTTGATGACATTATCTTTGGTGGAGATGACAAGATGAGTCATGAGTTTGCAGATGAGATGAAGAAAGAGTTTGAGATGTCACTCATAGGGGAGATTAAGTTCTTCATTAGACTACAGATCCAGCAGATGAAAGATGTAATCTTTATCACTCAGTCCAAGTATGTCAAAGAGGTGTTGAAGGCTTTTGGCATGGAAGATAGAAAACCGGTTGGTACACTGATGGTGACCAGTTGTAAACTATCCAAAGAGGATGACTTAGCATTGGTTGATGAGAAGGAATACCGATCAATGATTGGTAAGTTGCATTATGTAGTGCATAGCAGACCGGATATTGCACATGCAATTGGCATTACTACAAGGTTCCAAAAAAGTCCAAGAGAATCCCACTTGGTTGCAATCAAGCAGATTCTTAGGTATCTGAAGGGAACTATTGACTATGGGTTATGGTATCCATACAATAATGATTTTAACTTGAAAGTGTTCATAGATGTTGATTGGGCTGGTAATGTAGATGATCAAAAGAGCACAACCGGTGGTGCATTCTTTCTTGGTGGTAGACTGGTCTCATGGATGAGTAAAAAGCAGAGTTGTATCTCTCAGTCTACAGCAGAAGCAGAGTATGTTGCAGCTTTCATGAACTACACTCAGACAATTTGGATGAAGCATGTATTAAATGGCTTCAAAGTCCCTGTATCTAAACCAGTAAGTATATTTTGTGATAATACTAGTGCAATTAACATCTCCAAGAATTTGGTTTTACATTCTAGAACCAAGCACTTTGAGCTTAAGTATCATTTCTTGAGGGAAAAGGTTCAAAACAAAGAGATTGCATTGGAACATGTTTCTAGTAAGGAGTAGTTAGCAGACATATTCACCAAGCCTCTCCCAAAGGCTACATTTATGTACTTAAGAGGTGAATTAGGTGTGCTATCCCTTTAGGAGGTGAACTAAAGGTATATGCTCCACATCAGTCAGCTATTGCATAGTCAAATTTTTCTTCAGGATTGATGTGTTGAAGGATGCTACTCCTTAGGGGGAATAGCATAATGGAACAGGGAAGCTTCTGCCTCCACTTTGGCATTGTTGTCAAAGGGGGAAAAGAAGACAAGCGAAGAAGATATTTGCAGAAATTGGGGGAGAAGATGTGAAGCGGAGAGATATCTTTGTATATTGCCATCAATGCCAAAGAGGGAGATTGTTGGCATTATGTGAACCGGTATGAGGACATAATGACATTGTATGTTGTCATTGATGTCAATATGCTGAAGAGGAGAGAACTGGTATATGTGAGAACCGGTATAACACTATGAACCAAAATTTGTGCCAAAGTGAAGCGGTGTGTTTGCTTAAGGTGAACTAGCATGTGGTTATGGGAACCGGTAGATGGAAGCTTTGTATGACTACTGGTTGGTAGTCACAACTTAAGGGTTTCCGGTTGAAGTGTCTCAAGCCTGTGTGACTCAATCGGTGACTTTGTGTGATCAGTTAGCATTGTAACGAAGAACAGATCATGTTGCCACGTCAGCCTTGTGCGCATGAAGGATCTTGCATGAAAGAGATTGTTCCCATCTACCTCAAGAATATGCGAAGCCTATAAATGGTGATAACGCATGATCGGTTATCAGTCGCCATCAAATAGATGGAAACAAACAATAGAGAATGTCTTGAGATTGGATCAAGATTGTTGCATTTAATGCAATATGCTCAATGGTCAGGATTGAACCATTTGAATTCCTTAACCTAACAGGTTTAGGGTTTAGGGTTTATGCTACCGACCTATCTGTTTCCTATAAGGTCGATGTTGTGTTTCTTTCTGAGGTTGTTGGCAAAAGTTGTGTGTGTGTATCCAAGAGAAGAGATACGTGATTCTTGCCAGACCAGAGGAGAGAAGTGATACCTGTAGAGTGTAAGTGCAGAAGGTGAAGAGGAGTTAAAGCAGATCTACATTGGCATTAAGAGCTGTTGCCAGATCATTGTGATACCTGTTGATCTCTAACCACCTCAATAGTTGGGAAATCTCTTAACAAGGTAGCTTTAACTAGCTTACTATAAATCCTTTAACAAGGTGACTCAAAACCATTGAGTTCTTGAAATCCTCTAACAAGGTAACCTTCAACAGGATTTAACCCTTAACCAGGTATTCTAGCCATCCCTTAATCGGGCGATCCCTAACAGGATCGGTTCCTAACAGAACCTGTTGTATCAGTCTTTAACCGGACAAGGCTCCTAATAGAGCGGACTTCTAAAGAGTTCAAAAATAGCTTGTGGGTATTCATCCCCACCATGGTTTTTCCTAGTTGGGTTTCCACGTGAAAAATATGTGTGTCATATGTGATGTCTTTTTCATGTGATGCTATGTTGTTTTCTGTCAAGCGGTGAATCATGTTGATCTAGTTGTTTATATATATATCTTTGATGATAGATTACATGCTCATGCACTAGGGTGAAATGGAATGAAGTATTAGACTGTATGAAAAGATAAGTGTCAACCAGTTTATGTTTGTCTCAGTTATTCTGGGGTTTGCCAGTTGTACTCTGTTCAAGACCGGTGTTACTATTTGTATGCCTAAGCATAGTGTCTACTAACAAACTAGTTTTGGCTTGTGTTTTTATCTGTACTGATTCACCCCCCCTCTCAGTACTGGTTTGGTACTATTTGTTCATCATTGAGTTATCAAAATCAATTCAAAGAATAATGTTACATGTTATGCATGCAACAAAATAGGTCATATTGCTCAGTACTGCATAAGCAAGACTCAACCGGTTAGAAATGATAAAGATAATGAGAAAGGAAACTAGAAGGTAGATGAAATACAACAAGATCACACTAAGATATGGATTAGAAAATTTGAAGAACCAAGTGGAGATGGATCTACACCGATAACTCCACCAGTAGAATAGAGCATTCCTGGACCGACAAGAAATTCCACTGGTAACTGAGGCATAAGCTTTGGGGGTTGGAAAACTCATTGTAAATCTTTTAAATTCCCTGGAGGAGATCACAGGAGATCTAGAAGAGATATGGAGAGTCGAGTTCATCATTGATGAAAGTTCACTCGACATAAGACTCTGAAACTCACATCTGGTAGGGTAGATTGCAAAGCATTTATGATAGTGAAAGATTAGGGTTTATTCATTGATAAAATGAGAAAGTGGATTAATTTTTACTCATGCAACATTCAAGTACCCAGAGTGAAGCAAACGTTAATTTCAGGCAATTAAGAGCGAGAAAAGGCATTCTGAAAGGATTTCTAGCAATTATCTGAGAAGCACTCAATCTTTCAACCGTAGTTCACTTTCAGGTATTCTTTGAAATGCATATGGATCTTCAACTCCTACTTTTATTTGAAATCCAACCGTTGTCGAAGTTAAGGATAGGCTGAGACCCCTATTGAAGGAGGTTCCCCTGATAGCTAAGAAGGAAGACTCCATGGGAGCATTCTCTAGGGTTCCTGATGACCTGATGTATGTTGAAGATGTAAGGGCATACATTCAATGCATCTTGGAGGATCTAGGCATAGAGGAAATCAAAGGCATGTATCAATCGGTGATACTAGGTAGCTATGGAACCATCAAGCCAGAATACAAAGCAATTGAGGATATAGGCTTAACCAGTATTCTATACATACCAAAATTTAAAGATGAAATCATTAGATACGTTCTGAGAAGGGTGTACAACAAGTTCATTTGGTTGGATCGACCTTACATGATCACCAAGGAGGCTATTCAAGTAGTCACCGACCTACCTAAAGTCAGACAAGAACCTGGCAAGAAAATTCCAACATAGAGGTTGAAAAATTCACTGGTGCAACCCATGATAGCAGATCAATGAGGACCAGCACAATCACCAACACTGATTTGAAGTTTGTCAGTATGATAATTAGTTATAAGGTAACTCAATCTAGCCGATTGAATTCTATTGCTAGTTCTTGCATCCATGTTGCATATTAGATGTTGAGGAATAATGATAAATATGACTTGTGTGAATGGTTGAGGAGTGAACTGATGTTAAATCTTCAAAAAATTTAAGGGAGTTAAGAAAGAAACCTTTAGATATGGAAATCTGATTGTTTGTTTCATGCTTTACTTCCTGAATGAGCTACCTAGTCTAAGGAAGAAGCATTGGGCTCATGACATATAGACAGATATGCAAATCAAGGAAGCAAACACCGGTCTTGGTACCGATAGAGATGAAAAACTTTGGGGTTACTTCAAAAAATTCCAAGAAAATATGAGGCAGAGGGAGAGATTATCAAATAACATTGTGGAGAAGTACTCCACTGATATCTGTTTCATGGTGAAGACCAATGAAACCCTCATGGAAGAAGTAGAAACAAGGACCATATGGGTCACTGATCTTGGATACAAGGTGTATCATAACATTCTAGATATTTATGCAAAGATGCTGCTAGACGCACCTTTGGATGACAAAAATGAACATTTTGGCACTGCAAAAGAAAAGGCTATTGAAGTCAAAACTAGCTTCAATAGGAAGAGAAGATAGAAGAAAATAGATACGATGTTTGCATTTGTGCAGAGTGTCATTCATAGGATAGGAACTAAAATAGGTTCTGGATCCAAACCAGGTAGCAAAACCGATAGTGGCTAGTACTCCAGAAGGTGAGGAAGCCCAAAACTTACATTTCTACTGTCACTTCTAATTCTGATCCTGAGGATAATGAACCTCTAGAATTCAAAAGGGAACAAAGGAAGAAAGTAGACCAACCACCAGTAGAGGACAAAAAGGTGGAGCTAAGGAGGAAACTTGTAAGAAAGGCAACAAAACCTATTGCACCCCCACCTTCAGCAAGGAAGCCTACTCAAAAGAGAAAACCAAGTACATCCACTCCAACAACCCCCAACAAAAAGAAGAAGAGTGATGATGCTACTGAGTCTGGTAAGACTAAAATGACCTGTCCTAAACTAATTGATAAAATAACAAAGGATGGAATTTTGAAAAATGTATCTATTTATTATGAGGATTTCGAGGATAATGACCAGAATAAGATTGAAGATGCAGTTTTGTTGCACATAGATATCTATAAGAAAGCCTTAGTAGAAATTTTGAAGGAAATTCCTCTATCATTGTACAATAAATTAGATGCTAGAAGACTTGACACAGTCAAGAGGGATAGAGAGATCAAGGAAGTAGAACTTTTGAGCTTGTGTGGTGCAATAAGTAATGATGAAATGAAGAGCTATATAGATGTTGCTAATAGGAAAATTTTCAATAGTAAACCCCAACAAATAAGTCTAATGATGGGCATGGTTAATGAGGTTATAAATGAGACTAGAGAGGGTTGGTCCAAATTCTTCCAAAAGAACCCTAACTTTCTTACCTCTCATGAAGAGTTTGTTAAGGCAACAACTTCCACCGTTCCAGATAAATCAAAAGGGAAAGGTGTTTTGGCTAGTTCAACTCCAATTTTGACTAAACTGACAGTAACTATAGGTATACAGACACAACTGACAGTAAAGGAAAGTATACAGTCTATACTGGCAAAAACTATTTTTGAGCAAGGAAATGTACAGGGTACTGACAATATTGTGGATAATAATCCATAGGTAGTAATTGACACTGCACCAAGTGGCAAAGCCACAGGTGCTAAAGAAGATAAGATAAAGGGAATTGAGTCTACACCGACAATTAATATTGATTCCCCAACAAAGGTTTTGGAAATTGACACTTGTCAAGTTTAGAAGAAATCAATCACTGAGATGAGTCCCAGTGAGTTAATGATGATGGCTACCCAGAAACTATTAAAGGAGGGATTTGTAGATAAGGGAATAATAGATCAATCAGTTACAATGTTGCATAAATTAATCCCTGATTGTAAGATTGAAAATGAAGCAAGCCCTTCCGGCAAGCTTAAGACACTAACAAAGCACATATCTAACAAATTTCAGACTGACATGCACTAGAGAGATTCATTGTGGCTAAGAGAGCCGCCTTTGACCAAATCATTGAAACAAAGAAAAAGAAAATTGAAGATAAACTCATTCTTATTGAGAATTGTTTGAAACAATGTACAAATATCTACTGGGTTTGTTGTAATATATAAATTCTTACAACAAATGTAGATAGCAGATTAAAAGAATTGCATGATAAGGTAGCTAGCATTGCTAATTCTTTTGATGGATTAACCTCACTGACAACATCTGTTGATGGACAAATTTTGTCCTTGGAGAATCAAATTTTTTCTTTTGAGAAGGAAAGAGACAAAATCATTCAAAGAGAAAGGAGTCTTAGAGGATTGGTGAGTCCCAAATTGGATTCACTGGCTGTACATAAGAGAGAGTGTATAGACATGATTGCTATACCCACACCGACAAAAGTCAAAGAGAAGGAAACACTTGCACCCTTACTGAGTGGACTTGTATCCATATTTGAAACCTTCAAAACTATCTGGGATACATACTTACAGTTGCTCGACAAGGCTTACCTAGAAATTTTGAAATTAGTCAAGCTCTGGTAGAATGATCAATATTTATTCATTCTTTTGTTCTGAAATAAATTCTCCCAATTCTTTCACCAGTATTTTGCATTGATGCCAAAGGGGGAGTGTATATATGTGAAAAATATTAGAAAATATCTGACAAAAAATGGGAAGGATATCAAAAGGAATGTATTTCTCAGGGGGAGCCTATGTCATTTTTGGTTGAACCGACATGGAATCCATTTTTCACATGAGTGTTGCCATAAATGCCAAAGGGGGATATTGTTGGCAATTGACACTCATTGGATTCATTTTGTTGTCATTGATGGCAACAAGATCAGATGGAAGTTATATACTGACATTAGGAGGCATTCACCGACAAACACCGACACTGGAGTATCTAGGGTTACACAGGCACCGACACCGACACTGACATCGACATCCATCTCAAATTATCCATATTGGTAGGCACTTCAAGTTGTCAACATGATATTTCTTACTTTGTGGGCTACTCTTTTTCACTACTAAACAAAAAGGTGAATAAGACAAATGAATAGTGTTCTTATCACTATTTAAAAGTAATTTTTTAAAAAATCTTAATTTTAAGGAAGGTGAACAACCACATCACCATCCTCGGAAGGCGTTCCTATAAATTTTTATACCTTGTGCCCTAAAGATTTATTCAATTTGCTTGCGTAGTCTTTGTTGTCTTATTGTTCTCTATTTCTTTTGTTTAGGTTCCTTATTTATTTCTCTATTGTGTCTTGCTTCACATGTGTGTTTGATTGTTTGTATATGTGAATGCATCATGACCTCTAGTTCCTTCCCCTCGACCAACTTGGCCTCGGATCTGGACATAGGGATTCCCATATATTAATTAATCCACTCATTACTGATATTGATGGGTTAAATTAATGCTAGAAAAGATGGAGGGATTGAAATCGCAAGGAATGATAAAAATGATGGAATTAAAACTAATAAGGAAATATAGATGCCATCTTATAAGGTGTTTTATCGACGAAGGAGAATAGAACAAAGTGCTCTCCTTTTGTTGTATTCCATGAAAGAATTCTGGAGTCTAATGAAGTGGGAGCTAGAGGAATATTTGGGGACAAAGGAAATGGATTGGGAAATGGAGGCATCTTTAGAAATGGGGACCCCAAAGGTGGAGGAAATGGTAAGACAGTTCTCTTTGGTCTAAAAGTTTTTTCGTTAACTCTGAATGAGGATATGATATAAGCAATTAGAAGTGAGAAATATAGACATAAGAATGTTGCAATTTTTTATGTCAGCATGGATGTGAATGTGTTGCCCTCGAGAAATTTTTTTGATGAATGGATTAATGGTGTTTGGGGCAAAAAACTTGGAATTCATGTAAATTTCTACATAATGATGTAGAAAGGTCTATTTGTTGTTATTTTGAAAAACCACAACATGCAAGAGAGGGTGTTGGAAAAAGGATTCTAGAACGTTGGGTAGTCTTTATTTAGAGCTTTTCCATGGTCCTGAAAGGGGATCTAGAAGAAGTAATTTCTAGGTATTCTCCTAACTATATGGAGGTTAGGGAGGTGTCATATGAGTATTGGTTGTTCCTACCTCAAGTGCTAAAGACACTTGGTAATGTCTTGCAAATAGAGGAATTGAGGGTTACCCTCTTGCATTTAAACGTCAAGGTTTTAATTACCTTGAATCCTTGTGCTGTTATTCCTATTTAAATTTGAGTAAATATTGAGGATGAAACCCTCTTCTAGGACATAGAATTATTGGGAAACCTAAATGCATGTTTTCATTGTAAAAAAAATGTGTTAGATACTTGGTTAGTCCCAAAGACACTGAGAGGGGGGGGTGTGAATTAGTGTCTAATCGGTTGATGAAATATTTAAACTTATTTGCAACTTTACAACCCAAATTAATGTACCAGTAAGTAAATAATAATGCAGTAAAGAGAAACAAAAGAATGAGCATCAATGCACACCATAACACATATTTTGGCGAGGAAACTCGGTAAGGGAAAAAACTTGGTGGGATTTGTGACCCACAATATTTAGTCACTGATGAATATGAATAAATATTACTCAGTACAATAGGGGCCTACACATGCAGGAAGGCCAACTGCCTAGAGCTCACTGCTGAACAACAAAAATGGAGTCTCACTGACTACACAATTGGATGGTCAAATCCAATAATAATGTACTACTTCAAAATAGCAACTGCAATGCTGGATTTAGTACCATTTTAAGCTCTATTTGATACCTCTGCCAAAACTTTGCTGGTAAATAATTCTGCTTACACAAAATAGTCTTCTCTCTGCTCTTCTCTTATTTGCTCTCAAGATAAATACATCAAAATGCATATACAATTATTGCGAACATACCTACATACATTTTTTTTCATTACATTCCATACATTCAAATGACTTACAAGATATCATACATATATGAGTCTTTACAATACATCATGTCGGCCATACAATTATAATATTACATTATAATACATATCACATAAACAATATTATTTCCAAGTCGACTTGGACTACCGGTATGATCGGTTGCCGGTGTAACTAGATGCCTGTGTGAATAAACCTTGTTGTAACTGCCAGCACCGGTAGGTGAAGCCTATTGCCAATAGAACCCATGAACCATGGTGAACACTATTACCAATTGGTTTCCATCAATGACAACATCAACCATTCTCACCTGAGTGTATAATGCGAACAAAATGGACATATGATAAAGGAATGTCTGTTGTTAAAAATTCCTTAGAAAGGGGTTTTCAATGTAACAAAACTTCAGACCCTATATTAACAAGACATCAAGAAATAAGAATACTAATAGGGATAATTTGGAAGATAAGAAAAATGATAAGGAAAAAAATATGGAAATTGATAACAAAAAAGATTCTTGTGAGGGAGAGGGGGATCCCAACTAGTTTCACATTTCTCTTATCAATCCTCTTTTCGACGACAAATGGGTAGTCATTCTAGTATCTAAACAAAATGAAAAGGAGTCCAAATTTAACTCTCATTTTATAGAACATAATAGAATTGATAGTGGTTAGAGGAAAAACACCCAACACCTAGCATTGGAAACTATACATGCTAGAGCAGAGGAATTTAGAAAATACAAGCTTATGCGCCCTCCTCCCAAGAGGGCGAACCCCTATCAAATGGAGTCTAATCTGTAGCTAGGGGACAAGGTCTTTGGGAAGGAAATTATTCCAAGAAAATCAAAGATTGAGATGACAGAGGCTAAACATCCTATTGATACATAAGATTTTGAGGTTGTGGTAAAAAAGAAAAGAAAAGTGATGGATAGACAGTCCCTATCCAATTTGGGGTCTAAGAAAAAAATACAAAGAAAGGAGGGGATATTCCAGAATGTTTTTTAACAAATTGTTTATTAACTAGAAAAACCCTCAATCTAAATCTTTAAATGACATTAAACATTGCAAGTTGGAATGTGAGAGGCCTAGAAATGGGGAATAGGAAATATATTGTGAGAGATTGGTGCAGGAAATTGAAAGGAAAAGATATTATTTGTCTCCAAGAGATAAAGGTCATAGGATTTCAAGCCCCTAACACTATGAAATTCATATGGAACCAAGCTATGTGCTTTGTAACTGATCATGAGAGGGGAAAATGAGGGCTTTCTCTTTTGGTTGGCCCTAGGTGGGCTAACCAATTGATCTCTCTGGCTACTCACCTTGTAATAGAGTTTGTTGGATTACCCTTAAACATGGGGATAATTATATTGGAATATTTTTTGTCTATGCATCCAATGATTATAGAGAAAGAACATCCCTTCCTAAAGCCTATTGGATCTTGGTGGGAGACTTTAATATGGTTGAAGATAGAGAAGACAAAATAGGAGGGACCAAAGCTTGTTGGTAAGGGAATGAACAATATTTCTAGGCAAAACTTAAAAGGAGGATTAAGGTTGTTGACCCTCAATCTGGCAAGAAGGATTTCCTACCAAATATTTGGCACACTTGGTGTAACAATAAAGCTAGTAGGCAAAGGATATATTGCAGATTGGACAAGATATATGTTGACCCCCTAGCCTTTTCCTTTTAGGTAGATAATGGTGAAAATATGGTCATAGTCACTCCAATGATTATGTCAGATCATTCCCTATTTATGCCTATATTACATTAGAGATGGTTAATCAGGTGATCAGAAGAGAGAAACATAGAAATACTTTAAAACTCAATGTTTTTCTCGTAAAGGATGAGGATTGTTTGGATACTATCAAAACAACTACCTACCTTTCTAAATTTAATAATAGAGACAATAACCCTCTTGATAGATAAGATTCCTTGGTATAACTATGGAGGAAAATGTTTCAATTGGAAGGTGAGAAAAGAGCCATGGACCAAAATAAAGCAGAGGATCAATTATAAAGTAATCTAATGAGAATTAGGAAAAAGCTGCAAGTGGTTGTACATAGTGAGGAAATTGAAAAAGACCTAATTAGAACCAAGATGGAGTTGAGGAGATTGCAGAACCATAAGTTCCAAGGCTAGAAGGTTAGAGTGAGAATGACTTGGTTGAAAGAAGAGGATAAAGGTACTAACTAATTTTGCAAAATGATTATAAATAAACAGAAGAGAGAATTTATTGAAGAGATTCAGGATTAATGGGGATATATCAAAGGACCCCGAGGAGATCACTTTGGCATTCAAAGAATTCTTTAAGGGCATCTTTACTTTAGAACATAAAGATGAAAACAAGGGTGTATTATAGGAATGTCTAAAAATGATCACTAAAAAAATCTCTAAGGAAGAGGCTAAAGAACTTCATAGAGAAATTTCTATCAAAGAAATTGATGAGACTATAATGTCACTGGCCAATGGGAATTCCCTAGGGTTGGATGAACTTCCAATTGAATTCTAAAAAAATAACATAGAATGGATTAGTCTGGAATTCATAGATTTGTATTCTGGGGAAGAATATCAACAAGGATGTGATCAAACTGATCCCCAAGGAAGGTGGCAGGTCTTAAATTAAAAATTAGAGGCCTATTACACTTTTGAACCTCTCATACAAAATTATTGCAAAAAATATTGCAAGGAGGCTTTCAGGGGAATTAGGAAGGATTATTTTGGTTACTCAAACTTGCTTCATCAAGGGTAGGTAAATATTGGAAAACTTAATTACCAGTTGGGAGGCAATGCACTGGGATAGAGAGGATGGTCAAAATGTGGCAATGAACCTATAGGACTTTGAAAAAGAATACGATAGAATAGAGTGGCCTTTTGTGTTGGGTATGCTCAAAGCCTTTGGTTTTCTTAATTAATTTTGTAGATAGATTAATATCTTATTCCAGGACTCCTCAACAATGATTGATGTGAATGGTGAATTGTCATATCCTATAGAACTCCAGAGGTCCATAAGACTAGGGTTCCCTATTGCCCCAACTCTTTTTGTAATTGCAGCGGATGAACTATACTATATACTTAGATGTAAGGATTTGGGACCTTCAATGAAATGTATAAGGCTTCCTAATGATGATTTATTTCTTAATGCCCAATTTGATGATGATACTTCATTGTTTCTAGAATTATCTGCCTCTAATTTTGAAAACATATTGCATAGACTAGATATTTTGTATTACTTCAAGATCAAAAATTGCTTCACATAAGTCTACAATGATTGGGTGGACTGAAGAGCCCACTGGTTGGTTAAAATACAAGGATGGAATTGGTCTAGCCCCTCTAATATAGTCAGGTATCTAGGAATTACATTTTCTATTTCTCCCTCCACAAAGGATATGTGGGAATGGGTATATGCTAAAATAGAAAGAAAACATATCAAATGGAAGAAACACTTTCTTTAGCTGGTAGAATAAAAGTTTTACCAAATTTCTTGGCCTCTTATGCTATTTATTATTCATCAATTTGGTTATTTTCTAATTACCAAGTTAACAGATTAGATATAACTCTTAGAGACTTCCTTTGGTCAGATGGAAAAGTATATAAAAGACATGTTGTCTCTTTGGATTGGTGTTGCACTCCTAAGGTAAAAGGGGGTCTTGGGCTCAAATACCTAAAAGCTCATGGGGTTTATTTGGCCTATAAATATATTTTTAATGCTCTCTAAGGTGATGAACCTTGGAAAATTTTGATTAGAGATAACATTCATTTATCTAGACCGAAGAAGGTCAAGGCATGATTTGGGTTGAGCATTTGTGATATCCTGTTTGGGAATTTTGAAGTTAAAACATTTGGATCTATGATTTTTGCCTCGCTTTGGAATGAATGGACTCAAGTTAGGGACCTCTTGGGTTGGAGGGGGGCTATTGGTGGCCCTTCAGCTTATGCTATTCTTGATAGGTCAAATTGGTGGGGAATACAACTCAATAATAAACCTCTTTCTCTAACTCAAAGCTTCTTTGCAAAGATTTGGTATACTCTAGGTATCAACTCCATTAGTGATCTATTATTGTTGGTATTTTGGATATGCTGATATGGTTTTGTCATTGATGTCAACACTTATCAACACTTATCAGCACTTGGAGATTCTTGTTTATGTTCACTGGCATGATTAGTGACTTATGCACAGTCACCGGTATCTGGTTCACCGGAAGGTTATATTGTTCACCGACAGAATGACTTGGAGATTACTTGGTTATGTTGAAGAAATTGTTTGAACACTTGGTTTTGGTGATTTGTACATTGGTCTAATTGGGTTTGTATATTTGCTATTATCAACAAATAGGTCTAGGTTATGGGCCTACAAGCATATCTATTCCAGATTAGCACGACACGTCATGAAGATAATATGTTATTATTGTAAATGCATTGAGCTGAAATCATGCATCGCATATTGATTCATTTTTAATTGATTTTATTGTAATATCTTAGTGAGCCGACCTACTCATTTGGTCTTAGGTTTTGGTATATATGTAAGATCTCATTTATGAGATTGTGTAGTAGAGTGTGGAAAAGGATTATAATAAGGTATATGCGAATATAAGAAGAGCTATACACACAAACATCATTCAAGATTGAATGAAGGTTTGAAGAAGGAAAATCAAAGCTTAACTGGTACTGAATCCAGCATATGAAGATGCTATTCTAAGCAGTATATTATCATTAGATTTAACCATCCAATTGTAGTCAGTGTGACTCCCATTTTGTGATTGAGTAGTGAGCTCTAAGCAATTGGCCTTTTTGCATGTGCAGACTCCATATTGTACACACATACTATCTGTAGTAGTATCATCTGATTGTGGGTAAGGTTTCCCATCATGGTTTTTCCCTTACAGGGTTTCCATGTAAAAATAATTGTGTTATGTGTTGTGTATGTTAATTGTCTTTCTGTTTCATGCATTAAACTTTACCGGTACTGCAATTAACTGTTAAATTGTCTACCAATATTAAAGTTTGGTTTATTAACATTAAGCATCAAGTTTGGTTAAGTTAGTTTTGGTTTATATTTATTGGACAACTGATTCACCCCCCCCTCTCATTTGCCTTTGGGACCTAACAATTGGTATCAAAGCATAGTCCTCTTTTTGCAGAAGTTTAACAACTTGAGGAGATCCAATGTCTTCTAACTATTTCAGGAAGGATAGTCCGAAGCTTGATGGAACCAACTATGGCATATGGAAGATCAAGATGGAGACACATCTGAATTGCATTGGAAAGGAAATTTGGGATGTTACAAAGAATGGTTATGTTACTCCTACTCAAGGTCAACCTATTCCAACAACCTTGGCTAAAGATGAGGAAAATGATTGCAAAGCTAGAGAAGCACTTTTGAGCACATTATCTGATCAACAAATCATGTGATTATTAGATAGATCTACTGATAAAGCTATTTGGGATAAATTGGAAACATTGAATGAAGGAGATTCCATAGTCAAAATTGCAAAACTGGAATACTTCCGGGTCAGGTATGAAAATCTAAAAATGGAAGAAGATGAAAGAATTTCTGCTTTTATGGAAAGAGTAAATGAAATTGTTTTGGGTATACATTATTGTGGAGGAACCTTAAGTGAAGATGAAATTGTTTTTCTAAAGTTTTAAGAGCATTTTCACCGGCATATAAAATGAAATTTACTGCTATTAATAAATTGAGAACAATGCCTAATACATTAGTATCTAGAGACACTTTGGTTGGAAAACTTTCATATTTTGAACTTGAGGGATTCGGTCATGTTGCTACTATTAAGAAAGTTTTAGCTTTCAAAGCATCAACATCATCTACAACATCATCATCATCATATGAGAAATCTGATTGGAAAGCCTTTTATGCAAGAGAACTTGAAGAAATTAGAAAGGAGTATGAAGAACTAGAAGAACTTGAAGCACTATTTGCAAGGAAAATGCCTAAAGGTCTAGTTGGAAGTAAGTATGAAGGTAAAGTACCATTTAAATGTTTTAACTGCAATAAGATTGGTCATATGGCTTCTAGGTGTCCTGATAGACATGCAAGATTGAAAGAAGAAGCTAAAAGAACATATAAGCCTAACCCTGAATATCAAAGGTACAAATTTAGGAAGAATAGAGACAAATCTTGTTACTATGCTGATGAAGGAGTCACTGATGATTCTGATGAGGAACCGATAGACAATGGATGGGATTTTGTTGCTATAACAGAAGATCAACTGGCACCCACTATTCAACTGGTAGAGAAAGCCCTAGCAGCTAAAATTGAAGATAAGGATGAATGGATTATTGATTCCGGATGTTCACATCATATGACTGGTGATAAGAGTAAATTCTTAACCTTTTAGGAATACAAAACTAGTAAGATTCGGAGATGACAAAGCTTGTTTGATCAGAGGAAAAGGCACTATATCTTTTGATGGTAAGAACAATACTGATAATGTTTACTATGTTGAAGGTTTGAAGCATAATCTTTTGAGTGTTGGTCAATTAGTTGAAAAGGGTTTTCAGTTACAATTCAAGAATGGTAAATGCAAAGTCATGAACAGAACTGGTTTACAAATTGCAACCGGTAATCAGACTAGAGGTAATATCTTTCATTTCAATAACAATGAAAAGACATGCTTGATTGCACATATTGATGAAAGTTGGTTATGGCACAAGAGACTGTCATGTAAATTTTGATTGCATTGTAAAAATCAGTACGACTAAGGTAGTAAGAGATTTACCTAAGATTGTTAAACCTCACAATCTAGTATGTAAGGAATGTCAATTTGGAAAACAAGTTAGAACATCTTTTAAGAGTATTCCAGAGAAATCCAATAATGTTCTTGACTTAATTCATACTGATTTATGTGGTCCAGCAAGAACTAGAAGTTTACAAGGAGATAGATATTTTATGCTAATCATTGATGATTATTCTATAATGTGTTGGGTTACTTTTCTCAGGGAGAAATCAGAAGCTTTTGGGAAATTCAAACAATTCAAGGTGATGGTAGAGAATGAAACTGGTAAGAAAATCAAATGTTTGAGATCAGATCAAGGAGGAGAATTCACATCTAAGGAATTTAATACTGTGAGGCCTCACCTCTGCTCAGTCTGACATTCAGTGGATTTTATATTTAGACTATTATGGATACTTTATTTTGATGCATTTTGAGACTTAGAACTTACATGATTTCAGGATTTGGATAACATTGCTATGATTTGATGATTTTACTTATATGCTTTATGAGATAGAACACAACATGATTGTTAGATAAGATGATATTGCAGTGATAGATGTCGTTATTGAATTTGCAGGACTTTACTATGAATATAGTACTATGATGTATGGTTAAGTTTATGTGAATTGGGATGAAATTGTTTATGAGAATTTTGCTTGATAAAAGATGTATTTAATCTATGCAGATGAAAATTTTATGCAAGTGATGATGTGTATTGTTATACTTTTGAATTATATTATATATGGATATTTGAAAGTACTAATGTGTAAATTGAGATGCGCAAGAAATTTACCATGTGACCATGGAAAACGGAGAACCAAACCTAGATTTATGTATGTTCGTAAGCCAGGGGTTGTCTATTTGGAGAGACAACACCCTGTTTGTGTTGTATTTTATTCGTAACAGTATATGCTGCATGAGTGTTAAGTGTTATTTAAATTTAATATGTAAAAACCACAAGAGACAATTTCATGTTTTATTTTGTAAAAGTGTTTGATTTGTGTCACTTGACACATGTGTGGATTTAAATTTAAATGTTTTATTTGTGTCTCTTGGTGGGAAAGTGTTTAATTATAGTTTTTCTTAAATAATATAATGTGTTGTCATAAATACTTTGGGAATATAATCTTTGGAGTGGTCAACGTATATTTGACCCGAAAATAAAATTCAGAGGGGTATAAAATGGGTTAAATGAACACCTAGGGGTAGTTTAATAGGGTTTCCTAAAGCCCATAAGGTATACCTAGGGGTTAGGGGTAATTTTAGGCAAGTTTCTACTTTTTAATGATCTTTTTAACGCTTTAAAAATTGGCTTTTTTGAGTTGTGCGAAAATTGAAAATTAAAAGTTTAAATCTAATTTAGATTTTTTTCTTTTGGAAGGAGAGTCTTTTTGCATTCTGCTTTTCTTTCCTTTTTGTTTTTTTAGAAACTTGTGAGAACTCAGAGAATGAGCTTCTTAAGCAAGATTTTGAGAATTTGAGGGTAATCACCCACTCTCCATTTTTGGAGACAAGAGAAACTTTGAAAAGAAAATAATAGTTTGGAATAGAAAAATTTGACTAAGGGTAGAAGAAAGAAGATTCGTGGATTGGGCAGCTCTTCCTCAAATATCAAACTACCATTGGGCAGAATAAGGTTGGTTTGAATATTCTTTAAAATGGTTATTTTCTTGCTTGTGTTTGAGTGTATGATTGGTGAAAGAAATCTGTGTTTTTTTGTATGTCTTGTTTTAGAATTTCAGTTGAAAATCTTGCATTATGCTTTGTTGTGTTTTGGGAGTTTTCTCAAGACCTCTTACTCTTGGGAGAGAAGAGGATCTTGTGGGTGGTAGCAGTGACAACCCTCGAGTGAGAGACTCTCGTTTGAGAGTGATCACAAGGGATCTTTGTGTGACCCTTGTTGCATGGCATGTTTGTGCAATGGGGGTCATAAGGAGGGATATAAGGCTAGAATGCCTTTGGGGGGCATAAGGATTAAGGGGTTGAGATTCTTGATATATTTATTGTGCCATGAGGTGGCTACTTATTTTTCCATACTTGCAGTTCTCCTCAGGGTATTGGTCCACTACCACCCTTTGAAAAGATCATCACCAAAGTGTGGTGCTGTGAAACCAAGTTGGGAGTGTGTCTGAAAATCTGTATGTATTTTGCCTTCTATGTGTTTTCCTGTTCGTTACCCATCTACGAATTGGTTTTCCAAGCTCGGGGGTGGCTACCAGTTAGCCTAGGCTGGGAGGTGAGCACTCCATGGTCATATTGTGTTTTATTATGCAGGAAAAGTTAGGAGAAGAGAATAGGAACAGTGGAAAGATGCAGAAGATTATTGTTGAAGATACTTAAATCCATTTGCAGTTATTTGTTTAAATTTGTTAGTAGAAATATACCTCGTTCGTTGAATGAGAGGCAAGTTGTAATTTGAGATAGGACATGTGATTTAATATTGTAGTTAAATAAAGAAACATCTTGTAATAATTGCAGAATATTGAAAGAGTTGTAAAAAGCCAGATATGTTTCTATTTCTATATTGAAAAGTAAAGGGATTGCTTTGATTTGCCTGCAAAAGCTTCTTTTGTTATATAAAAAAAAAGAGTCAGTTTTATTTAAATCTGAGTTCTTCTTTATAGCTGAGAATCTATCTCCATTTTAATTGTAGAAAATCATGATTTGTATTTGCTGTTAACATGTAAATAAATTAGTTGTTTTATTAGTTGAGAAATCAATGAATGTATTTATTATAGAAAAGTATATTGTATTTCTAAATAGTATTTCCTAAATTGTATTTCTAAATTGTATTTCTAAATTGTATTTCTAAATAGTGTTGATAAATAGCTTAACAATAGATTTGCTTCATTCTTTTTTCAGCAATTAAAATAAATAAATAAAAATAGAGCCTAAGCTTATATACCAATTATATATATATATATATATATATATATATATATATATATATATATATATATATATATTTATATGTGCGCATGTAATTTGATTTTACATAATGTTTTTCCTTTATTATTTTGTTTAAAAAATTGAATGTAAAACTTATTGAAAAAAAAATATATTTATATATTTTCACCCTTATAACTTTTATATTTATAAATTTATATAAATATAAATATATATATATATATATTTATATAAAATATATTTAAAAAAAAAAAATAATTAAAAAAAAATAAGGGAAATTTTGGTTTGCTCGCGGACCCCACTGTGTGTGCACACAGTGTGGGCCGCGTGGCTTGCACTGTGCGAACACACAGTGTAGGCCGCTTCGGCTCCCACTGTGTGGACACACAGTGTCGGCCGCGGCCGCCACTGTTTCGACACATAGTGGTGTGAGCCGCTAGTGGCTCCCACTGTGTGGACACACAGTGGTGCCGCACCGCCACTGTGTGTACACACAGTGGCGCCTTCGGCCCCGTCGTCCTTCATCAAAACCTGCATCAAAAAAAAATGGTCGCCGCCATGGGGGTTCGGCCTTGTGGAAATAAAGTGGTAATAAAAAAAAAGAGATTAAACCCTAGCCTGGGTAGGGCTAGGGTAAATGAAATAAAAATAATATGATAGTTTAGGGTTATTTAATATATATATAAAAAAATAGATCCCTAATTAGGGTTGGAAGGCATACTGACTTTTACATTGGTAAGTTATTTTTAAAGGATTTATATATATATATATATATATATATATATATATATATATATATATATATATATATATATATATATATATATATATATATATATATATATATATATATATATATATATATATATATATATATTCTGGTTATATTTTGGAATAAGTATTTAAAAGAGATTTAAATATTTAAATACCTTCGCATGATTACTAATAGGAGGTAAAAGAAAGAGAAATATATAATTTTAAGAATAAAGCCTAGCCTTATAATTTCAAATGTATTTAATGTGATAAATGCTTAATTTTGCCCTAGTTAATTTAATTAGAGCATTTAAATTTAAAAATGAATGTTTAGACTATATAGTCATATTGGAGATTGAATTAATCTTCCTTTTCTAATTTTTTTTTAACGTGATTGATTTAATAAAATTTAATGACTAGGTACCTCGTGGAGATAAAATTAGACCAGTTAGATTTCCGCAAATAAAATTAAACAATAATCGATGCTTGGTTCATTTCAGAATTAGCTCGAATATAGATTTGGCAAATGCATTAACGCTTGTCATGTGAGTGAACTT
The DNA here is from genome assembly GCF_030272615.1 of Cryptomeria japonica. Taxonomy (NCBI): domain Eukaryota; kingdom Viridiplantae; phylum Streptophyta; class Pinopsida; order Cupressales; family Cupressaceae; genus Cryptomeria; species Cryptomeria japonica. The sequence goes on along the minus strand of NC_081406.1, from coordinate 469,403,637 downwards.
GTTAATTAATTTGTATTTTAAAAAAAAATCGTTCCGTTTTTGCCCTAAATTTTGGGCATGACAAATACATTCAATGAAGTGAATGTAATTAAAAGACAATTATCAGCACCTCAGACACCCCAGCAGAATGGAGTTGTGGAAAGAAAGAACAAAACTATTTTGGATGTAGCTAGAAGCATGATATCAGAAGCAAACCTACCTCATGTGCATTGGAGAGAAGCAGTCAATACAACTATTTATACATTCAACAAAATTCACATCAAAGGTGAAACTGGTAAGACCCCTCATGAACTATGGTTTGGTAATACTCCTACTCTTAAATATTTCAGAATATTTTGAAGTAAATGCTATATTAGAAGAGATGAATATATCGGCAAATTTGATCCTAGAAGTGATGAAGGAATATTTCTTGGTTATTCATCTAAGAGCAAGGCATATAGATGTTTTAATAAGAGATTGGATAAAATCATTGAGAGTGCAAATGTGACGATTGATGAACAGTTTAGAAGGTCTATATACTCTAAACCGACAATAAAGATAATATCAAATGAACCTACAATGAGTACACCAGTGCAGAATGTTCATCTAGTCACATCGGCATCATCTAAGAATTCCACAATGACTGAAGAACAACAACAAGTGAAAACACCCCGGTATGTAAGATTGAATCACTTTGAAAAATCATATAATTGGGAACAAATATTAAGGAGATATGACTAGAGGAAGACTGGCAAATGAAGAGGTATGTCTTATTTCTCAAATTGAACCAGCATTAATTAATGAGGCATATGAAGATAAACACTGGATTAAGGCTATGGAAGATGAATTGGAACAAATTGAAAAGAATAACACATGGACATTAGGTCCCTAGCCTAAAGACAAAAATATAATTGGAACTAAATGGGTATTTAGAAATAAACTTGTAGACGTATAAAAATGACCATATTCCTAAATGAATATTTTATGTTCATTTCTTTGTTTAATTAAATCCAATTTAATTAAATTACCAGCATTCCTCTATTTAATTAAGTAAATTACTCAATTAAATTCACTATACCATTTAATAAAATAAATTCATTTTATTCAATTAAAGCCCCTGTCCACTTTTTAATTAAATTCAAATTTAATTAAAATAGTTATCCTAAATTAAATAAATCTAATTTATTTAATTGCAACCAAATTGAATTAAATTCAATTAAAACCTATTTTCCCTCACCCACTTGCAAAATCCTACACCTCCCACTTGCATCCTAACCCTCTTTCTAACCTCTTCTAGATTCTTCTAAACCTTATTAATTAACCCAAACCCATCCATTATCCCTTTTCCCTAAATTTGAGGAGGTCACTTCTCAAATTTGGAGTAAAGTCTTCAAAAGGCATTAAAGCCTTTATCCATTCAACAAGCTAACTTGTTGAATACCCCCAAATTTGGAAGGACTCTTACAAATTTGTCCCCACAGTCCTCATAACCATTAATGGTTAACTCAACCCTCTTACATGGTTAAAGAATTTCTATAAACTCAACCTCCATGTAACCCAAGGGTCTCATCAAGCATTTATTGCTTTGACCATGGTTATCCTTAAACCTTTGCACAAGAGTTTATACTTTGGGTAAAAGATTTATCCAATGGATAACCCTAACTTAACCTTAACCCTTAACCCCTAGGGTAACCATGAGGTCTTCTCAAGCATTTAATGCTTCTTACATCTCCTCTCAACCAACCTTATGTTGACATTTGTCACCATTTCATTGGTGCCAATTGCAAACATGGATTCCCAACTTTCAAACTTAGCCCTTGATTAATTCTTTCAATCCTGGCCATCCATTGCCCTATTTTTGCTATAAATAGAGCTCTCATTCCTCCATTTTAAGAGATCCAAGTCTTTAGCATCACACTTATACTCAAATCCATCCAAGCTTACATATTTCATATATGCTCATCATTTAGCCTCTCTTTTCAATAGGAATTAATCTAAATATGCATGTTTAGAGTATCTTCCTTATCATTTAGCTTAATCATAGACTAGTATAGTATGCTAGGATAGTCTTGTTTACTAACCTTGTCATCTTATAGCTAGTTTATTGCATTTGTAGCATCATGCATAGCTTAGGATGCATCTCATCTTAAAATCAACAAGAACATCCCTTGTTCTTGCATTTGTCATCCCTAAACCATTTTGCTCAGTGATCTGAGAGCAAAAACATTGGTTTGAGGGACCGTGCAAGATAGAGATCCATGAAACCAACTTTGGGAAGCTGAGCCATACTTCATGACTCCATAGCTTGCACCAAGAAGTTCTGTGGGTGTGTGAGCAAGGCTCCCTAGAGCTCCATTTTTCACATTTTGAGTTCTATCGACCCGCTTTTCCCGCATACATTTCTGGCACCCACTGTGGGGCATTACCCCATATATCAAATCGGTTTTTAAATTTAACCACTTTTGCAGGTCCGTGGGAAACAAGAATCAGCACGTGGGAAGCATTCCTAAGCGCATCTGGTCAACAACCTAGTGTATCCGGCTTACTATTTAGCATGTGGGGTCCATCATCTAGCGCATGAAGGCATTTCCTTAGTGCATCATAATACTAACCTTTTCCTATAGGTCTCAGTGCAGGAGAAAAACAGAGAAGCGCTTCCGGAACACAGAGTAGCGCATCCCGAAAATAGTGTAGCGCATCACTGATTTCTTTAAGCACATCACTGTTATTTTGTAGCGTGTATAGTTTGTTCTGTAGTGCATAATAGATAGACAGAAATCAGAAAATTAAAATCTGTAACCGAGGGTAAAAATTAGACTTGTTGAAGTCCACTAGTCATCTAACGTTTTCCGCTTGTTCTTTTGCAGGATTCTAACAATTTTATTGCAGATAGGAGCTTAGTCTTAAGATTATTAAGATAGTTAGAATTTTCACTATCTTAGTTAAGTTAGTTTAAAAATCTGAACTTCTTTTATTCTTAAAATTGAACTCACTTTTTTTGGGCTATAAAAAGAACCACAAATCAGAAAATTTCTTAGGAGAAAAACTTTATTTTTGGGCTTTAAAAAGAACAATACAAACCTTCCTTCTTGCAAAAGTAGCTTTAAAAAGAACCTCACCATCCTTTGGTGTATAAAAGGATTCATTTCAAAGTTTTGCAAAGGAAAGAACCACACTTAAGAAGTTTTTGTTACAATCAAAAGAGGGAAGTTATTCCCCTTTTTGCCAGTTTCCTTTTGTTATCCAAAATTGAAGTTTTGCTTTGTTGACTCGATTCTTTTCCTAGATTAAATAATCACTGATTTGGGGAAATAAAATAAACACCATACTTTTTTGGAGCAACATCTCCAAATAGAAGTTAACAAATCATTTGTCTTAAAGGCTAAAAAGAAAAATTGTTTTCCTTGTCTCGAAAGTGGAAGGTATATGCTCTCCCCTTAACTGGGTGATCAAAAAGCCAAACCACTCTTAAGCTTTTTGTACTTCAAGCATTATACAACCTTTAGTAGGCCTGCCTTCCCGAGGAGTTGGAATCAACTCTTAAAGTCATTTATGGCCGTTGTGAAGGGAACGACCTAAGTGGGAAATGACTTTGACACCAAGTATTCCAACCCACTATAATCAAAAGTGGAAAGTGACGAAAGTCCTTTTCAACGGTTGCGTGCAGCGATTAGCCTTCCCCCAGTATCCTTGAGATACGTAAAGCCTTTGTTCTAAAGGTTGGGAAGCCTCCTGAGGGAGTTTATCACTGACGGTTGAACAGGAAGCCTGATTACGAACCATAGAAATAGAAGCCTTGAGCTGAGTCAGTAACCAAACATTTATATCATCATAGTGCAAGGGTGGGGAAGAATCCGCCCCCAAGATCACTCACCATATATCTCCCAAGATAACTACTCAATTGTGGAGAAATTCACTTTGAGTTAATTTCTGGCAAAAGGCAAAAAGATGGGCACCCTCTAGGGGGTGACATGGCTGTTTGAGCTGAAGGAGTATCGAGACTAGTGGGCTATGATGTTATTTATGACCTTTGAATAAAGAGTCTTCTTGAAGTGTAATTTTTTTGTAACCAAACCTGTTAAAACATTGGGGATTTGAACACATACTTGCGGAACATACACTTTTTGTTAGATTAAGCAAAATGGTTGTCTTTTTTGTACTATGCTTGCATTTACGACTTTAGAAAATCATCCATCAAGACTGAAAAACTCACAACAAAAATCCAAAAATTGCTAAAAACCAACCAAAGGAAAATATCAGGGTAGTCTAGCACGTGAGAGCAACTTCTTAGCATGTAAAGTACATTTGTTAGAGCATCAGAACATCAAATTAGCACGTCTAGTTAAAGCAGTAGTGTTTATCCAAAATTTCAAAACAGTCAGCGCACCTGGAAAATAGCCTAGCGTGTTGAAGCATCAGCTTAGTGCGTAGGAGTCAAACTTTAGTGCGTAGGGTTTAATAGTTAGCGCGTAGCAGACCCATATTAGCACATAACTTATCAAGCTAGACAGAAAACAAATTTTAATAGTCAAAAACTTTAGCGCGTGCCTGGGGGCAGCTTAGCGCATGTGGTCTTTTGTTTAGCTTGTGAAGTAATTTGGGTAGCGCATCTTGTCTTTATTTTAGCGGGTGACCAAAACCTGAAAAACAGAGGGCAAAACAGTAAGGAATTTTGAAAAATTTGAAAACATCTTTGGAAGCCTCTTTTCATTAGCATCATTTTTCGTCAAAATAGAGTAAAAAAATAGAGCTTTAAGAACTATTTCTTGAGCAAAATTTGTTTCAAACAAAGTTGTAAAAATCTAAAACTGATCGCACGGTAAAACATATCTATCCTATCAAAATCCAGAAACGTCATCACAAGTAACAAAGGGATCCTTTATCATCTCATGGATTTCATCTCAAAAACACTTGTTTAAAACCTCAAGTTGTCAAATCAAGTTTCCATATCGGGAGACTTTATCCATATCATTTGACATGCTTTGTCGTGAAGGGGCATCTAAACCTTCACTTTGATAAAGTAAAAGCTTGAATTTTCAAAGCAAGATCAACTAAATCCAAAAAAAATCAAAGGAAACCATTGATCACTTATGCATGACTAATCCCCATATTTTGAGAAGAAAGAATATTTATTGTAACACCAAGTTGAAGAAACAACAACCAAGTTTTTCCAAATTTATCAAAAGAAACAAGTTTTTATACATTAATCGTCAACTCTTCAAATCTCATTGAGTATTCCTTCATCACGTCAAACTTTATATCCAAAACAAATCTAACGAATTTGACAAAGAGCCTTTGAAGACTAGGGCATATTGTCAAAAATCCGCATTTAATCAAATCATAAACCATGGAGGAAAGATCAATCTGGCATTCTTGCCCGATGTGTGTATCACTTACAACACACCCCGATCTGAACCACCAACCCCTGAGAAACATATCGAAGAGGATTTTGTCCCCTTCATCATTGAAAGTTTCTACTAAAATGCCTGTTACTCGCTCTCAACAAAACCAACAAAGTGAGGCACAAGCAGAGTCCAGTATGAATCGAAGGTTATCAAATCCTTTTGAAGGTCCACACCTAGAGGATACTAAAATTTCTGAAGAACTTCTTGAGGAATGTCAAGAAAGTGCTTCATTCCAAATGCTTGTAGAAAGGCTCGTGGAAAATGACAAGGAAAAATACTTGCTCATGCTCACAAGCAAAGGAGTCAAACTCCCTGAAGACCTTGACGCAGATATATTTAGAACAAGACCTCAACATTACGAATATCAAGAATGACAATGGGAAGGGGAAGCACGCGACCTTGAGCAAGATATCCTCGAGCAAAACATACCAGAACAACATACACCAAGACCGAACATCCCCGAGCAAAACATACCATTCCATACACCATTTCAACCTAGGATCAATATGAGGGAAGAACTCTTCCCTTGGAAAAATAATACACCCTTGGTTGCCCTTACTCAACAAATGCAAATGTTACAAAGACAAATGCAAGACATGCAACAAGGGACGACGGTGCGATACTCATTAAATGAAATCTATACATGATCCCTTTTCCTCCAAACTCAGGCGTACCTAAATTTGACAAATACGATGGAAAAAGTGATCCCCATGATCATGTCAGAGAATTCTGTACCATGAGTCTTGAATTTGCTCATGATGACACCTATTTGATGAGATTGTTCCCCAGAAGCTTGGGAGGACAAACAATGGAATGGCTATCCAAAATTACACCTCCTGTCAGATCCTTTGATGAATTGGTTAACAAGTTGATAACACAATATTCTTATAACATTCAACATGCTATAACCATGCTAGACATCTGCAACACCAAACAAAAAAACAGTGAAACATTCATGATATTCCTTCAACGCTGGCGACGTATGGTTTCATGATATCCTCGAGATATTCTTGAAAAGGAGAAAATGGAAATCTTTATCGACAACTTGAATGGTGAAATGAATTATAGACTCAAACTCCAATGCATACCATCTTTCGCTAAATTGATCGAAAATGACATTCAAGTAGAAGAGGCATGTGTCAAAAAGGGAACGCTCAAATTCTTCAAAGAAGGAACAAATTCATCAAACTACAATATCCAAAACAACAACAGCTTAGACAAGTCTAGATTCTGGACTCGAAACAAAAATGAAGGCGGTAATGAATTGCATGATCCAAAATCTAAACAACCAGTGCTCACATTATCCAGAAATCCTCAGGCTACAAAGAATCCTAAAGGTGCTATCCTAGATGCTAACACATATACACCAAATACCAACCAAGGTCAACCCAACGCAAACAAAACCAACAATACTCAAAACAAACCCATGAATCAAGGACCTAATAACAATTCACGCAACGGCACCAACAATTTCCAAAAATGTGCCTTCACACCATTGGGACAATCACTAGAGTCAGCATTCAGAGAGCTCCTGGCAAACAAGATTCTCTCTTTGCCTGCAATCAGCAACTATGAACCCCAAATCAAGCCACCTTGGTGGAATGACTCACATTATTGTGATTTTCATCGTAACAAAGGTCATCGAACAAATGATTGCATGAGATTGAAAAACATTGTTCAGGACATGATTGATCGAGGTGATTTAATGGTAGATTGTCTCAAAACAAATGGTGATCACAGAGCCTTTAAAAATCCTCTTCCAAACTACAAAAAAGATGGAGCTTCAACCTCAAATGATACACGCGGATCTTGTATCAACCACATCTACAATAACACCATCAATCACATATCGGCTGAAGACCACCATGTGAATGTCATCACAATCCGAGACCAACATGATCATGAATCTGTCAATGTAACAACTAGAGCTCAGAAATATGTCTTGAAGGGACATACATCGCCTACAACCACTACACCAAAAATCCAATATGATTTAGTCAGCCAACTACGCAAAACTTTGACTCAGATATCTATACTAGAATTGCTGAGACTGTCACCAAAACACAAAAACATATTGGAGCGAGCGCTATTGGAAACCAATGTACCTCAAGATCTAGATGCAGATAGATTTCAAGCCATGGTTGCTCATATGATAGGGCCTCATAATATCACCTTCTCAGAGCATGATAATACTTCCTTAAGTCATCCGCATAACACTCCCCTCCATATTGAAGTCATCGTTTATAAACACTGAGTAAAAAGAGTATTGATAGATGGAGGAGTTGGACTTAATATATGTACCTTAAAACTTATCCATGCATTAGGCTTCTTAGAGGAGTCTATTGATCCACGTAAAAAGATTACCATAAAGGCATATTATGATGAGGAAAGATCATCTAAAGGAACCGTGATGTTACCCATTCAAGTTGGACCAGTACAAAAGGATTCTATGTGTCAGGTCTTAGACATAGACCTCACCTACAATATTTTATTAGGTTGACCCTGGATACATGAAATGCAAGCAGTGCCTTCTACGTATCACTAGTGTGTTAAATTTCCCTTTAACGGACAAGAGGTCTCTATATCTACTGATCACAATCCATTTCAACATTGTAATGCAATGGGGGCAACCTAGGATAGTTTGGTTCCCCATAATAGGGAAAAATAGAAATCCTCAACATCAGATCTACAGAAGGCAAAGTCTGAATCATTACCCAGAGATTTCAAGTAGAAAATGCAAATCAGAGAACAAGGTATGGGAGAATACTCTTTGGAACCCATGTGTTTGGCCAAATTGCCAATATCACCCAGATCTCATGGATTACTCACTACATCAACACATCAAGTAACTCAGCCCATCACCAAATTTGATGGTACCTTCATCCAACTAGGCACTCTAGCACATGAATAAGAAGATAAGGACATTCTTTGCTAGTTATACAAAGAAGGGGAAGAAGATAATAGAGTAGCTACTCTGGATATAGTTCTCCCCACACACCTATATGGAAAGGGCTACTTAATCATGTAGCAAATGGGATATGATGGTAAAGGACCTATTGGAAAATGCAAAGAGGGAGTCATTGAACCCATAGATCTTCCTTCACAGTGCAGTAGAGACAAAATAGGATTGGGTTGTAAACTCACTTTCCTATTAAGAAAGACACCATGCATAACTCCAAAATTTGAATGGAAAGAAAGGAAGAAGTACAAAGAAGAATCCTGGCAGGAAGCACTATTTGAGTCAGCAGAAACAATCCACAAGGCACGTGAATGTCAAGAACATAAACAACATCAGGAAAAGCTTCTCAGTCACAAGAAGGCCATATCTATAGTAGTAGCTCATATTCAAACACCAATATCTCAAAAACCAATAGAATCATCTCTTGATACTATTATTCATCCCCAAAGAGGCATAGTCTATGAGCAAATACAAAAAGTCGAACTAGGATCCGACACCAAATCAACAAAGACTATCAAACTGGTATCCATTATCAAAGATCTATTTTAACCATACAACATACCTGTTTACAACACTGATAGAATCTAGGATGATGCCTCAGAGACTAATTCCAATGAATATGAATGGGGTAGCTACTCAAACGCTACTAGAGATATCACTAACAATACTGGTTCCATATCCCTTTCCCGAGAAGAGCATAACGCAGAAGATAGACCTCTTGAATTTGGACCGCAGAATATCTATAACACCAAGGAAAGCGAATAGAAACATTATGAACAAGTCTATACGAAAGATAATACCATCGAAGACCTCGACGAAATCCTTGAATTCTTTGAAACCAAGACCAATCACAATGAAACCTCTGTCTTGACGCTTACAGTGGCAGAACTTGATCCACCAAACGATTCCTTACTGCTTGTCTTTCTCGACCTCATTGACTAGGACGAACCCGAAATACATGATATACCAATTTTCCTAGATGATGAATCTATTATCCACTACCTATGTACCGTTAACCTGGAAACAAGCTCTACTAGTGAATGAAGTAATGATGTCTGCAAACCAGGGAGTGCCAAGTCTCTCAATTGCAAAAATGAAACAAATACAAGATCTGATGCTGAAAACCAGTCAATGGCAGCTCTAGATCACAAAAAAGTAAAAATAAAGGACACAGCTGAGGGTGAAAACCTTTTTAAGGCACCTAAGGATGGGAGACTTGACACTCTTCCTGAACATTTTCATGAGCGATCACCTATATTGATTGAGCCCACTCAATCAATCAACATTGGTACTATAGAAGCAGTAAAAAATATACACCTAGCAGAATCTCTGACAGAGGAGGAAAGATCGTCATTTCTCATTTTTTTTAAAGAGAAGCAAATTAGCTTTGCTTGGTCATATGCAGATATGCCCGAAATTGATCCACACTTAATCATGCATCACTTGTCCATCTCTCCAGGAGTTAAGCCAGTCAAGCAAAAACTACGAAAGATGAATCCACAGGTGGCACTCATGGTCAAGGCCGAAATAAAGAAACTATTAGATGTCGGATTCATCCGACCCATCAACTATGCAGAATGGATCTCCAACATAGTGCCAATATCAAAACCAGATGGCAGTATCAGAATCTACACTAATTTCAGAGATGTCAACAAAGCTTGTCCAAAGGACAACTTTCCTCTACCCAGTATCAACATAATTGTAGACCTCACAGCAGGCCATGCAATGCTCTCACTAATGGATGGTTTTTTAGGCTATAATCAAATAAAAATAGCCCCAGAGGATCAAGATAATCAGCGTTTACCTGTCCTTGGGGAATGTACAATTGGAATGTTATGCCTTTTGGCTTAAAGAATGCAGGAGCTACTTATCAACAAGCAATGACAACAATCATGTTGGCATTTTTGATGTTTATGTTGTGATTGTCATTTATGGACACACACTTGTATTGAGACCCCCTATATGTATGAGCTAGAGCTCAACCAGTATTTTTTCCAACCAGTATGTTGTATTCTAGTCTTTGGACTATTGGTGATTTTGTAGAATGTGTTTCCTGGTCTGAAGCGGCATGTCAACCCCAAGCGGTTCAAAGATCTCAAGCGGTACAAGGAAGCAAAGCGGCATGAAACATTCTTACCAGTCTTCATTTTTGTCAAACCGACAACTAGTATTTTGTATGAACTGGTAATACTTTGTGATGAGTTACCAACCGGCATTTTGTGATGAGTTACCAACCCACCGATTGATTGACGGTGCCGACACACTGACGGTGCTTTTTGTGTCGTGTTAAGGTGGTTGTTGAATTGTTGTAAGAGCGATCTTATCTGAGAAGATCAAGTTGTAACAGAAAGAGATAGAGAAGACTGAAGTAATGTTGAAATGCATTAGCAGTAAGCTATAATGGATCTAACTAAGTAGTTTGTGCTATTAGATAGATCAAACACTTGTTGATTACTCACATCTTTGACAAGTCTGTAGCCCTTAACCAAGTAGGCCCAAAAGCCTTTGTAAAATCCTCTAACAAGGTGGTTCACTTTTGTGAATCTGAAATCCTCTAACAAGGTAGTCTTTAATCGGACTTATCTCCTAATAGAGATTGAGATTCCTAATAGGATCTGTTCTGGTGAAGAACATTGTAAGGCCTTAACTGGTCTGACCTTAACCGGTCTGGTTTCTATTCTATAGATAGTTACTCGTGAGTTCCATCTCACCGTGGTTTTTCCCAGTTGGGTTTCCACATCAAATATCTTGTGTTATGGTTGTATTGCATTTGTGGGTGAATGCTTTATTTGCATTTTGGTTTGCATGTGTGATAACTAGTATGTCTGTTAGACTGTTTTACCGGTTTATCTTTAGATTGTGTAAGTGTTTAAGTACAGAGATTTTTGGCATACTAATTCACCCCCCCCTCTTAGTATTCATCAATTGGTATCAGAGCCTACATTTCTATAAGTTTAACCTGTAGACGTCTAAAAATGGTCAATGCTTAAGGAATCATACTTTAACATTTGTGCATTGCCTTATTTTAGGGTTTTTGTGTCGCATTAACATTTCTTCTATGTCACGCACTTGGTTTTTATCATTTGCAAGCATCGAGTCCTTCTTCTGCATTCTTCATTTTTCTCTCTTTCGAATTAGGTCTTGTCGATAGCAATCTTTAATCATGATTTTGGTCGATCTTGTCAATCTCTTATCAACTTGTCAATCTTGTCATCTTGCGATCAATTTGTCATCGATTGTCGTCCTTCTCAATCATGTCAATTTGGATCAATTAGTCATTGTTCCTCATCAATTGGCACATTTATCAATCAAATCACTTATCAGTATAAATCATTTATCAATTCAAAATCATGATTGAATCGACATCAAATCAATCTTACATCAAGACCTAATTGTCGTCCTTGCATTTCTAATTTATGTTCTAGGGTTTCATGATTTATTCATTTAACCTTGTTTATCATTTTCTCTCCATTTTCTCTTTAGGATAAATGATTTATTTATTTATCCTAAGTCTTCTTGTCACAATTAAATGTTTATTTAATTGGCTAATTAATTCCTCCTATTTTTGTAAATTAATTAATGAATGAGAAATTATTAATTAATTTACCTAATTTTCATCAATTTCCTAAATTCCAAGTCATCATTTCTAACCTAATTTTCTAATTGCTTCTAATGTCTATTTCTATTTCAAATTCTTGTCATAATCCTTGCATAGCAATTTGTCATAAATTGTCATAAATTATCATAAATCCTTGCATAGTAATTTGTCATGCACTTGTCATAATTTTGCTATTCTTGATTTGAATTTCCATTCGAATCACTTTCATGCTAATCTGATCTTTTCTCCAATTTGTCTATAAATTGGATGAATTTCTTCAATCAAATTCCTTGGTCGAATCAATCATGCTTCTAGTACCCTTATGTTGTTGTCTCGTCAATCTTGCTTTCATATTAGGTTTATGCACTTGAAGGTGAGATCCACAAAACAAAGCAATTTGAAGGAGAAAGAAGGACAATGGAGCCACATGAAGGAGACATCTGCATTTGGTTTGCTTAGATTTCATTTAGAATGTCTTCTCTTCATGTTTTTATTGAATGTTTTTAGGATTGTTATCACTGCATTTTAGTTTTCGTGATTGAGCTAGGCCAAATTTCCTATTTGCTTTGATGATTCCGCATTTCCTATCTACATTAATTGGTGAAGCCGACGTGACCTTTAAAAGTATGCTCAAAGACGGTGGTAGGATAAGGACATGGAAAAAGAGATGAAATTAAGGCAAGGATTTATGCAAAGGATGGGATCAAAGGGATCGAAGGATGGAAAATATGCATTGGATAATGGATAGGGTATTGGAAGAACTGTGCTTGAGTGGATAGAAATGTTGGCAAGATTGACATTGGCACACACCTTGAGGGGTGATGGACTGATGGAGGAAAGATGTATCTTAGATTGTGAGATTTGGATGGAGGAATAGCTTGGGATTTGTGGACATAAGGACCCGAAATGGAAGAAGGAGGTGGTGGAGGAATAGACTTGGAAAGTTTGGATGGAAGAATAGCAATTTTGGATGCCAAGTTGGATATTTCTTTAAGCTTTTGTGCTTCAAGGAGTCGCTTAGGGATCCACATGGTCCACAAATAGTTCAACCAATGGTGGAATATCAACAAGTTCAATCAACATATCAATGTCAACAACCACAACAAAACATTCAAAAACAAAGGTTGCAGCACACACCAACCCAAGTTTCAAACATGTCAGAACAATTGAACCAAGTCCAATATCAAAACATGACATCAGATCAGAACCAACTCCTTGCCAAACAAGTTCAAATTCCAAATTCAACTATATCAAAACCTTGAAAGCAAGTTGGCTTTATTGCAATGATCTTAAGGAAATTACCGAGTGAGTTCTTTGAGGAAGATCAAGATAATACACTTATGTCTAGCAATGCCTCATCTCCCCACAAACAAATTGACTCTCCAGTGGCATCTATCCCTACACCTCTAGAAGTTTCACAAGAACCTTCCATATTGTCCTCATCAAACAATACACCCAAGGATGAAATTATCCAAGGGCTATCCATAATTGATTGCCAAGATAATCCAATTCATGATGCACATCCTTGTCATGTTTCAGAAATACAAGACCCAATGCCACCATGCACTTTATTGCCATTACCTGCTTTAGAGGACCCCATTCGAAGTCCCTCTTCCTCATGTTCAAGCATTGATTCCTTGTCAGAATCCATCACAAATGTTCAAAGTGCATTTCCTTCATCCCAAAACATTGATCCCTTGTCAGAATCCTCCATGCATATCCAAAGTCCAACCCCACGTCAAGAGGATAATTTAGAGCATGAAGAAACGTGTCTTGAAATAGATGAAGATCAAGATCTTGAAACCTTATCATCCTATCCAATTGTTGACCAGGACCCCATGTTCCCAGACACTCATGATGATTCCCCTATTCTTGTCCATCCTATCCAAAGTCCTATTGACACTCCATTCCTTGAGCAAGATCAAGATATCCCAGTCCATCCAATCCCAAACGATTCCCTTCCATTTCATGAAAAAAATGTCCTTTCAAACACCATTGACATTCCACTTCCTAAGAAAGATCAAGATATCCCTTCCGTCCTTTCCGATGATCCCATTAAAAGTCAAGAGCAAAGCACCTTTAAAGAGGATTCCAATGATCTTCCTCCTTGTCAAGATAAAATTATTCCTTCAGATCCTCCACAAGATTCACTTGTTCCTCCATCTCCACGTCCTAATCCAGCATATCCACTCCAAGATCACATTTCTTTTGATGATCCCATTATTTCTACCATTCCATCTCTTGAAGAGCCTGTCACTAAACCATGTCCACTACACAATCCTAGTCCCCCTCATGATCCTAATCCCCTTCATGATTCTAACATGTCAGTGCAAGATGTTCATGAACCCTTGACATGCATAATGATTTCTTCCACTTTGGTGCAATCCGATCCGCTTCAAGATCTCATCATTTCTCTCATATCATATCCACCTCATAATGGACTCGTGTCTTCTTCCCAAAGAAAAGAGTATCCTACAAGTCAAGATATTCATAAAGGCAAAGGAGTAGATTTGCATAAGAAAGAACTCCTCACTATGAAAGAAAATGTTAAGGGTCATGTCTACACAACTCACTCTCAAGACGTGGGTACCCCTACTAAATCCAACATCCCTTCAAAATCCAAACATATCCCTTCCCCATCATACTTTCCATCCATCTTAGGTTCTTATTTCCCTTCATCCTTTATGCAAGGTCAGCAAAGGCACACATCCTTGAGTAAATTTCATCAATCCAAAAGAAGTCCATTTCATTCATATCCATCCATGCATTCCTTTCCCCCTCCAAGCAATTTGGATGCCAAGTATAAATGCCATAGGTCTACCAATCCGCATGTATTCAGGGATCAACATGTCTAGTATAATCGACATGTCAAAACAAAGAACAATATGATCTATAAAGAAAAGGAAAAATCCAAAAAGCCACAAAGGCCCACGGAGCAAAATAAAGCAAATTCAAAATATATATGGGTTCCTAAATCCCTTGTGCAAGCAATGCACTCCAAGGAACCACAAAAGCTTGAAAAATAAAAAACCATGTGGATCCCTAAGCGGCTCCTTGAAGCACAAAATATTAAAGAAATATCCAACTTGGCATCCAAAATTTCTATTCTTCCATCCAAACTTTCCAAGTCTATCCTCCACCACCTCCTTCTTCCATTTTGGGTCCTTATGTCCACAAATCCCAAGCTATTCCTCCATCCAAATCTCACAATCTGAGATACATCTTTCCTCCATCATTCCATCACCCCTCAAGGTGTGTGCCAATGTCAATCTTGCCAACATTTCTATCCACTCAAGCAGAGTTCTTCCAATACCCTATCCATTATCCAATGCATATTTTCCATCCTTCGATCCCTTTGATCCCATCCTTTGCATAAATCCTTGCCTTAATTTCATCTCTTTTTCCATGTCCTTATCCTACCACCATCTTTGAGCATACTTTTAAAGGTCATGGTCCATGGAATAATTCATTTAACCTTGTTTGTCATTTTCTCTCCATTTTCTCTTTAGGATAAATGATTTATTTATTTATCCTAAGTCTTCTTGTCACAATTAAATGTTTATTTAATTGGCTAATTAATTCCTCCTATTTTTGTAAATTAATTAATGAATGAGAAATTATTAATTAATTTACCTAATTTTCATCAATTTCCTAAATTCCAAGTCATCATTTCTAACCTAATTTTCTAATTGCTTCTAATGTCTATTTCTATTTCAAAAACTTGTCATAAATTCTTGCATAGCAATTTGTCATAAATTGTCATAAATCCTTGCATAGCAATTGGTGAACATTTACAACAGACACAACCAATGGTCCAACATATACAACCAACACAACCAATGGTCCAATTTCAACAATATGTCCAACCAACTATACAATGTCAACAAATAGTTCAACCAATGGTGGAATATCAATGTCAACAACTACAACCAAACATTCAAAAATAAAGGTTGCAACATGCACCAAGCCAAATTTTGAACATGTCAAACCAATTTGATCAACATCTAGTTCAAAATCAAAACATGACATCAGACCGGAACCAACTCCTTACCAAACAAGTTCAAATTCCAGATCCAATCATGTCAAAACCTCGAAAGAAAGGTGGCTTTATTGCAATGATCTTAAGGAAATTACCAAGTGAGTTCTTTGAGGAAGATCAAGATAATACACTTATGTCTAGCAATGCCTCATCTCCCCACAAACAAATTGACTCTCCAGTGGCATCTATCCCTACACCTCTAGAAGTTTCACAAGAACCTTCCATATTGTCCTCATCAAACAATACACCCAAGGATGAAATTATCCAAGGGCTATCCATAATTGATTGCCAAGATAATCCAATTCATGATGCACATCCTTGTCATGTTTCAGAAATACAAGACCCAATGCCACCATGCACTTTATTGCCATTACCTGTTTTAGAGGACCCCATTCGAAGTCCCTCTTCCTCATGTTCAAGCATTGATTCCTTGTCAGAATCCATCACAAATGTTCAAAGTGCATTTCCTTCATCTCAAAACATTGAGCCCTTGTCAGAATCCTCCATGCATATCCAAAGTCCAACCCCATGTCAAGAGGATAATTTAGAGCATGAAGAAACGTGTCTTGAAATAGATGAAGATCAAGATCTTGAAACCTTATCATCCTATCCAATTGTTGACCAGGACCCCATGTTCCCAGACACTCATGATGATTCCCCTATTCTTGTCCATCCTATCCAAAGTCCTATTGACACTCCATTCCTTGAGCAAGATCAAGATATCCCAGTCCATCCAATCCCAAACGATCCCCTTCCATTTCATGAAAAAAATGTCCTTTCAAATCCCATTGACATTCCACTTCCTAAGAAAGATCAAGATATCCCTTCCATCCTTTCTGACGATACCATTAAAAGTCAAGAGCAAAGCACCTTTAAAGAGGATTCCAATGATCTTCCTCCTTGTCAAGATCAAATTATTCCTTTTGATCCTCCACAAGATTCACTTGTTCCTCGATCTCCACGTCCTAATCCAGCATATCCACTCCAAGATCACATTTCTTTTGATGATCCCATTATTTCTCCCATTCCATCTCTTGAAGAGCCTGTCATTGAACCATGTCCACTACACAATCCTAGTCCCCCTCATGATCCTAATCCTCTTCATGATTCTAACGTGTCAGTGCAAGATGTTCATGAACCCTTGACATGCATAATGGGTTCTTCCACTTTGGTGCAATCTGATCTGCTTCAAGATCTCATCATTTCTCTCATATCATATCCACCTCATAATGGACTCGCATTTTCTTCCCAAAGAAAAGAGTATCCTACAAGTGAAGATATTCATAAAGGCAAAGGAGTAGATGTCCATAAGAAAGAACTCCTCACTATGAAAGAAAATGTTAAGGGTCATGTCTACACAACTCACTCTCAAGACATGGGTACCCCTACTAAATCCAACATCCCTTCAAAATCCAAACATATCCCTTCCCCATCATACTTTCCATCCATCTTAGGTCCTTATATCCCTTCATCCTTTATGCAAGGTTAGCAAAGGCACACATCCTTGAGTAAATTTCATCAAGCCAATAGAAGTCCATTTCATTCATATCCATGCATGCATTCCTTTCCCCCTCCAAGCAATTTGGATGCCAAGTATAAACGCCATAGGTCTAGCAATCCGCATGTATTCAAGGATCAACATGTCCAATATAATCGACGTGTCAAAATAAAGAACAATATGATTTATAAAGAAAAGGAAAAATCCAAAAGGCCACAAAGGCCCACGGAGAAAAATAAAGCAAAGTCAAAATATATATGGGTTCCGAAATCCCTTGTGCAAGCAATGCACTGCAAGGAACCACAAAAGAATGAAAAATCAAAAACCATGTGGATCCCTAAGTGGCTCCTTGAAGCACAAAAGCTTAAAGAAATATCCAACTTGGCATCCAAAATTGCTATTCTTCCATCCAAACTTTCCAAGTCTATTCCTCCACCACCTCCTTCTTCCATTTTGGGTCCTTATGTCCACAAATCCCAAGCTATTCCTCCATCCAAATCTCACAATCTGAGATACATCTTTCCTCCATCAGTCCATCACCCCTCACGGTGTGTGCCAATGTCAATCTTGCCAACATTTCTATCCACTCAAGCACAGTTCTTCCAATACCCTATCCATTATCCAATGCATATTTTCCATCCTTCGATCCCTTTGATCCCATCCTTTGCATAAATCCTTGCCTTAGTTTCATATTATTTTCCATGTCCTTAGCCTACCAACGTCTTTGACCATAGTTTCAAAGGTCATGGTCCATTTTTTTTTAAGGCTACTAGCCCAAAAAAAAAAGACGCTTGAGTCCTTCTTCCATCCCCTATCATATGTCCATCTTCTATTGAAAAAGTCAAAATACAAAAAAAAAAAGGTGAAAAAAAAGAAAAAGAAAAAAAGTAAAGCAAAAATAATTCATCCACTGGTGAAAACCTGGCAAACAGGCATCATACGTAATCTATGAACTTCTTGGACACCACACTTGGGGACAAGTTTTATCCTATCATATCCTTTTGTCCTTCATTGTTCCATTATCCCTTCGAACCCCTATCATTACCCCTTCCTTGTCCTATCATCCCTCATGTCCATTTCCCTTTCCACATTTGATCGTGACAAGGCTGAGGATCTTCATGAGCATCATGCATCTTGTTTGCAACTTTTAGTCTATCATAGATTTTGGTATTTATCCATTTGCTTATTACAACCTTTCATCCATATTCCCTAGCTTATTGCAACTTTCTGCCACTATCCCTAAGCCTACCCCGACCTTCAGTCCATGTCCCTTATCCATTCTTGGTCTTGCTTATCCTATCCATATCTTATCACTATCCATACGCTGTTTTTGTTCCTTGATCTTGATCTGACATAAGGATGCAAAATTTAAACATGGTTTCCAAAACCTCTTGACATGTCCCTCATGCCATGTCACTGCTTTACATTGTCATATCCAGTCTCTTGTCCCATCACGCAATAACCCTTGAAAATTGCATCCGTATTGTCTCCATGATAAAAGGCCTTTGTCTTCCCTCTATCCACCATCATTTCAGAAAGCCTATTTATTCACCTATCATATTCCTTGCCTTGCTAGACACTGAGGGCAAAATCATAAAAAATCATAAAATGTCCTGAAAAAATTATAAAAATCAAGTAATGTCCTGAAAAAATCATAAAAATTGAAAAATGTCTTGACATAATCAAAAAAATCATATAATGTCCTGAAATAATCCAAAAAAAATAAAAAATCAAATAATGTCCTGAAAAAATCTCTAAAAATAAAAAAATGTCCTGAAATAATCCCTAAAAAGTCAAATAAAGTCCTGAAAAAAATGAACACAAAAAAATTGTAAATCCTCGACAAGAAAAAAACAAAAAAATATCCCCTTTGTGCATAAGACAGATCACTGAGCATCCCTCCAACAACACACAGTCACACACTGTGCTTTAATGAAATCATGCATAAATAGATGAACTTTTTCAATCAAACCAGACATTCAAACTGATCACAATTGTCTTCTCAATCGAACGTCAGCATCAATATGATTTTTCCTTGTCACTACTATCATGGGTCTTATATAGGGTGTGGTATGGTCGAAACCAGACTGTGTCCTGTCTTAGACGGGGTACCGCATGTCCTGAAACCAGACAACATGATCGTCCTATCAACGCTTTCAACTTTTGACAATGAAGATCAAGATGTTTGTTTGACTTGTTGGAATTAGCGAGTCTTATCTTTTTATTGATTTATCTTTGGCTTTGATCATGTTCTTATGTTACTTGATGATGTCATTGAGTGATTTAGAGTGACCGGGATGGTTCATGGTCCCTTTCCTTTTGTTTTTTGTTGTGTTTGCTGTTTGTGGAATGTTTGTCACAAACTGGGGCAACTATATCATTGGGTGTCTGTGATAAGTACGTTCGCTTTGTGAACGCCGGACATACCTCGACCCTTGATGTATGCACCCTAGAATGCTTCACTCATTCCTTGTGTGCGATGTGTCTATCTTTTGCAAAAGGGGTTGCGTTCCAGCTCTAGCCTTCAATGCCATGATGCTCTGCATCCGCTTTGCTACATTAAATAAAGGTTCTCACCTAGTTATGTGCATTTGTGAAAGCAAGTTTTCCTTCATCTCTAACTGTCCTCTGTCTAATTTCTTCTTCCTAACATTTCTTCCATCAGTCTTGGCAGTCCATTCGAACCTATCATCTTCTGTCATTCTTATCGATCACTTGGCCTCTTTTCTAGATGTTTTTGGCCAATTCCTCGAGGGGGCATGCATATGTCATTGTCAGTGTCTGGGGCATTTTCATTATTTTTCTTTGAAACAATGCTTAAAATCGCATTGTCTCAAAGAGGGGCAAAATGTAGACGTCTGAAAATTGTCAATGCTTACGAAATCATACTTTAACATTTGCGCATTGCCTTATTTTAGGGTTTTTGCATCGCATTAACATTTCTCCTATGTCACGCACTTGGTTTTTATCATTTGTGAGCATCGAGTCCTTCTTTTGCATTCTTCATTTGTCTCGCGTTTGAATTTGGTCTTATCGACAAAAATCTTCAATCATGATTTTGGTCAATCTTATCCTGTCGCATCAATGTGCGTGCTCATTTGTCATCATTTTGGACATCGTCAATCCTAATTAGGGTTTTGTCCTCTTTTCAATCTTGCCGTTTTGCGTTCGATTTGTCATCGGTCGTTGTCCTCTTTTCAATCTTGTCGTCTTGTGATCGATTTGTCATCGATCGTTGTCATTTTCAATCTTGTCGACTTACGATTGATTTGTCATCGATCGTTGTTATTTTCAATCTTGTCATCGATCGTCGTCCTTCTCAATCATGTCAATTTGGATCAATTAGTCATTGTTCCTCATCAATTGGCGCATTTATCAATCAAATCACTTATCAGTATGAATCATTTATCAATTCAAAATCATGATCGAATCGACATCAAATCAATCTTACATCAAGACCTAAGTGTCGTCCTTGCATTTCTAATTTATCTTCTAGGGTTTCATGATTTATTCATTTAACCTTGTTTGTCATTTTCTCTCCATTTTCTCTTTAGGATAAATGATTTATTTATTTATCCTAAGTCTTCTTGTCACAATTAATTCCTCCTATTTTTGTAAATTAATTAATGAATGAGAAATTATTAATTAATTTAACTAATTTTCATCAATTTCCTAAATTCCAAGTCATCATTTCTAACCTAATTTTCTAATTGCTTCTAATGTCTATTTCTATTTCAAAAACTTGTCATAAATTCTTGCATAGCAATTTGTCATAAATTGTCATAAATTGTCATAAATCCTTGCATAGCAATTTGTCATACACTTGTCATAGTTTTGCTATTCCTGATTTGAATTTCCATTTGAATCACTTTCATGCTAATCTGATCTTTTCTCCAATTTGTCTATAAATTGGATGAATTTCTTCAATCAAGGTCCCTGGTCGAATCAATCACACTTCTAGTACCCTTATGCTGTCGTCTTGTCTTGTCTACTTGCTTTCACATCATGCTTATGCACTTGTAGGTGAGATCCACAAACAAAGCAATTTGAAGGAGAAAGAAGGACAATGGAGCCACATGAAGGAGACATCTGCAGTTGGTTTGCTTAGATTTCATTTTGAATGTCTTGTTTTCATGTTTTCATTGAATGTTTTTAGGATTGTTATCATTGCATTTTAGTTTTCATGATTGAGCTAGGCTAAATTTGTTACTTGCTTTGATGATTTCCGAATTTCCTATCTACATTAATTTTGAAAACATGAAATCAAGACATTCAATATGAAATCTAAGCAAACCAAATGCAGATGTCTCCTTCATGTGGCTCCATTGTCCTTCTTTCTCCTTCAAATTGCTTTGTTTTGTGGATCTCACCTTCAAGTGCATAAACCTAATATGAAAGCAAGATTGACGAGACGACAACATAATGGTACTAGAAGTGTGATTGATTCATCCAGGGGCTTTGATTGAAGAAATTCATCCAATTTATAGACAAATTGGAGAAAAGATCAGATTAGCATGAAAATGATTCGAATGGAAATTCAAATCAAGAATAGCAAAACTATGACAAGTGTATGACAAATTGCTATGCAAGGATTTATGACAAATTATGACAATTTATGACAAATTGCTATGCAAGAATTATGACAAGAATTTGAAATAGAAATAGACATTAGAAGCAATTAGAAAATTAGGTTAGAAATGATGACTTGGAATTTAGGAAATTGATGAAAATTAGGTAAATTAATTAATAATTTCTCATTCATTAATTAATTTACAAAAATAGGAGGAATTAATTAGCCAATTAAATAAACATTTAATTGTGACAAGAAGACTTAGGATAAATAAATAAATCATTTATCCTAAAGAGAAAATGGAGAGAAAATGACAAACAAGGTTAAATGAATAAATCATGAAACCCTAGAAGATAAATTAGAAATGCAAGGATGACAATTAGGTCTTGATGTAAGATTGATTTGATGTCGATTTGATCATGATTTTGAATTGATAATTGATTTGATTGATAAATGCACCAATTAACGAGGAACAATGACTAATTGATCCAAATTGACATGGTTGAGAAGGACGAAGATCGATGTCAAATCGATCGCAAAATGATAAGATTGATAAGAGGACAAAACCCTAATTCCATCATCGATTAGGATTGACGATGTCCAAAATGAAATTGAATTGACGATGTCAAAATATGCCAAATGAGCACGCACATTGATGCGACAGGATAAGATCGACCAAAATCATGACTGAAGATTGTTATCGACAAGACCAAATTCGAAAGTCAGACAAATGAAGAATGCAGAAGAAGGACTCAATGCTCGCAAATGATAAAGACCAAGTGCACAACATAGAAGAAATGTTAATGTGATGCAAAAACACTAAAATAAGGCAATGCGCAAATGTTAAAGTATGATTCCGCAAGCATTGACCATTTTTAGGTGTCTACATTTTGCCCCTCTTTGAGACAATGCGATTTTAAGCGTTGTTTCAAAGAACAATAATGAAAATACCCCAGACAATAACAATGACATATGCATGCCCCCTCGAGGAATTGGCCGGAAACATCTAGAAAAGAGGCCAATTGATCGATAAGAATGATAGAAAATGATAGGATCAAACGGACTGCCAAGACTAACAGAAGAAATGTTAGTAAGAAGAAATGAGACAGAGGACAGGTAGAGATGAAGAAAAACTTGCTTTCACGAATGCACATAGGTAGGTGAGAACCTTTATTTAATGTAGCAAAGCGGATGCAGAGCATCATGGCATTGAAGGCCAGAGTTGAAACGCAACCCCTTTTGCAAAACACAGACACATCGCACACAAGGAATGAGTGAAGCATCCTAGAGTGCATACATCAAGGGTCGAGGTATGTGTGGTGTTCACAAAGAGAACATACTTATCACAGACACCCAATGATATAGTTGCCCCAGTTTGTGACAAACATTCCACAAATAGCAAACATAACAAAAAAGAGGAAAGGGACCATGAACCATCCCGGTCACTCTAAATCACTCAGTGACATCATCGAGCAACATAGGAACATGATCGAAGATAAATCAATAAATGATAAGACTCGCTAATTCCAACAAGTCAAACAAACATCTTGATCTTCATTGTCAAAAGTTGAAAGTGTTGATAGGACGATCATGCTGTCTGGTTTCGGGACATGCTGTACCCTGTCTTAGATAGGACACAGTCTGGTTTCGAGAATACCACACCCTGTATAAGACCCATGATAATGTGACAAGGACAGATAATGTTGATGCTGATGTTCGATTGATAAGACAATGTTGATCAGTTTGAATGCTTGGTTTGAGTGAAAAAGTTCATCTGTGAATGCGTGATTTCATTAAAGCATAGTGTGTGATTGTGAGTCGTTGGAGGTATGCTCAGCGAGTTGTCTATGCACAAAGGGGATATTTTTTGCAAAATGCTTGTTTTGCTTTTCGAGTGTGTACAATTTTTTTTTGTTCATTTTTTTTCAGGACTTTATTTGACTTTTTAGGGATTTTGTTCAGGACATTTTTCAATTTTTTTTAGGGATTTTTTTAGGACATTATATGAATTTTTAGGGATTTTTTCAGGACTTTATTTGATTTTTAGGGATTTTTTCAGGACTTTATATGAATGTTTTTGAATTTTGACATTTTAGCTGAAAATGAACACATGATTTTTTTTTATGTTTTTGAATGTTTTTAGGATTTTTTTGAATTTTTTTGATTATTTCAGGACATTTTTCAATTTTTATGATTTTTTTAGGACACTTTTCTATGTTTTTTCTTGGATTATTTCAGGACATTTTTCAATTTTTTTTGGATTTATTTCAGGACATTTTTCAATTTTTTTGGATTATTTCAGGACATTATTTGATTTTTTAAGTTCTAGTGATTGATCATGACAAGGGGAACGCACCCAATGCACATCGGAGAGACATATATAGAGACCAGGACCGAAACATATGCACAAGAAACCAAAGAATGCCAGACATAGATGTTGACCAATCACAGGCCTGGAACAAAACATTGGGTCATGACAAAGATAGACCTGATAGCATAGCTAGAGGTCATGACAGATGACGAAGCAATGATCTCGTTACACATGGTGCCTGATTGCCAAGTTTTCACCATGGTACTTGCCCAAAGCACCTATTTGCCAGGTTTTCACTAGAGGGCAAATCATTTTTCTTTACTTTTTTGTTCTTTTTCTTTGTTTCTCTTTTTTCACTTTTTGTTGTATTTTTTTGAGCTTTTTGATTTTTTTGTATTTTTTTTAGGATCATATTTGAAGAACTGCTGATAGAAAATTATGCCCAGTACTTACAAAGGTGCATGCTATTTATAGGATTTGACAAAGGTTCACCTTCGAGAGTGGCAAGCTAATATTCCCCCGAGCCATAGGCTGCAGTCACTATAAAAGGCCCAACCCAATTAGGTTCAAACTTGCCTTTGATGATGTCAGTAGATTGTGCATTCTTGGGGTTTGCCTTTAAAACCAGATCTCCCACTTCAAAGTGTCACCCTTTGACCTTCTTATTATAAGAGCGACGAAGATGGTTTTGATATGCTTGCAAATGTGTCAGAGCTGTTTAACATTTCTCATCTAACATTTCAAGCTGATGCGATTGAGAGACTCTATGCATCTCATCATCAATCAGATGTTGCAAGGAAACATGTAAAGAAGGAATCTCCACTTCCAAAGGTAAAATGGCTTCCACACCATACACCAAGGAATAAGGTGTTGCGCTAGTAGGTGTGCGGATAGAAGTGCGGTAAGCTCATAGGGCTGGATTCAACTGTACATGCCAATCTCGACCAACGTCATTGACAACCTTTTTTAGGATCTTGATAATGGTTTTATTTGATGCTTCGGCTTGACCATTTATGAAAATTTATGACAAATTATTCCTTCAGATCCTCCACAAGATTCACTTGTTCCTCCATCTCCACGTCCTAATCTAGCATATCTACTCCAAGATCACATTTCTTTTGATGATCCCATTATTTCTCCCATTGCATCTCTTGAAGAGCCTGTCATTGAACCATGTCCACTACACAATCCTAGTCCCCCTCATGATCCTAATCCCCTTCATGATTCTAACGTGTCAGTGCAAGATGTTCATGAACCCTTGACATGCATAATGGGTTCTTCCACTTTGGTGCAATCCGATCTGCTTCAAGATCTCATCATTTCTCTCATATCATATCCACCTCATAATGGAATTGCATCTTCTTCCCAAAGAAAAGAGTATCCTACAAGTCAAGATATTCATAAAGGCAAAAGAGTAGATCTCCATAAGAAAGAACTCCTCACTATGAAAGAAAATGTTAAGGGTCATGTCTACACAACTCACTCTCAAGACGTGGGTACCCCTACTAAATCCAACATCCCTTCAAAATCCAAACATATCCCTTCCCCATCATACTTTCCATCCATCTTAGGTCCGTATATCCCTTCATCCTTTATGCAAGGTCAGCAAAGGCACACATCCTTGAGTAAATTTCATCAATCCAAAAGAAGTCCATTTCATTCATATCCATCCATGCATTCCTTTCCCCCTCCAAGCAATTTGGATGCCAAGTATAAATGCCATAGGTCTAGCAATCCGCATGTATTCAAGGATCAACATGTCCAATATAATCGACATGTCAAAACAAAGAACAATATGATCTATAAAGAAAAGGAAAAATCCAAAAGGCCACAAAAGCCCACAGAGCAAAATAAAGCAAAGTCAAAATATAAATGGGTTCCTAAATCCCTTGTGCAAGCAATGCACTCCGAGGAACCACAAAAGCATGAAAAATAAAAAACCATGTGGATCCCTAAGCGGCTCCTTGAAGCACAAAATCTTAAAGAAATATCCAACTTGGCATCCAAAATTGCTATTCTTCCATCCAAACTTTCCAAGTCTATTCCTCCACCACCTCCTTCTTCCATTTTGGGTCCTTATGTCCACAAATCCCAAGCTATTCCTCCATCCAAATCTCACAATCTGAGATACATCTTTCCTCCATCAGTCCATCACCCCTCAAGGTGTGTGCCAATGTCAATCTTGCCAACATTTCTATCCACTCAAGCAGAGTTCTTCCAATACCCTATGCATTATCCAATGCATATTTTCCATCCTTCGATCCCTTTGATCCCATCCTTTGCATAAATCCTTGCCTTAATTTCATCTCTTTTTCCATGTCATCCCATCATAGCGCTACATATCATATCATATGCCAAAATAATATCGAAGTACAAAATTGGATTGTCTGTCCTAAGTATGGCCCGCAGTCTGACTACATAATGTCACACTACATAATGTCAACTATCTGTCATAAGGAGCACGTGCCTCTATTACTGGGTGCTCCCTCTATCCTCCTCATCCCTGCCATATCTCAAGGATGATGTCCCACCTGCCCCAGGTCCTAGCTATGGTGGTCTCATAGGTCCACTCACCCCCATGCTGCTCACTGACCTTCAAGAGCGTGCCCTACTCTCTATCCTTGATCGTGCCCGATATGATGATGCTCTCTGCTCTGGTGGAACTGCACTCTCATATAGTGTCCTCCAATGGGGTATCTCCTCTCTAGTCTCTACCAACATCTGTGCCATCTCACATGCACTGGCGTCCCTAATCGACCAAATATACTCAGTGACTCTTTGTTCTTCTCACTGTGCCTGGGCTATTGCTGTATCTCAAGCTACTGTAAGTTTGGCTATCTCCACTTTGAACTGATCCTGCTCTGTCCTTAAGATGGAATTCTATCTCTCTAATGTCGCAATGTGATAATGCTGACTCGCTATGGTAGCCCTGCACATCTCCATCTCCTCTATCCTAGCTGTCTCCGGCTCTATGGGTATATCCTGCAATGACTCTTGCTCAGCTGAATCTAGCTCATAATCATCATCCCCCTCATCATCTCTATCCTCATCATCCCCCTCATCCTCATCATCTCCCTCCTCCTCTCCAGTGAGTGGGAAGTCCTCTTGTCTCCTCGGTACCGGAATATCAGGATCTATCAATGGCACTGGCTGTGGTCAGGCAAACCATTGCTCATACTCCTCTGTCATCCCGACGTCAACCACATCTAATCTCCAATCCCATTGTCTCTGCTGTAGCTGTGTGAAGTTAGCATATGCTATGTGTGGCTGAATAATCCTCCCCCACTGACTCGTCTCTTTGTGAGATCGGGCAAAGTGTGCAGTCCCTCTAGGTACATCCTGCCTCTCTCCAAACTATCATCTGACTCTCTCTGGTAGGTACATCTCAATCACTCTCTGGCAATTCACTGGTCACCCAATCAGGTATCTCTCCTATCTACAATATGGTAGCTCATCACTATCATCTGACCATCCAGGGCAATCAAGATATGGCCTCCATGTGAACTCTCTCAATCTGTCTAGCTCATGTCAGCAATATAGTATGTATCCAAACGGACCCTATCTCAGTGCTCCCCCATAACAACACACATATGGTCGATGTGGTACTACCTGTCTCTCTACAATTGGTCGACATATGGCTATGTGCTCAAATGCCCATACATGTAGCAGTGTGACTCCACAGCTCAAAGTCTGCACTCCCTGATATGCTATCTAATGCAACTGAAAATATAGCATAACAAGTACACATGGTCCCCATGCGTACACCATCCCCTCTATCACCATCCGCTCTAGCACTCTTCCCCATCCAATAGGAAATCCATGTCCTCGTTTGTCCCTTGCTAGTAGGCATGCTATCACCACTGCTATCACCACATATCATCAACCATACTCTGATGCCATGGTCTCCCAGCCAATCTCCCTCTCTACGATATCCAGATCATCTGCGTCGCACTCAAATAATCTGTACAAAGTGTCTCTCCCTATCACTAGGTCATACTCTATCATCTCCCCATGAATTGGAATGCGGAGGATATGCCATACATCCTCTAGTGTCACAATTGCCTCTCTAGTCGCTAGATGGAAGGAAGAAGTCTCCGAATGCCATCGCTCTGCCAATGCGGTCAGTAGTCCTATGTTTTCCCTAATCTCAGGCATGAATGTGATATAGTATATTCCAAGTCCTGCTAATGTATCTTTGTCCGTGCTCCTGAGTCTATGTCATAACATGAAGCAGTCAGGTCGGTTCTCCCGCGTGATCAATGGATACTGTCGACTCTGCATCACAATTGGGGCACACTTTGTTAGTTTTAGGGTTTCCTTCTACGGGTTGCATTTCCTTGTTTCATGTCCAAATTAGGGTGTTTCTAATCTATTTTGATCTATCCTACCCTTATCCCCCTTTTCGGACCCTTTGCATGTTGTTTTTGACCAAATTTGAGCTCCCAGTGCACAACTGCGCCTGTGTGCTGTATCTTGCACCTGTGTTGCATCAACTTGCGCTTGTGTACCCTACACAAGTGTAGGATACCCTACACAAGTGCAGGATGCACTCACACAGGCACAGAAGTCACTTTCTGCATTTTCTATGGGCCCCGCAATGTCCCGCAAGCAAGTCAAATTCATGAAATTGACAATATGTGTTTTTGAGATACATACCGCTGCTCCCGCATCGTTCGGTCATCTATACATGCATACACGCTCTCTGAGGTGATCTGCAATTGGAATGCTCACCATCTCTCTGCAACTGTCCTTTTCCAAAGCAACAAATCCTCCTCTTTGGCTAGTGCAAATGAGCACTTTTCGCTCTCTTTGTCTCATTTATAGATCTTTGTCGGTGCATAGATGGACATGCACCCTCTCCATCTTATATTGGTCGTGGTCTTTTGCACCTTCAATTGCTTGTCCTTCATGCATCTAGTCTCCGATTGTCAGTCTGTTTGCTCCTATTGTGTTCTATCATTATTATCGATCAATTGGCCTCTTTTCTGGATGTTTCCGGCCAATTCCTCGAGGGGGCATGCATATGTCATTATCATTGTCTATGGCATTTTCATTATTGTTCTTTGAAACAATGCTTAAAATCACATTGTCTCAAAGAGGGGCAAAATGTAGACGTCTAAAAATGGTCAATGCTTGCGGAATCATACTTTAACATTTGTGCATTGCCTTATTTTAGGGTTTTTGTGTCGCATTAACATTTCTTCTATGTCACGCACTTGGTTTTTATCATTTGCGAGCATTGAGTCCTTCTTCTGCATTCCTCATTTTTCTCGCTTTCGAATTAGGTCTTGTCGATAGCAATCTTTAATAATGATTTTGGTCGATCTTGTCAATCTCTTATCAACTTGTCAATGTTGTCATCTTGTGATCAATTTGTCATCGATCGTCATCCTTCTCAATCATGTCAATTTGGATCAATTAGTCATTGTTCCTCATCAATTGGCACATTTATCAATCAAATCACTTATTAGTATGAATCATTTATCAATTCAAAATCATGATCGAATCGACATCAAATCAATCTTACATCAAGACCTAATTGTCGTCCTTGCATTTCTAATTTATCTTCTAGGGTTTCATGATTTATTCATTTAACCTTGTTTGTCATTTTCTCTCCATTTTCTCTTTAGGATAAATGATTTATTTATTTATCCTAAGTCTTCTTGTCACAATTAAATGTTTATTTAATTGGCTAATTAATTCCTCCTATTTTTGTAAATTAATTAATGAATGAGAAATTATTAATTAATTTACCTAATTTTCATCAATTTCCTAAATTCCAAGTCATCATTTCTAACCTAATTTTCTAATTGCTTCTAATATCTATTTCTATTTCAAATTCTTGTCATAATCCTTGCATAGCAATTTGTCATAAATTGTCATAAATTATCATAAATCCTTGCATAGTAATTTGTCATGCACTTGTCATAATTTTGCTATTCTTGATTTGAATTTCCATTCACATCACTTTCATGCTAATCTGATCTTTTCTCCAATTTGTCTATAAATTGGATGAATTTCTTCAATCAAAGTCCTTGGTCGAATCAATCACGCTTCTAGTACCCTTATGCTATCGTCTCGTCAATCTTGCTTTCATATTAGGTTTATGCACTTGAAGGTGAGATCCACAAAACAAAGCAATTTGAAGGAGAAAGAAGGACAATGGAGCCACATGAAGGAGGCATCTACATTTGGTTTGCTTAGATTTCATTTAGAATGTCTTGTCTTCATGTTTTCATTGAATGTTTTTAGGATTGTTATCATTGCATTTTAGTTTTCTTGATTGAGCTAGGCCAAATTTCCTATTTGCTTTGATGATTCCACATTTCCTATCTACATAACCACTTGGAAAGATACATGGGGGAATACACCTTGAGGGAACTTACTCAATGACTCACTCAGTCTGAGCAAGCCTATGATGATCTTATGGTCAAATACAAGGCATCTCAAGCAAAAAGGAGAGAACATGCAGAGAAGCTGATGGAGCTATTTGAAAGTAGTTTTGAAGATGAAGCAAATATGGAAGCCATGATTGTAGAAGTAAATAAGCTGAATGATTCAAACTCCAATATGAGAAAGGAGTTGGATGGACTGACCATTCGGTTTAGTCAAGAGCTTGAGAACTGGAGGAAAGCTGAAGATCGGGTAAAGGATATGGATCATGAGATCTCCAAGTTTAAGCAAGAGATTAGTACACTGACTGCTCGCCTTCATGAGAGCAGAATGGAAAAGGAAGACATGCAAGGAGAACTGAACATAACCATCTCTTAAAATGCAAGCCTAATGGAGACCAATACTGCTATTTCCAAAGAACTCTCTGAGTCAAAGGAAATACTTGCTAAGTTTAGCAAAAGTATTGTGAAGCTAGAGCAAAAGCTTGAGTCATCTAGACCGGTAAAGAATACCAGTGGTCTTGGTTTCTCTGGACATGAGGAAGGAGAATCCTTAGGAACAAATGCTGAAGCATCAAAGAAGCAACCGACACTCAAAGGAAAAGGTAAGCAAAAATTCAAACCTGTTTGCTTTAACTGTCTTAAAGAAGGACACACTGCCAATGTATGTAGGAGCAAAGCCTACAATAATTTTCCATATTTTATCAACAATATCCCTAGATCCAATAAGTTCAATGGTCATTGTTATGCATGCAACAAGTTTGGGCATAGAGCATCTGAATACAGGTCTATCATGAACAATACCAGAAGATATCCTCAGAGGACCCAAGGAGCTGGTTTGGAATCTTTTGTAAACTAGAACCCTAACCGGTTTAATACCTACAATTATCAGTCAGGCAATAGTGGTTATCAATTGGCAATCGGATGGAGAGAAAACTGTTGGACTTGTCATGGACATGATCACACTACTGCTACATGCAGAAGGAAGAATGGAAATATGAACAATGGACCTTGGAGAGCATCTGGATTGGTTTGCTATCACTGCAACAAACCGGGTCATATTGCAAGAATCTATAGAAGCAAAAAGAGTATATCTGATGATATACTGGTCACTTAGAAAGGAGAAGTTGATGTTGAAAAAGTTCAAGTGGACATGAACAAAACCTAGAGGAAGAAACCAACAATGTTGGAAGAGGAACCGATTTTTGCAGCTAGTGTGGAAATATCGGAACCAACAAACTAAGCTCCAAAGAAGCTTAGGGGGAGAAAATGGCGAAATGATTGTGAACCCTTGGTTACACCGGTAAAAGACCTTAACCGGTATGTGATACCTGTCACTTGACAGAAGACCGAAAATGGTAGAAAAGAAAAATTAGGGTTTATGCCCTAATAGAGGAGCATTAATGGTGGTAGGTGAGAGACATGTATAAAAGCATATTTCAAATCATTTCTCACTATCTGTTTTCAAGCGAAGAAATTTTTTCAAGTGCAGAGCGAAGAAAAGGTGATTTGAGCTAAGATTTCAAGAAATTGATAAATCTTGAAGGAGATTCAAATCTAGTTTGCAAGTGGTCGAGGATAACACAAAGCGGTGATTAGGAAATCGATGGAGAGTGGAGTGAAGCAGAATCAGGAAGCCCTAAATTCACATTGTAAAGGTATTTTTCATGTTCTTGAAATACTCAACAATGGCTTCCGCATCTCATACCAGTTCTAGTACATCCATTGAGTCAGAAAGTTTTATTTAGAGGAAGTCCAAATATAATGCCTTATCACAAGTTCCGGCTAGAGTCATAATTGAAGAAGGAATTTGAGATTATATTGATTGCAAAATAGAAGACCTAGGGTCTTTAGCTATTCACACCCAGTTAGGTTTATTTTGTGGCAAGGACAAAAAGATCAAATCGGAGTTTAGTATCCTAGAGAAGAAGAAACTCCATAATGTAGTATACTTTCTGGAAGATTTTACAGAGGATCATATCAGGATCATTTTGAGCAGAGTCCATGGTGACAAGATGTACGTGGAGAGGATGCATGATATCACTCCTTAGGCAATTCATGTAGTCACCAGTTTCTGTAACACAGGGGAAGTGCCAGCCCTAAGAACGGCAAGCAAAACTAAAATGGCCAAGCTCACCGGTTCAACAAGTGACTCACGGGGTATGATAGTTAATCCTATCAAGGATGATCTAGTGAAATACGCCTGCATGGTGATAGGCTACAGAACATTCTCAGCCAGTAGGATTAATTCTGTATTTGTTGTAGTGGTAAATGCCACTTACTGGATGATCAAAGAGGATGCATCATTTGACCTATGCACCGGTATGTAGAGGCAACTCCTGTTGAATCTAAAGGAGATCAAATAGGACAATGCACTGAGGTTTAAGTTTGGACAACTACTGGTAGGGTTGTTCTTCTATTTCCAAGGCTACTTTCCTAGAGTAGGAGATGTCCAGTGGTCTCCTGACCAACCGGTAACCAAGCAGATCAAGGAAAGAATACAAGCCATTGGAACCGGTTACCCTGAAGTACTGAACAAATATTTTGATGAGTTTAGAAGAAAGATGAGTCAAAGGGTAAGGATATCAGGTGATATCGTTAAGAAATACAAAGATGACATCTGTTTCACCATTCAAGTGGACAAATGTTTAATGGAGGCTATTGAGCCTAGAATGGAGGAAGTGGAGCTAATGGGCTATGAGGGTATGTATGATATGCTGGAAGGGTATGCCTCAACCCTTATTGCCTCGCCTCTTGATCCTAAGGCTAAAAGGACCGGAACCTACTTCGAGAGGATTGCACTAGCTGAAGAACCATCTGTTAAGAAAGGAAAAGAACCGACAATAAAGAAAGCCAAGGCAGTGCCTGCAGCATCGACACCGGCTACCACTGCAACTCCAAGAGTGACCAAGCGGTCACCTACAAAGAAGAAACCAGAGGTGACACCGACAAAAGTCTTTGAAATAAAAAGGAAGACTAAGACAAATGAACCAGACTCTAAAGAGACCGAGTCTAATGAAAAGCCAAAGAAGGCCAGACAGGCAAAGAAAATGAAGAAGAATGAACTGGTAGCATCTGTACTGGTAAATATTGATATCTCCTCATACAAACCTTTGACACATTATCAAAGGACAATAAAGAATATTAGGAGAAAATTAATTCATGATTTAGTTGATTATTATGATGATTTCAGTGAAGAGGAAAAAGAAGAAGTATTACAGGAAATCATTATTTATTTGTGTAAAAATGATTGGTCACCATCAGAGATTAAATCTCAGACACCGGATTCATTATTTAAAGCATTGGATAATAAATGGCGCATTGCCATTGAAAAAGAACAGGAGATTAGGGACAAAGTCTTTGTATAGTACTTTCCCGACTTCTCAAATTCAGAATTATTTGATGTCCTAGATCAAAATAAAGGACTCTTCTTCACAAGGAGAAGAAGACTCTGGTTGTTGGAGGGGAGAATTGATGATGTTGAAAAAGATACTCATCAGCATATGGATTATGATATCAATTCTCACAAAGCAAGAATGGCCAACCTCCAAGCAGAAAAAGAACCGGTTGTATCCAAACCGGATGAAGTTTTTGATGAAGAAGGAAACCTGGTTGAAGAACCAATCAACACTATTGATGTTGATACACTGGACATAGAAGATGTCACTCACGACATACCTTCTGAAGGAATGGAACAGGGGCAACAAGTCAAACATGGTAGGAAGCAAGCCGAGGACACTCAGGAAGCAGTTGAAGAACAGACAGAGAAGAGAAAAGAGGAAGAGAAGAGAAAAGAGGAAGAGGAGAAATGGAAAGATGAAGAGAAAAAGAAGAAAGAAGATGATAGGAAAAAGAAAGAAGAAGAGGATAAGGAAGAGAAGAAAAAGAAGGAAGAAGAAGAGAAGAAAAAGAAGGAAGAGGAATAGAAGAAAAAGAAGGAAGAGGAATAGAAGAAAAAGAAGGAAGAGGAAGAGAAGAAGAAGAAGGAAGAGGAAGAAAAGAAGAAGAAGGAAGAGGAAGAAAAAGAAGAAGAGAAGAGGAAGGAAACATAAAGGAAAAAGAAAGTAGAGGAAGAACGGAAGCAGGAAACAGAGAAAAGGAATAAGGAAGAAGTAGACAAGGCAATGGAGGCAATGAAGAGCACACAGATGGAGACTCTAAAGGCAACTGGGAGTCAAGCCAAACCGGCTGATATCTCTAGTCCTATCAATCTCCAGTTTGCCAGTGAGTCAGAGCTTATGTAGAGCATCAAGGTTGCTCAAGAGCACCTTGAAATCATCTAAAGGAAGAAGGAGCAAGATATCGTTCAAGCGGCTGTAGACACCCTTACCGGTTTGATCCCTGGTACCAATCTTCCTAGCATTGAATCATCACTAGCACAACTCAAACTACTATGTACTGTAGTGGATGATCAGGTGCAGAGCCTGGAAGAAGCAGCTGAGGCAAATGTCAAGAAAGAGCATCAAAAGACTCTTAACATTGCTCAGGTGAAAAAGTTGAATGATCTCTGGTCTGAACTTCTGAAAGACCAAAAGGATATAAGGGATGCTTTGGATGAGGGAAACTTGCTACTAAGCAAAATCTGTCAACCCCATCTATTTTGTGATGATGTGCTAACTCAGCAGAAAAAGCTTCAAACAGACTTACAGTCCTACTTGAGCACATTTAAGCCACCCTATGATTCCTTTGCAACTTATGGGCAAACCGTTCACTGGTTCCATATCCAGTCAGCCAAGATGGAACAAGAGATAAGTACACAATCTAAGGATTTGCAGGAGCTTTAGCTGATTTTACTTCCACGTCTGCAAATTCTTCAGAAGTGTTATCTGAACCTGGATGCCCTGACAGTCATGCAGGAACTAAGCATAGTTGATGCCATGGAGGAATAGGTATCCCAGATGCAAATAGAGAAAGAAGTGGCATCCTCCCTACTTGAGTCCTGGTCTCTATCCATGAAATAATTTTTCTAGGACTATAAATTGGTTTTTGAAAAATATTATTCATTATTGTCCTAAACTTTAATTCTTTCAATATCAAATAGAAACAGGGTTATTCAACGGTACTTTGTCATTGTTGCCAAAGGGGGAGAAGTATCTGGTTTTGGTTTTAAAATTTTGATCTTCTGATAAAGGGGGAGAAGTACTCTATCTATTTTGGAGAAGAATAAGGAGAAGTATCTGGTTTTAAAATTTTGATATATGTTTTGATATATGCTATATGCTCTGATATCTCAATGTTTATGCTCTATATGCAAAATTGCTATAC
Organism: Cryptomeria japonica; assembly: GCF_030272615.1. Lineage (NCBI taxonomy): Eukaryota > Viridiplantae > Streptophyta > Pinopsida > Cupressales > Cupressaceae > Cryptomeria > Cryptomeria japonica. Next base: position 469,367,621 of record NC_081406.1, on the reverse strand, counting down.
ATTGTATTGATTAAGGGATAGTGTATATGCTTAGGGGGAGCAATTTTGTTAATAGCATGTTTTTGATTGTAAAACACTTAGATGTCAAAATTTTATTTTCCTAAGTGTTGCCATCAATGCCAAAGGGGGAGATTGTTGGCATTTTTGATGTTTATGTTGTGATTATCATTGATGGACACACACTTGTATTGAGACCCCCTATATGTATGAGCTAGAGCTCAACCGGTATTTGTTCCAACCAGTATGTTGTATTTTAGTCTTTGGACTATTGGTGATTTTGTAGAATGTGTTTCCTAGTCTGAAGCAGCATGTCAACCCCAAGTGGTTCAAAGATCTCAAGCGGTATGAGGAAGCAAAGAAGCATGACGCATTCTTACCAGTCTTCATTTTTGTCAAACTGGCAACCAGTATTTTGTATGAACTGGTAATACTCTGTGATGAGTTACAAACCAACATTTTGTGATGAGTTACCAACCCACCGATTGATCGACGGTGCCGACACACTGACGGTGCCTTTTGTGTCATGTTACTGAGTATGTCTACATTCATTGAACCTAGGAAATTGTAATGTAATCCTATTGGACCGACATGAAATCAGATTCCTTTAAAAGGACATCATGTCTAGGGTTTTGAGTTGTTTTAGTTGTTGTTGCTGAAAGGTTTTATGTTTTGGCTAGGGTTTAAGGTGGTTGTTGAATTGTTGTAAGAGCGATCTTATCTGAGAAGATCAAGTTGTAATAGAAAGAGATAGAGAAGATTGAAGTAATGCTAAAATGCATTAGCAGTAAGCTATACTAGATCTAACCAAGCAGTTTGTGCTATTAGATAGATCAAACACTTTGATTACTCACATCTTTGACAAGTCTATAGCCCTTAACCGGGTAGGCCCAAAAGCCTTTGTAATATCCTCTAGCAAGGTGGTTCACTTATGTGAATATGAAATCCTCTAACAAGGTAGTCTTTAATCGAACTTATCTCCTAATAGAGATTGAGATTCCTAACAGGATCTGTTCTGGTGAAGAACATTGTAAGACCTTAACCAGTCTGAACTTAACCGGTCTAGTTTCTATTCTACAGATAGTGACTTGTGAGTTCCATCTCACCGTGGTTTTTCCCAGTTGGGTTTCCACGTCAAATATCTTATGTTATGGTTGTATTGCTTTTGTAGGTGAATGCTTTATTTGCATTTTGGTTTGCATGTGTGATAACTGGTCTATCTGTTAGACTGTTTTACCAGTTTATCTTCTGATTGTGTAAGTGTTTAAGTACAGAGATTTTTGGTATACTAATTCACCCCCCCTCTTAGTATTCATCAAATCTTTCATGACATGATGCATACCTTCATGGAAGACTATGTGGATGATTTACTAGCTAAATCCTTCACCAGAGCAGAACACCTCAGTATCTTGACAAAGATCTTTGACCGATTGGAGAAATTCCAAGGCAGGCTCAACCCTAAGAAGTGTGTCTTCGGGGTTACATCAGGAAAGTTACTAGGCTACATCATCTCAGCTAAAGGTATTGAAGTGGATCCAACAAAGGTACAAGCCATTATGGAGATGCCACCACCAAAGAATATCAGTTAGCTCAGATCTCTACAAGGACAACTCCAATCCATCAGGCGATTCATTGCTCAATTGGCTGATAAAAGTCTACCATTCAATCATTTGCTCCATAAGAATGTACCTTTCAGATGGGAGGCCAAGTGTGCAGAATCTTTTTATCAAATCAAATAGTATCTGATGAACCCACCAGTTCTAGTACCACCGATAGTAGGAAAGACCCTTATTCTATACATTTCAACAACAGATATATCACTGGGGGCACTATTGGCACAAGAAGATCAACAAGGAAAGGAACGAGTCATATACTACATCAGTAGGACATTGAATGGCTATGAACTCAACTATACATTCATTGAGAAGGCTTTTCTAACAGTAGTCTTCGCATCTCAAAATTTCTGACATTATATGCTAGCACACACAATTAAGCTAGTAGCAAAAATTGATCCTCTCAAATATCTACTCAGCAAGGCAGCTCTCACCGACCAGTTGGCTAAATGGGTCATGATTCTTAGTGAATTTGACATCCACTACAATGAACGAAGAGCTATCAAAGGGCAAGCAATTGCAGATCAACTAGCTGAAGCACCACTACCAGGAAAACAAACTATGGAGATTGAATTTCCAGATAGGGACATTCTTGCTATTTCTACCACACAATGGACCCTATACTTTGATGGATCCTACACACAACATGGTTCAGGTGTTGGCATTCTATTCATCACTCCTGAAGGGCATACTATACCAAGATCATATCTGCTTATGTTCCCATGCATGAATAATGTGTTGAATATGAGGCATTGGTTATAGGCATCAAAATGGTCATAGAATGGAAAATCATAGAGTTAATGGTCTATGGAGATTCACAACTAGTCATCAATCAAATCAACAATGACTATCAGACAAAGGATGACAAGATACTACCTTACAAGTGAATGGTGGATGACTTCAAACAATATTTTGTACACATCACCTTCGAGCAAATACCAAGGTTGAACAACAAAGCAGCCGATGCCATGGCTACCATCACTTCATTACTACAAATTCCAGAGCAACAGAGTCGTTACGAGTTCCTGGTAGAGCAACTGTTCTCCCCAGCCTATGACCACTCTGAATCCCATGTTGTCTATGCCTTAACTGGTTCATATTCCCCTTTATATGGACCGATATATGATTATCTAAAGAACAACATCCTACCCATTGACCAATCCCGTAACCAAAAATGTAATTTTATCCACCAAGCCACCTGTTATACCCTTACTACTGATACTTTTTACCGTCTAGGTCTAGATTGTACTCTTCTTCATTGCCTTGATCAGAATGAATCTGATTTCGCTTTACACGAGCTTCATGAAGGTATTTGTGGCACACATTCAAGTGGGACTAATCTTGCTAAAAAGCTTCTAAGGATGGGATACTATTGGCCTACAATGGAGAAATATTCTTACCAGTTTGCCAAGAAGTGTCCTAAGTGCCAGATCCATGGCAATCTGATACATGCACCAGCACAGGAACTGCAGCCATTTACAACATCCTGGCCCTTTTGTCAGTGGGGACTAGACTTGGTCGGCAAAATTCATCCTTCATCTTCAAATGGACACAAGTTCATTATAACTACCACATAATACTTTACCAAGTGGATAGAAGCAGTCCCCATGACCATAGTAATAGGAAAATAGATTGCGTCTTTTATCCTGAACTATTTGATCTACAGATATGGTATTCCAAGTTCCATCATCACCGATAATGGATGACCATTCAAAATCCAAGATGTCTGAGAACTATGTGAACAATTCAAAATACAACATCGGTTCTCTACACCATACTACCCCCAGGAGAATGGTCAAGCAAAAGCATCCAACAAAATAATACTAAAAATCCTCAAGAAAATAGTAAATGATGCAGGCAAAGATTGGCATATACAACTCAATCCAACAGTTTGGGCATACAGAACCAGCATCCATACACCTACAGGAGCCACACCTTTCTCATTGGTCTATGGATTTGAAGCTATTTTACCATTGGAAGTAGAAATTCCATCTCTCAGAGTCTCTCTAAAAGGCTTAATTCTAGAGGAAGAGTATCGAGTCAATTGACTGCAAGAACTGGAACTATTAGATGAAAGATGTCAGCATGCTTACACTCATCTCAAAGTATATCAGCAACACATGTGTAGAAGCTAGAATCACAAGCTCATACCTCGCAACTTAAAAGTTGGTGACCTAGTCCTTAAAGAAAATCCAAGAAATCAACAAGATCGAGAAAAGAAAGGGAAATTTGAACCTAACTGGTTGGGTCCCTATGTCATCATATCGGTCTATGGATCAAGTGTTTATCAGCTTACAATTTTAGAAGGAGATGTGCTTGATGAACCAACTAACAACATTCATCTGAAGAAATACTACACTTGAGTAGTCTAATGCACGGAAAAAGTCAAAACAAAGCAAAAAATCAAAAAATCAAGAAAAAGCAAATAAAAAAGTACAATAAAAGCAACTGGTGAAAACCTGGTAACAGGCGCTATTGTGAGAGGACAACTTCTTCATCTATATCTATACCCCTACAGTAAAGTACTATCGGCCATTGCCCGACACTTAGCAAATATCTAGTCAGGACATACTTAGTGTAGTCACTATCCTGGTTTATCCATATATCCTCTCACCACATTTTACCATGGCTTGGTAATCACTGCACATCCACATCAAGAGGTACACTCAGCTAGGGGCAATAAATTGTCAAAACTTGCAGCACATTCAAACATCAAGACTATTTACAAAACTCAGAATCTCTGCATCCAACAACCAAAAACTTACTTCATCACAGATCAAAACATTGGATCACTAAAACAAGAATCACAAAGAAAAAATTCTAAGATGGATGATTTTCTGAAGTACTAAATGTTGCATTATCGCATAAAGTCTTGACTATTTGTGCATTTGAACTTTTTAAATTATTAGATTCTCTACATTTTCTCACTAACGCTTCAAAGCTAGAGATCATGGGAAAACTCCAAATATTTTCTTAGTCTTCTGTCTGTGAGGCGATCACTTGTATTGTGTAAATACTTGTCTTAAGATGTGATACATCGAATATCACTGAAGACATGATTCCACTTTACGCATACAAATGGTTTAATCTTGTCTATTTATACGCAATCCGCACTCTGGTCGTCCTAGTTCAATTATACCTTGACGCTTGTGCTATCTTGCAAAATCAAACATCATGTAAATTTTTCTCAGGTCATTATGGTTCAATTATACCATTATGCTTGTAAAAATTTTCAACATATCCCAAACAAATCAATGCTCAATGATGATACCTATGTCGAAATCAAATAACATATGGTTATATCGGGATGACAAATACAGAATGAGGATGCTCTAAAAATGAATAGTTGCATATCATTTTACAAATAGTTGCATATCATTTTAAATATTTCATTTAGTATCATATCATTATCATTATCATACATCTCATTTTCAAGATACATCTCACATCATTATCATTATCATACATCTCATTTTCAAAATACATCTCACATCATTATCATTATCATACATCTCATTTTCAAGATACATCTCACATCATTATCATTATCATACATCTCATTTTCAAGATACATCTCACAACATATCAAATCATACATCATACATTTACATCATGCATCATATCATCTATCTAAGCATTGCATCATCTTAAAATAAAGAAAGAACATATGGAACATGCATCCATAACACATCACATGATCAAAGAAAATGGTGTCATCTATATATATATGATAAAAAATGTACAAAATTTGTCATGTCTGTGCCCAGTACAAACAAAACAATGATCCAAAATACAATAGAGACATTGTCTTTCAAGTATGACTATCTCTTGAGGGGGATGGTCTCGCAGCTAATGTCCCAGCTCCTGGATCTCCAGGAGGATCTTGTCTCGATGGCCCCGTCATGCCTCTACTCTCTGACTGTGTCCTAGTCTCTCGAGATCGACTCGATCTCGCCTACATGAAGCTCTGCACTCTGCGCTCCCTAGGCACAACATCCTCATAATGGCTTCGATAATAGTCCACCTCCCTCACTCTCGAGGACAACTCTCTCATGATGTCCCTCATCGGACCACCTGCTGCCGCTCGTCCGCTCTGCTCTATCTCCGTATCATGCTCTAGGGTCAGCTAGGTAATCTGACGTTGCCGCGTCAATAGCTGTGCCTGCAGCTACTGAACTGTCAACTGCAGAGTCCTAATCTGAGCATCCTCCACATGTGTTGAAACTCAGACCCGTAGGGGCACCTATGAAGGGGTACCCCCTATCCCTCTGCCTATCCTAGGTGCTGGTGGTGGTAACTCATCAGTCCTGCTCCTCTATGCTAGCTGCCTCCACTCATCCGTCCCTCCCACTGCTACCATCACCTCTCCCACTCTCCCCTCCTCCCCTACTCCGATCGCCAACCCTCCTCTCCCTCTATCCATCACAGCTCGTCGAACTTCTCTCTCCAACCAACCTCCCCCATCTCTACCCCTGTCTCCTCTCCTCCCCCAATATCCTCTCCCCCATCGTCCTCCTCTGCCTCCATCATCTCCATCATCACCATCTCCCCCAACCTCCTCCTCATCATCATCGAAGGCAGGTCATATCTCCTCAAGATCTAATATCTTGGCCATAGCACGAGGTGCAAACAAACCAGCAAACTCATGGGTCATACCTGCATCTAGTATCTCAAGAGCATAATCCCATATTTGACCCGCTAAGCTGGAGAACTCCTCTACAGCTACTCCGCTATCAATAGTAGGGCCCCAATCCAGTATGTCTTGTCTCTGACGTGCATACAAGAAGGTCCCCTGTGGTATACCCTGCTGCCGACCATACTACCGCAAAACCCTGCCCACCTAGAATCTCTCAATCACAAAGGGCGTTTGCCCTATCAAAAACTAGCTCATGAACACAAAAGGCATCTCCAGCCCATCCTCAGCCCAGACCTCACAATCTGTATATGGTCGCCAGACGACCATATCTATGTCATCCAAAACCCTCCTCCAATGTTCAAGTTTGCCCAGATTACGCTGGACAACTAGACCCCTATAACCATATGCATATGCCCACCCAGTAGGCTTGTCTCTATCCACTAGTGGCCTCGCTACTGGAATGTGCTCCCAACACCATACCTGTAAGAGTGTCACACCAACTGACAAACTGCCATAACCTAGATATACAACCTCATGTAGGTCCTTGTACAAGTGAGCTAACATGGCCGATCCCCAAGCAAACCTGCGGCCCTGGGTCACCATCTCCTCAAGTACCAATCCCCACCCCACAGAGAATCCCTTTGACCTATGGTCGAGACACAGGAATCCACCAATGAAACCTGCTAGTACTGATGGGAGAGGTGCATAGTGCAGATCCAGGAACTCCTGCCATGGGATCTTATACCCACACACTGTCTCATCATGAAAAATGCACCATAGCGCCTTATTCCCACCCTCCTTAGTTTGCTCGTACGACAATAAATTACCTGCTATGGGAATCCTCAGAATCCTGTAATAGTCCTTTGGAGTGACTGTCATCTCACCAGTAGCAAAGTGAAAAGTGTTTGTATCACTATCCCATCTCTCAGTGAGTGCTGTAAGTAGACCCCGGTTCACAGTGAACCGAGGCATATCCAACAAAGATGATAAAACACATCTCTCAATCACATCTAGGTCAGTCTGTGCCAACCGTGGTATCAATGCCCAAGGTCTAGGGAATCGCTCTCGCGACTGCACAACTCCCAATCGCTCTTGTCAAAAGCAAAGCAAGTCCAATATTAGTTTCCACATCAAAACAAAGATATTAAAATCAAAATCACATCAAAAACATGAAACAATTTGCAAAATCTAATCAAATTCCACATCATATCATTCCATATCAACTTGTAACACAACTCAAGTTTTCAAAAACCATATCAAAACTTGTAAAACAACTCAAGTCTCCAAATCACATAAACTTGTAAAACAAATCAAGTTTCCCACCCATATCAGCTTGTAAAATGACTCAAGTTTCCAACCCATATCAGCTTGTAACACAAATCAGGCTCCACACACATGAACTTGAAATGAGTGCAAATCACATCATGGTTCGATCAAAACAACACATCAATAACTTGAACAATCGCAAATTAAACCAAGTTATACTCATATCGGACAAATTATCAAAAACATGACAAAAGACACAACAAATGGCAAAAATCCACCTCCCTAGGCAACACTGACCTTTTTCTATGTAATTTTTCACATTCAAAAATCACTAAAATTTGCAAAACCCGATCTATGTGCTAATTAAACTTGGCTATGCGCTAAACTATGTCCATGCGCTACCTTGTTTTCTCCCTGTGCTATTCTATCTACCCTATGCACTAGATCAACTCTACGCGCTATCCTTTTTTCTCCATGCACCAACCAATCTATCCTAAGCGCTAAAACCAACCCATGCACTAACCTATCCCATGCTTGTACTACCTATTCAACCCTATGTGCTAGGTCTAACCTACACGCTACATCCCCCTACCCATGCGACCCCCTGTGGACCCTATGCTCTAGATTTGACCTATGCGCTACCTTTTTAACCTGAAGCGCTACCCTATGTTCATCATGCGCTAACCTGAGACCATGCACTAACCTAAAACTTTCATGCGCTACCCTAAGCATTTTCGGATGCTACCCTAAATTAATACCCTATGCGCTACTGAATTTTTTGTAGGCGCTAAACTAAGACCCCTATGCTCTAAAACACTAAAACCAAATTTCAAAAATAAAAAACTGACCAAAAATGATCAAATTTAAAATAAAAAAGGGGTCAAAAGGGTTGACTTACCGGTGGACCATACACAGCAGGCCTTCGATGCCTTCGAACATGCTCGAATCGATGCGTATAATAGGGAATAGGCATTTTGTCTTCTCTTCAAAAGTCTTTTTCTCCAAAGTCAACAAGCACAAATGAGACAAAACGATGCACTTTTTCCCTTTTATAGGGTAAAATGAAATTAGGGTTAGGGAAATGAGCATGTAATTTGCTCGCGGTCTCCCTCATACCCTCGTACACGTCAATTATCAGGAGATGAATCAATTTAAACATTTCACCTAGCCAAAATTTTGCACCGCAAACACAATTATCAAATCAAATCAAATTTTTCAAAATTTTGATTCATCTCCCGAGGGGGCATTATCACCATCGTTTATCGAATCTTGGGCATTATCACCATCATTTATCGAATTTGGGGCATTATCACCATCGTTTATCAAATCTGGGGCACCACACATCAAATCTGGGGCATGACATGAAAATCCATAAAAATGACACTAATCATAAAATCGCAATGACACATCATTTTCTTTGAAATAACATGTGCACACACATCACTTCAAAGAGGGGCAAAATATAGACGTATAAAAATGACCATATTCCTAAATGAATATTTTATGTTCATTTCTCTGTTTAATTAAATCCAATTTAATTAAATTACCAGTATTCCTCTATTTAATTAAGCAAATTACTCAATTAAATTCACTATACCATTTAATAGGATAAATTCATTTTATTCAATTAAAGCCCCTATCCACTTTTTAATTAAATTCAAATTAAATTAAAATAGTTATCCTAAATTAAATAAATCTAATTTATTTAATTGCAACCAAATTGAATTAAATTCAATTAAAACCTATTTTCCCTCACCCACTTGCATCCTAACCCTCTTTCTAACCTCTTCTAGATTCTTCTAAACCTTATTAATTAACCCAAACCCATCCATTATCCCTTTTCCCTAAATTTGAGGAGGTCACTTCTCAAATTTGGAGTAAAGTCTTCAAAAGGCATTAAAGCCTTTATCCATTCAACAAGCTAACTTGTTGAATACCCCCAAATTTGGAAGGACTCTTACAAATTTGTCCCCACAGTCCTCATAACCATTAATGGTTAACTCAACCCTCTTACATGGTTAAAGAATTTCTATAAACTCAACCTCCATGTAACCCAAGGGTCTCATCAAGCATTTATTTCTTTGACCATGGTTATCCTTAAACCTTTGCACAAGAGTTTATACTTTGGGTAAAAGATTTATCCAATGGATAACCCTAACTTAACCTTAACCCTTAACGCCTAAGGTAACTATGAGGTCTTCTCAAGCATTTAATGCTTCTTACATCTCCTCTCAACCAACCTTATGTTGACATTTGCCACCATTTCATTGGTGCCAATTGGAAACATGGATTCCCAACTTTCAAACTTAGCCCTTGATTAATTCTTTCAGTCCTGGCCATCCATTGCCCTATTTTTGCTATAAATAGAGCTCTCATTCCTCCATTTTAAGAGATCCAAGTCTTTAGCATCACACTTATACTCAAATCCATCCAAGCTTACATATTTCATATATGCTCATCATTTAGCCTCTCTTTTCAATAGGAATTAATCTAAATATGCATGTTTAGAGTATTTTCCTTATCATTTAGCTTAATCATAGACTAGTATAGTATGCTAGGATAGTCTTGTTTACTAACCTTGTTATCTTATAGCTAGTTTATTTCATTTTTAGCATCATGCATAGCTTAGGATGCATCTCATGTTAAAATCAACAAAAGCATCCCTCGTTCTTGCATTTGTCATCCCTAAACCATTTTGCTCAATGATCTGAGAGCAAAAACATTGGTTTGAGGGATCGTGCAAGATAGAGAACCATGGAACCAACCTTGGGAATCTGAGCCATACTTCATGACTCCATAGCTTGCACCAAGAAGTCTTGTAGGTGTGTGAGCAAGGCTCCCTAGAGCTCCATTTTTCACATTTTGAGTTCTATCAACCCGCTTTTCCTGCATACAAAAGTTAATGAAGATGGTAAGGTAATTAGAAATAAAGAAAGATTAGTGTGTAAGGGTTATTCATAGAAGGAAGGAATTGATTATAATGAAACCTTTGCACCGGTAGCTAGAATTGAGGCAGTCCGATTATTCTTAGCTTTTGTAGCACATAAGAACTATAAAGTATATCAAATGGATGTTAAATGTGCATTTCTGAATGGTGATCTTGGAAAAGAAGTTTATATTGAACAAGTCGATGAATTTTGATTGACAGATGACAAAGATATGGTTTCTAGATTAAGGAAAGCTTTATATGGATTGAAGCAAGCTCCTAGAGCTTGGTATGCTAGATTGGACAAATATCTTTTGAAGATTGGTTTTACTAAAGGTAATTTTTGTTGGTATTTTGGATATATTGATATGGTTTTGTCATTGATGTCAACGCCTATTAACTCTTATCAACTCTGGCACTTTGCAGGATTGGCAATATTCACCGGCAAGCAAGTGACTTATGCACAGTAACCGGTATCTGGTACACCGACAGGATATAATGTTCACAAACACTTGGAATGACATGGAAAACACTTGGTTATGTTGAAGACATCATTTGGATACTTTGTCTTGGAGATTTGTTCATTGGTATATTCATATTTTCATATTTGCTATTACCGGCAAATAGGTCCAGAATAAGCACCGATAGGCTTATCTATTCCTGATAAGCACGACATGCTTTGGAGATGATTTATCAATATTGTAAATGCATTAAGCTGACATGTTGAATTGGATATTGCTTTGGTTATTGATTTACTTGTAAGATCTTATTTGTAAGACCATGTAGGCGATTGAGAAAAGGATTGTAAGAAGGTATATGCAAAAAAAAGTAGAGCTATACACGCAGACATCATTTGAAGGTGAAACAAGGTTTTTTGAAGACATATCAGAACTACATCGGTACTGAATCCAGCATACGAAGATGCTATTTTGAGCAGTACATCATTATTGGATCTAACCATCCAATTGTAGTCAATGTGACTCCTATTTGTGTTTGAGCAGTGAGCTCTAGGCGCTTGGCCTTTCTGCATGTGCAGACACCATTTGTATACACATACTATCTGCAGTAGTATCATCTGATTGTGGGTAAGGTTTCCCACCGTGGTTTTTCCCCTTACAGGGTTTCCATGTACAAACATTGGTGTTATGTGTTGTGGATGTTACTGTCTTTCTATTTCAAGCATTATTCTTTACCGGTACTGCAATTAACTGACAAACTGTCTACCGGCATAAAGTTTGGTTTACCGGTATTAAGCATTAAGTTTGGATAAGTTGTTTTTGAATTGAATTTATTAGACAACTGATTCATCCCCCCCTCTCAGTTGTCTTCGGGACCTAACAATTTTGACAACAATCTATATTACAAAGTAACTAATGATGACATCTTGGTTATTGAAGTTTTTGTTGATGATATAATCTTTGGACGAGAAGATGGATTGTGTAAAGACTTTTCTAAAAAGATGCAGGAAGAATTTGAAATGTCTATGATTGGAGAGATAAAATTATTTCTAGGATTGCAGATTTCATAGACTGATAAAGGTATATTCATAAATCAATCTAAGTACTTGAAGGAATTACTAAATAAATTTGGCATGGAAAACTCTAAACCGGTAAACACACCTATGACTACAACTGATAAATTATCTTTGAAGGATGAATCAACACCTATTAATCCAACTAGCTACAAGTCTATGATAGGAGGTTTACTGTATTTGACACAAACAAGACCTGATATTATGAATATAGTATCTATTGTTTCAAGATTTCAGAGTAATCCTAAAGAAAATTATGAATCAACAGTGATCCGGTATCTACAAGGAACTACAAATCTTGGTTTATGGTATCCTAGAGATGAAATTTTTTATTTATGTGCATACATAGATGCAAATTGGGTAGGAGATGTAGATGACAGAAAAAGCACCACCGACGAAGCATTTTTTCTTGGCTGATAGATTAATTTCTTGGTTGAGCAAGAAACAAAGTTGTACATCTTTATCAACAACATAATCAAAATATGTTGCAGCAACAACTAATTGAACATGGGTATTATGGATCAAGAAAATGTTGAAGGACATAAAGGTAAAATACAAGGAACCTATAAAAATTTACTATGATAATATGGCCGCAATTTATATATCAAAGAATCCGGTATTTCACTCTAAAACTAAACATATTTCTATTAAATTCAATTTTCTGAAAGAGAATGTTGAAGCAAAAGAAGTGAAGTTCGTTTGTGTGAATACTAAAGAGCAGATTGTAGATATCTTTACTCAACCTTTGCCTAAGGAAACTTTTGAATATCTAAGAGAGCAACTTGGAGTTATACCCTCACTCGTAGAGACTTAGATAGTTGATTGTCATAAATTGATAGAATTAATAGAGAAATATTTTTTTTCGGCTTTGATGAGGAGAGCTACTTCTCAGGGGGAGTAGTTGGATAAATTGATAAGTTGGTATTTTGTAATCAGTTGGTATTTTGTATGAGCTCTATAAATATGGTTTTTATATTACTTTGGCATTTGATGTCAAAGGGGGAGAGATATCTATGGCAAAACACTGTATCTTTTTGGGGAGAGATTATTCATTGGGGGAGAGATTGTTACTCTCTGTATTTTGATGATCTCTTTAGATTGTTGGTTTTTGGTTTTTGGCATTTCTGTTTTGGCACTTTAATGGTTTTTCCATCTTGTATTGCCATCAATTCCAAAGGGGGAGATTTTTGGTATTTTGGATATGTTGATATGGGTTTGTCATTGGTATCAACACTTGTCAACACTTATCAACACTTGGAGATTCTTTTTTATGTTCATCGGCATGATCAGTGACTTATGCACAGTCACCGGTATCTGGTTCACTGACAGGCTATATTGTTCATTGGCACTTGGAATGACTTGGAGATTACTTGGTTATTTCAAAGACATTGTTTGAACACTTGGTTTTGGTGATTTGTTCATTGGTCTAATCGGGTTTGCATATTTGCTGTTACTGGTAAATAGGTTAGGTTATGGACTGACAAGCAAATCTATTCCAGATCAGCACGACATGTCATAAAGATGATTTGTTATTATTGTAAATGCATTGAGCCGAAATCATGCATCGCATATTGATTCATTTGTAATTGATTTTCTTAGTGAGCCGACCTACTCATTTGGTCTTAGGTTTCTGTATATATGTAAGATCTCATTTATGAGATTGTGTAGTAGAGTGTGGAAAAGGATTGTAATAAGGTATATGCAAATATAAGCAAAGCTATACACACATACATCATTCAAGATTGAAGGAAGGTTTGAAGAATGCAAATCAGAGCTTAACCAGTACTGAATCTAGCATATGAAGATGCTATTCTGAGCAATATATTATCATTGGATTTAACTATCCAATTGTAGTCAGTGTGAGTCCCATTTTGTGACTAAGCAGTGAGATCTAGGCAGTTGGCCTTTCTGCATGTGCAAACCCCATATTGTACACACATACTATCTATAGTAGTATCATCTGATTGTGGGTAAGGTTTCCCATCATGGTTTTTCCCTTACAAGGTTTCCACATACAAATAACTGTGTTATGTGTTGTGTATATTATTTGTCTTTTTGTTTCATGCATTAAACTTTACTAGTACTGCAATTAACTGTTAAACTCTCTACTGACATCAAAGTTTGGTTAAGTTAGTTTTGGTTTATATTTATTGGACAACTGATTCACCCCCCCCCCTCTCAGTTTCCTCCGGGACCTAAAAATTATTTGAGAAAGGACTGGGGATATGGAATGAACTAAGTAACAAGTTTGGGATCCATCCCACTCACAAGAAGACTTTTTCATTAATATAGAAGGTAGTTGACATGTACTTCCCTGACATAATGATATCATTTGAGGCAGTTTTGGAACAACTCAAGTGGAAAGATAGATCTAAATTTCTTGACATATCTATCAAAAAGATTTATGAGATGTTGAGAGATGATAATGAGATGTTGAGATTAATAGGTGCTGGAACCTTGATTGGCCAGACTCGAAATGGCAAAAAACCCTGAACCACATGTGGAAAAGTCCTAATGAACCAAAACATTCTTGTTTCTATTGTTAAGAAAGCTTTATATTGGAGATGTACGTAACTCCCATGGTCTCTCCCCTTAGTCTCGCCTAGTTTATCGTGTAACTGAGTCTATAGAACATATTTCTTTGAATGTCAATTTATTATGGTAATCTGGTCAATGTTCCTTAGTAGTCCTATTATTTGGAACTGTCACCCTAGTTTATCCTAGACTGAAATTCTTGCTAGTTATGTTGATTTCTTTGAGCTAAAGCTGACTAAGTTTTGGTATGTTTTTACTTGTGAGATTTTATGGTTTTTGTGGATAAAGTGAAGTGAAAAAATCTTTTGAAAAAAAGAGGTGTCTTATTGTGTTTAAATATAAACTCACTTTCCTCATGATTATGTTGTAGGTATCACTAGTGCTTGAAATCCCCAAAAGAAGGTTCATGATATTGGTATAAGAATGGGCTCTTATCTACAAGTCTGATATTAGGTCAGCTTGATTTTTTTGCAAATACAAGGACATTCTTTTCTAAGATTAACTGAATATGCTGAATCAGTTTTGAAAAGATAAAGGAATCTCTAGTGAAGAGATTGATACAATGAGCATATCCTCTTAAGAACTAGCAAATCCCAAGTGGGATGTTACTCATGAGGTGCACATTGAGCCCCCAACTGGGACTTATGAATGTGATGGAGCGGACTATAGCAATAACATAGTTGGGACATGGGACACTTTATGACTTATAATATCTAGATATATATGAAATCTCTTGATGCTATATAATTTTGTTGTAATATGTTATGCTTGGTTAGGGTGGCTTATTGTTAATAATTGATATTTATATTCTATTCAGACTACTTATATTTGATACTCGAACAAGTTTAAGAATATATGATATAATTTTGTCAACTATCTTTAATATAAAAATAACCCTAATTCTGCATTTATACTCAATCTTTTACATCTTGAACTAGAGAGCTCTGATTCTTGCCCCATGAGATGCTTTGGAATCACGTTTTAGTTTTATTTCTTATCAAATGATTTCCATCAGTTTTGATCTTGTATCAAACCTTGTTGTGATCATTTATCATCAATTATCCTTCACAATTCGAAGTGGTAAACATGATACCTTTTTTCAACGTACTAATCAACAAGTTGAAATAGGGGGGCATATCTTTACCCTCAAATTTCATCTCTTAGTCAGAATTTTAGGAGATTTTGTGATTTCAACTAACAATGTGGCTTTATAAAATTTGGTTCCTAACATTGTACTATAAATATTGCTAGCGGTTTCATTCATCTTATAGACATATCATTTTTGCCATGAATTCTTACATTTTTATACTTTATCTTGTATATGCACATGGTATCATATGACTGGTAAAGTGGGGGCTAAATACACTGCCATTAATTGTACACTCTTAATTAGTTTGTCTAATTCCACACTTAGGTTAGCACCTTCTTGAGTGTGTCCCATTGCATTTTGCGCTAGAGGACTTCTTTAGACATTTAATTATTGATTTAATTAAACCTAAGTCCTCTCTCAGCAATTTTACATATCGTAAAATTAGGCCCTTGATCCTAAGTGTGCCCTTATTTTTTAAACTTAATTTAATCCTAGTCTTACCCTAATTTCAATCTTTAAGATATATTTCCCACATCTATGCATCTTGGTTTGAGTCACCGAGCTAGATTCAACATTAAAATCACATTATCTCGCATCCCTAGAATATCAAAAAAGTTTGATAGGACCAAGTAGTATACTACCTATTCTCAAACTTTTTTACCCAAACTTTGGAAGAATATTAAGTGATCTTACCCAATCCAAATACCACTTTGTGTCAAATTTCATCGATTCTAAGTTGATCTTTTATTTAATTTAAATTTAGGGTTTCATATATATTGTGGTTTTTTCCCTCATTTGAGGATCCCTAATCTAGTAATTTGGAAGGAGATTCTTGTGAACTGAAAGTATTGCATTTTGTGAAGTCTTAGATCTACAAATTCATCAATTGATCAAGTCTTCATCAACATCTTCATCTATTATGGAAACTTTAGGAATTATTGGAGAATAATAAGGGAATCAACGACTATTGATTGGCTTGTACCTCTCCCTTAGGATTTGGTATGATTTCATGTTGTTTTCATGTCTCTATGTTGAGCTTCATATCTACATCATATTAGTTTTTAGATTTTCATTATTGTTTTATATTTGCATTAAAATTGTGATTTAAAACATCTTTATTACAAGAATTTACAATTTGTTCAAAAACACAGGGTAGAACTCTAGTTTGCATTTAACTCATAGCAATTTTACAAACACATAATATTCAAGAGCACACAAAAATTTTTAGTTACAATATCAACTATTTGTTGAGGTGGAAATTACTAAAACAAGGGGGTTGACTAAGGCAAACCCCTACATAGCTACAACACCACCATTTTTTAGATTGTAGGTACAATTATAGGTTTTGATTGGAGCGGACAATTTTTGAAAGATCTCAGCAAATAGATATAGACCTCTTGTCAGATTTTGGGCCTAGTTTCCTAGGACCAAGGTACATCACATCCTTGTCCTCCAATACCAGGGTTCTCCGTGCCCTAATCCTCCTTGTTATGCTCTTGATTTTTCAGAATAGTGCTCAGACAATCTTAGAAATTAAACCTCTAGTTTGCAGCTCATCTCAGTTCCCCAAACCAGGGTGTACAATGCCTAGTCCTATAAATTCAAGCTTAATTTTGTATCGTAGATAGACAATAGAATTTCATTCTCAGATCTGTACTTATATCCTCAAGTCTATTATTAATTAGTTGATTGTTCTTGTTGTTTCATTCACTTTTGTTTCATTCTCATGATAGTTTTACATTCTCCTATATTTTACGTATTCTCTTTCATAGTAGCGAAGGAATAGAAATCCTATAATTATCCCTTGACCCTTTTTCATAGGAGTTAGTCAAAGAGGATCACTCCTCTAGGTGATTTTGTATTCCAATATTTGATGAAAGGCAAGTTAGGTCATAATAATACTTGATTCCATTTTCACCCTAAATAGTTTTCACACTAAGAGTTGTTGATGCAAAGAAGAGGATAACAATAAAAGCTTATGCCGGTGAAGATTGCTCATCCAAAGGATTAGTTATATCACTAATCAGACTTGGGCTAGTAGTGAAGGACATGATCTACCAAGTCTTAGACCTTGATCTCACTTACCCTCCTAGGTTGACCATAGATCCACACTGTGCAAGATGTTCCCTCCACATACCATCAATGCATCAAATTTCCATATAATGGAGTGGAGATTATTATCTTAGGTGACCCAAACTCATACATCCATTGTAATAACCTTCATCCTAAGCCTAAAGCTATTGTTCCTATCAATCAAGAAGCCAATTCATCCATATCTTATGTTGACCACACAATATTAAAATATTTCACTTACAAACAACCCAAGATCAAGGCTAATGTCAAGGATAAATGAATGGGAGAGTATAGGCTATAGAAATAAATGTAGATTTGAAAAGTTATGGACTCCCCTAAGACTTACAATAGACCACAATCATCACAACATGTTTCAAAATCTACCATCAAATGGGATCCCACCACCTTTGCCTGATGGGGTGAGATGGAATATGAAGACCTTTTTAAAATATTGTACAAGGAAACATAGGTACAATCAGATCAAGACAAAGCCAAGATACCTATAGAAATTTATGATAAATAATTCAATTTTTTACAATAAAATGGGATATGATGGTAAAGGTCTCATTGTCTTGCAAAATTAAGGTATTGTGGAACCCCTTCAACCTGAGTTAATACCTAGGAAGCAAAGGACCAAAGGCTTGAGTTTCACACCTTTGAGATTGTGTGGCCCTAATAATACACCCTTAGAACAAGTTGTTTATGAAGTGAGTCAATCTATTGATACAATAGATATTGTTTGTGAAAAACAATCAAAATAATACTATCCAATAACAAAATCTAATGAATGGGAATGGGACTCTTATACTTCTAGTGATTATGAATTGGATAAGACTTTCAATGAACCGGATTCACCTCCAGGAGATGATCCCATTCTTCCTTGTGAAGCTAAACACATAAGTGGTGAAACATGGATTAGAACTTTCTGGGATCCCAAACCCTTTGCGTCTCAAGGCTTAACATCTAAACATTGAGAGTTAACAACATTGATTTCTATGTGTGCTTCTCGTAGTGTCAGTCAAACTACCTCCACAATCAAAACTAATGAAGAGGGTACCAATGATGAACTTGGTGATGTCATTGATATCTATGAAGATTCATGCATCTTTACTCTAACAACCTTTGAGTTTGATCAAAATGATGGCCTTTCACTTGTTCACCCCTAACTCATAGACTAGGACCAACAAGGGCCTCCACAACTAGATACATTGGAAAATGATGAGGCTAGCATGGATTACCTTAGACTTCAAGATGATCTTCCTATTGAAGACCATAGAGTAGGATTTATCTTAGAACTGAACAATGTAGCTTATTTTGGAGAGGGTTTTGATTCTTTCAATTGCAAAAATATAAAAATATATAAAAGGTTTTATAGTGAAAACTGCACCACAACATTTTTAGACCATGAAAAGGTAAAAAGAAAAGGATGTATCCAATGGTGAAAAAATCTCTAAGGCACCAAAGGATGGAAGGCTTGACACTGTCCCCTTAATGACATATCATGATTAATCACTTGTGTTAATAGATGAAACAAAAGTAACCAACATTGGGATTGACGAAGATTGTCACATCTATCTTGCAACATCATTAACATAACAAGAGTGTCTCAATTTTGTCAAATTATTCAAATAATGCCATATCAACTTTGTATAATCATATTGTGATATGTTTGGTCTAGATCCTAATCTTGTCAAACATAATCTAAGAGTAGCATGAGGTACAAAACCTATAAAGAAGAAGTTGATAAAGATGCATCCACAAAATAGCAATTTTGGTCAAGGTTGAGCTTCAGAAGTTCCCTGATGTTGGTTTCATCATACTAATCAATTATCCAAAATGGGTTTCAAATATTCTACCCATAGGAAAACCAAATGTGTATATCAGAGTGTGTGCAAATTTCAAAGACATAAATAAATCTTGTCCTAAGGATGACTTTCCATTACCCAACATAGATTTAAGTGTCAATCTTATGGTTGGATATGCAATGTTATCTCTCATGAATGAATTCTTTGACTATAAAAAATCAAGATCACGACTAAGGACCAACATAAGATATATTTTACATGTCCTTAGGAATGTTTTGTTGGAATGTCATATCTTTTGGCTTCAAGAATGCTAGAGCTACATACCAAAGGGCCATGACCACTATCTTTCATGACATTATGCATATTCTAATTAAGGATTACGCAGATGAAATTTTGGGTAAATCAATCATGTGGGAAATCCAATCTGATGTATTAGATAATATCTTCACTTGACTTAAGAAGTGCAAGTTGTGATTGAATACTAAGGAATATGTCTTTGGAGTAACCTTTGGGAAACTCTTAGGATACATTGTGTCACAGGGAGGCATCAAATTTGATCTAGAAAAGGTTAAAGCTATCTTAGAAATGTCTCCACCAAATATTATAATTCAGCTCAAATCATTACAAGGAAATCTATAACCAGTCCACAAGTTTATTGCACAACTTGTCGATAAGTGTCATCCTTTGACACATATGCTACATAAGAATATTACATTTAGATGAGATGATAAATGCAAACAATATTTTCAAATACTTAAGGATTATCTCACGTCTCCTCCTATTATCATGCCACCAATTGAAGGAAAGCTCTTATTTCTATAGATATAATCAACAACAACAACAACACTAGTGGCACTCTTAGCATAATAGGATTATGAAGGAAAATAGAGGGCCGTGTACTACATTAGTCATACACTAGTGGGATATGAGCTAAATTACACTCCAATTGAATGTGCATGTCTTGCCATAGTTTTTGCCTCATAGAAATTGTGTCATTATATTCTCACTCACAAAACCAAGCTCATTGCAAAAAATGATCCCCTAAAGTATTTGCTCAACAAGGTAGCCCTCAAAGGAAGACTAGTAAAATGGGTAATGATTATCAACAAACTTGACATCAAGTGTGTTGAATGAAAGGCCATTAAAGGATGATCTATTGCAAATCAACTCATTGATGGACCTATGATTGATGATCACCTATTGATTTGAGACTTTCTAGATGAATCCATCTTTGCCGTCACAACTTCAAGATCATGGCAGTTGTATTTTATGAGTCATTTACATAACATGGAGCAAGGGAAAGAATCCATTTTATCACACCACAAGGTGATTATATTCCAAAATCTTATTGAATATAATTCCTTTGTATAAACATTATATAAGGATACAAGGAACTTACTACAAGATTTCGAATTGCAGTTCAGTGGAGGATTTAAAAACTTCAAGTTTTTGGTGATTCTCAATTGGTCATTTGGAAAAAAATAACGATTATCAAATAAAAGATGTAAATTTGATGCCTTAAAGAATATGATCGATGATTTCAATAATTTTTTTACAAAGATCACTTTAATGTAGAATCTGAGAGATAACAACAAAGCTACCAATACTATGGTCACCATTGCTTCTTTGGTTGTTATGGCACAAAATACAACCTATTGTGAGTTCTTGGTAGATAATCTATTTGTTCCTGAATTTGAGATCCCTCCATCTGAGATTGTATGTGTAGTTAGTGTCGATTCTCCTTGGTATAATGACAAATCTTTACTTACCTTCACAACAACACCCTTCTCCCCAACCTTTCCAATATCCAAAACTGTACTTTAATTTGCCAAATTCCTCATTACATAATCATTGTTGACACCCTTTACTACAAACGTCTCGAAGATACTCTCCTAAGATGTCTAGAGCACGAGGAAGTCTAAATCACATTATGTGAGATACATGAGGGTATATGAGGGGCTTACTCTAGTGGTCCAATGCTAGCTAAGAAATTGATGAGGACTATCTACTATTGGTTCACCATGGAGAAATATGCATATCAATTTGTTAAGAAATGAAAGTAGTTCCATACACATGGAGACTTAATACATGTGGCAACACAAGAGTTACATCTTATCATGACACCTTGGCCCTTTTTTCAATGGGGACTCAACCTTGTGGGTAAGATTCAACCTCCATCTTCCAATGGCCAAAAATTCATCATTACCTCCACTAAGTAATTCACCAAATAGATTGAGGTTGTTCCCCTTACAAAAGTCACCAATAATAAAATCACCATATTTATCCTTAATTATATTGTATGTCAATATAGTGTCCCTATATCCATCATCATATATAATTGGCATCGCATAAAAAATTACGATATTCATAACCTTTGTGGTAAGCTCCACATTCAACATTGTTTATCCACCCCATATTATCCACAAGATAGTGATCAAGCTTAGGCATCTAATAAAATAATTTTTAAAATGCTAAACAAGATAATCAATAACGTTGGCCAGGATTGGTGTATACAACTTAATCTTTCCTTGTGGGCCTACCGTACAAGTTTTTACACTCCCATTAGAGCCACACCATATTTACTTGTCTATAGATTGGAGACAATCTTACCCATTGAGGTCGAGTTACCATCCTTGTGGGTCTCCTTTCATGATCTCATTAGTGATGAAAACTATAGAGCCTCCCACCTTCAAGATCTTAAGTTATTAGAAGAACATTGACAAAATGCTTTTAATCACCTCATAGCATATCAATAATGCATGTATCATAGTTACAATCACAAGGTTAAAACTCGAACACTTGCAACAGGTGATCTAGTTCTTAGAGAAAATCTCAAAAATTAGCAAGACCATGAGAAGAAGGTTAAATTTGAACCTAATTGCTTGGGCCCTTATATTGTTACTATAGTCCAACTCTCAAGAGAATACTAGTTATCTACCAAAAATATCCTATCAATAGCATCCACCTTCACAAGTTCTATACCTTGCCCTTTAGAGAATCCCTTAACTATAAAAAATATAAAAAAATTTAATAAAAAGAACAAAAAAATTAAAAAATAAATTCGTCCAATGGTGAAAACCATTTTGGTGGCACCTTGGGAAAGTACCATGGTGAAAAAGGAGCAAACAATGCCATGTGTAGGGACTTTTCTCCTCTCTCCTTTAGGATTTTATACCGCCATGCCACCTTACATACACTAATTCTTCGTACCATAATAAATTCCCTACCCATCATGGCTCGTTATTGTTCTACTATCCCTTTTTGAGTCTTGTCTATCTGTCCAAAATAAACATTTTGTCACCCTTGCTTCACCCATAATAATCAAGTTCTATCCCTAATTGGGGACATATCATCAACTTAGTGATGGAACTGGATCCTTGGTAGGTCACATGTTGTGAGAAATTTTTCTTTTCTCTCACTCACAATCCACAATAAAATTTCACTTGCATTTCCAATCCTCAAAATTTTTTTCACTTTTCTCCACATAATGTATTTGTTTTGTGGATTGATATATTTTAAATGAACCTATGTAGCATTGTGCTTTCACCAAATCAATATTTTTGACCAAGATCATAAAAAATCTTGTTTACATATATACTATATGATCTTCATTAAGACGCTATAGAAATCTGACAATATCATATTGTGGGAGGAAACATATATGGCATAAGGATTTCATTCGCTATTGGTTTAGGTTTTAAATTTTCATTTGATTTGATCTTTCACAACATGATTCTTATGCTAATCAAAGCTTCTATGGACTAGAGAGTGGTCGGGGTGGGGCATGATCACTACTTGTGGATTATTCTTTAGTAACACTATGGCTTGTCCTAGGACATGATTGTCTATGGTCATCGAGTACCTATGATTCACGTGTGAACAAGAGTATTCCTTGTCTATGAGTGTCTTCTCTTCATGAAAATGGTATGTGGATTTTTCGGGTCTAACTCATATCTAGATAGTTGCAACCGCTTTCCTAATAAGCTCAAAGATGATAAAGCAATTAAAAATTTGCAAAAGAGCTCACCAATCCCCTTTTTCCCATAAATCCATCTTCGCTCCTTTCTTCCATGGCCAATTGATCATATCCCTCCCTCTTCCTGGTAGTCTTGCATCAATTTGACTGAGTATGTTGACACACCAAAAATACTATGGGTCTACATTGCATTAGTGATGCAGGAGCACTAGTCTAGTTCATACCAGTTGAGCATTTTTTAGTAGAGTTCCTTAAGATCGTGGCATTTCTTCTAGTTTGAGTGTTTAACATTATGGTTTTGGGTTTATTCCCTTGTGTTCATGATCCTTTCCATGTTCGAGTTTCATAGCATTTGGATTTGTTTCTAGTGAGATGTGGATTTCGGTATTAGCCCAATTGATACATCCTTACCAATTAGTCTGGCAGTGTGTTGAGCGAAGATGATTTTAGGTTGCAATTGATTTCTATGACTTGCAGATCATTGGAGATGTTTCTTTAGGGCCTTGGCCAGTATTCCCGGAGGTCCGTGCATCATCTTATGTTTTGTTTTTGTTCTGAGTCGATATGTTACCGTTGCACGTTTCATGAACCGGTTGGTCTTTGGTCTGACTTGATTAAGTTGTAATTATTTATGGGCGATATATATATGGAGGTTTGTGAATCAATTGGACATATAAAAGTCAAAATATAGAAGGAAGAGTTTAGAGATTGAGTGAAGATGTAGATCTGGCGAGATCCTGATCTGCTAGGACTGAGGCCAGAAGGATGAGATCCGGATTAGGGTAGATCTGATAGACTGTTCCTAGAAGATTATTTGATATGAGGATGATCTATGGATCTTGTAATTATTTTGCAAGAATTTTTTGTATCCTAGACTGCAATCCAACATGTGGCATGTGTAATTATTCAAACTGTTATAAGATTTATTCATATTGTTCACTGGTTATGTGTTATGTTATGTTACCGGTTGTTCTTTCTGTTGTTTCTAGCATCCTATTACCAGTTACCGATATGTTTTGCATGATTTATGTGTTAAGCTGCAAGGTTGGTTTGTCCTTCATTGGATCTCCTTGTCTTGACTGCATCAAATGGTATCAGAGCTGGTTTGTGAACTTATTGTTGGATAGAGTGTCGTTTGTGCACTGGTTGGTTGGAGAGAAGATTGAGGCAACTTGTGAACTTGTTCAGATTGTCGAACATGTGGCAAAGAAAGGTTTGTAGGTAGATTTCTGATCCTAGAGCTTGAGATTGAGGCAGTTAGTAGGTGGAGACTTGAACAGATTGCCGATTAAGGCAAGCCGCAGTTTGGACTGATAGATCACCGTGGAGAGGCAACCAGAAACTGTAGTTAGATCATTGAACCCCTGAGGTAGTTGCAAGTACCTACTGACTGATCGCTAAACCTGATCAAGTGATGGGACTCAGTTTTCAATTTACATTGAGAGTCTAATGCAGGAGCACCAGTCTAGTTCTTACCGGTTGAGCAATTTTCACTAGAGTTGCTTAAGATCATGGTATTTCTTCTGGTTTGAGTGTTTAGCATTGTGGTTTTGGGTTTATTCCCTTGCATTCATAATCCTTTTCATGTTTGAGTTTTATAACATTTGGCTTTATTTCCGGTGAGATGTGGATTCTGATATTGGCTCAATTGATATGTCCTTATTGGTTAGTCTGGTAGTGTGTTGAGCAAAGATGATTTTGGGTTGCGGTTGATTTTTGTGACTTGCAGATCATTGGAGATGTTGCTTTAGGGCCTTGGCCGATATTCTCGAAGGTCCACACATCATTATATGTTTTATGTTTATTTTGAGCTAACATGTTATCGTTGCACATTTCATGAATCGGTTGGTCTTTGGGTCAACTTGATTAAGTTGTAATTATTTGTGGGCAGTATATATATGGAGGTTTGTGAATCATTTGGGCATATAGAAGTCAGAAGATAGAAGGCAGAATTTAGAGATCGAGGGAAGATGTAGTTCCAGTGAGATCATGATCCGATAGGATTAAGGTCGGAAGGCTGAGGTCCGGATTAGGGTAGAACTGGTAGATGGTTCCCAGAATACAATTTGATATGAGGATGATCTGCGGATATTGGAATTGTGTTGTAAGCATTATTTGTATTCTGGATTGCAATCCAACATGTGGCATGTGTAATTATTCAAATTGTTATATGATTTATTCATATTGTTCATCGATTATGTGTTTTGTTATGTTACTAGTTGTTTTTTCTATTATTTTTGGCATCTTGTTACCGGTTACTGGTATGTTTTGCATGATTTATGTGTTAAGCTTCAAGGTTGGGTTGTCCTTCATTGGATCTCTCTGCCTTGACTACGTCAATTAGACACCATCCCACACCATCACACATTAGGACTACATATCATATAATCTTATCATATATTTTCTCATCTTTAACCCACAAAGGTTAGCTCATAATCATCCATCATGTATCTCATATCCATCCCATAACATCATACATCATAGGACAACCATCATAAAGTCATACAAAATGCATATATAAACCATAAATCATATGCAAACATCATGTAGATCATTAATGAATCCATACATCATATCACAAAATCATAGTCATCATATAGAATATATATTGTAATCATAAAAACAGTCATAGACCAATGCACATATCCATTTAGATCATCATACATTATAGGTATATCATGACAACACATGTAGACATGTAGGAATCATACAATATACAAATCATGTAGAAAAACACATAGAAAATATAATCATGCACTATAAGATCATATGCATCATAAAAAAATCATATAGAACATAAGTACATCCATAATCATCACATAGGAATGTAAACATATGTATATAGTCACCACTAGGAATGATGTCATCTTATATATATAATCAAGTGTGAGTAAAATGATGTCAAAATCTCATAATGGCTACTAGGATCCCCAAAGTCATATCCCATGGGTGTTTATAAAATTGATTCAAAATAATATAGAAGGGCCTAAACAATCTATGGTGATCTCCCTCCCTCCAAAACAGTAGGTCTTGAAGCCTATTGAACTCTAAATGGTTGTACTCCTCCAATCCCTGGTAGTGGAGGTGGATCCCCTCCTGTTGATCTTGCTCCTCTTATTGCTCCTATCACTCTCTCTGGTAGAGGGGGTGATCCCATGACTCCTCTTCTATTCACCTGATCCCTTCTCATTAGCCTCCTAAAGGAGCTCTAGTGATTCCTACTTTCCCTCTTTATCATAGGTTCCACTAAAACATATAACTATCACCAGTATTGAGTATCCTACCTAGAATAAAAGACAAATGTCATGCTTCTTTCTTCATCTCCCTACTGAGTGGGCATAGAATGTTGAATAATTTTCTTTGGCATCCTATACAACTAGATCATGATATCTCTCTTATCCATAACCTCCTATAGTTGTTGTCTTAGAGATGATATCTCTCTCCATAAGATCCCTATCTGGTCATCTCTAGCTCAAATCTAAGCCTTTAGAGTTACCACTTCTACATCTGCTTTCCCCTCACCTCCATATCCCTATGCTTTTGTCATAGGCTTGTCCTATCTATCTCCGCCTACCTAACCCTGGAGCATAGCCTAATGTTGTGCTTGTCCCTATCCTTGGGCTACCATTGTATCTATGCCCAATCCTGACCTTGTACCCATGGACCCAATTGATCTCAGATGTGCATACCCCTTTCTCTAACCTAGGGAACCCTTCCTCATCCCCATGGTGGTCTCGACAAAACCTGTCCCCTAGCCTCTACAATCTACTCTCTCCTCCTCCTTTGTTGCCTCTTTGCCACTAGTTCATCATTCTCCTCCCATGTGCAAGCATGCAACTCCCTGAGCCTTATCGACCATTTGACTGAATATGTAAAAAAATAAGCCTCAAACTCAAGACTCATTCCTACATTAGCTATATCCCTTCTTAGATCCCAATCTACTAGATGGAGTGACTAAAAATTTGCAAGTGCTAAATCATAAGAAAGGGTAGGGCCCTACTAATCTCTTGCATTGTCTGAGCAAAATATTGAGACACCTGATCTATTATATTTCTCTTAATAATATACTATATCCATCCAATGAGGAATCTACTTTGATTAAAAAAAATGGGAGCTCAATGTCACCATTATCCTAGTCCTCACAATCTAGATATGGCCTCCAAAAAACTATGTCGATGCCATTGATAGCATGTCTCCAGGACTCCATCTTGGCCAACTTAAGTTGAAAAGTGATTATGTTATACATGTGTACATAGGGTTGTCTTTCCCTATGGAACCTCATGCACACTAGCCTCAGAATGGCTATGTACTCATATGCTCATACATGGAGTAGTGTAACACTTGACAATAGACTTGCACCACCAATATAAAAAAACTGATGGATATCATTGTACAAATGTGCTAATAGACATGGACCTTAGGCAAAGCAAGTCACATCCATAATCATCCACTCCTATATGCAACCCCATCTAATATCAAACATGTGTGATTTCTTGTCGAGGAAAATGTAGCCCCCAATAAATCCTACTAGAACCGATGAAAGTGGAAGGCATGATGCCAACACCCCCTCCAACTAACTATCCCATCTAGGTTGATTGATAAGTCCTTATCATTGAGTACCCAATATAGAGCATCCACATCCCCATGCTAATCATATACCAATACTCCCTTGAAATAGGTATCCTCAAAATCCTCCAGATGTCCTCTAATGCAACTAACATCTCCCTAGTCAAAATATGGAAAGAGTTATGCTCATTATGCCACATCTCAGCGAGCACGAACAACATCCATAGGTTCTCCCTAGTCTTGGGAATACAGACCTCGCATTCCATAGACCAATTGAACCCAAGACCTTGTGATTTACCTCAGTCAGTGATGAATTCATTTGTCGTATACATGAAAATATCTCTCATGAAACAAATGATGCTAAATCATCCCGCAATCATATCAATCATCCTATCAGCAAAACCCTAATCTTCTTGCCAACTATCAATTCTATGAATCATGTAGTATATCCAATCAACTGTGTTATTTCTATCAAATATGCAGCTTTGCCTAGCAAATACACATAAACATTAAATAGATGTGATATATCAAGCATATATGTGTTAAAGATGGTAACTTCGACAGATATCATAACGACCATATTTATGGTATTCTCGGGCTCTTATTTATATTCAGTTTGCTTATTCTATAGATGGAAATGTTTCGGTTTCATATTACATCTGTCAATGATCTTATTTCATGTATCAAAGTTTTTAAATGATGTCACCGACTTTGTATTAGCTGGCAATACATTTTCTTTCTCTCGCTGGACTTCAACAACTCTTGGTGTATGTTGGTGTGTAATTGACACCGTCCTTATTGTCTCATATTGAGGAGTCTATCAGTTATTAAAGCAGGTTATTTATTCATGTGTCATGGTCTATTTAGGAGATGATCAACATTCTTTGAAGATTCTTTTTCTATGACTTTGTATCTGCTATTATTTTCTAAGTTGATCATCTATGTTCAACTATGAACATTGGAGTGCTCAGATTTGTTCTATTGCATCTTCTTCTACATTATTTGTATGCATATTTTCTGATAGTTGATTTCTATCTGAGAATTATCAAGCATTGTTAAAATTATTTCCTTCTAAGTAAGAAAGATATGTACTTATTTTGAGAATTCAATAAAATTATCTTTTGGTGTGGCTGGGTTTTTCACCCTCGGGTGGAGGGTTTTCCTAGGATAAACTTTGTGTATATTGTTTCAGATTTTTGTGTTGCTAAAACATTAACAATATGCATATCTAAACAAATATTCCTTGTAGAGGAGGGGATTTACTACCCTCAAGATGACAAAATCTCAAGGAACAAACCAACCTTTTCTACCTCACTAAACTAGCGCTTTATTGAGCTAGGAAGACATAAGAATCATGAAAGGAATGAAACTGTATTGGTATACAAATGAAAGATAGTAGATGCTAAAATAATGAAATACAAATGTATTAATTGTCAAGAATGAAAACTAATAGAAGATAAGTGTTACTATCAATCTGCATGAGTCTTGGTTTCAGACACTAGTGTGCCATGGGGACGTTTGTGTGCCATGTTGTCGTCTATATGGCAAGGAAAATATAGAACCACCAAAATTTGTTCTAAACTCAGATCCACTTTTAGAATCTATTTTCCACCTACACAATCGAATGGGGGCAAATTTTTGGGGTTGTATAAGGGTTTGCCTTAGTTAAACCGCCGACTTGGTGTTTCCACCTCCACAAACATCTAGATAAATAGATTTGGATAAAACATCAAATAGATAGTATAATTGAAACAAACCTCACTTAATAAAGGACAACCCCTATTACAAGAGATAAAATAGATAGTGTAAAATAAACAAACCCTACTTAATTGAGAAAAACCACTATTAAAAGAGGTAAAATTATGAATGAACTAAATGCACCTAGATGATAGATACATTTCAATAAATTTGATAAATGAAATAAAATCAAGATAAAATAGATAAGAGAGAAGAAGAGGATTGCATAGCGAAGAACCCTCTCTTGAGAAGACCAAGTAGTTATGATGTCAAATGTATATTTTGATAGAGCTTCACTAAGAGTATGAGAGTAAGGGATCCAAGATTGAGTTCTTTTTTAAAATAAGGAATAAGAGAGATTTTTGTTGCTCTTCATAGGTAGGAGCGACTATTTCAGATGTGTACAAGCCAAGGGACATACACCGACAAAGGTTTGATGTGGAATATGCTTATTCAGAACCAAAAAATTCTCGGGATGTTTGTGCATTGTGCAAATTTTTGCATGTTGTGCAATCATCCAACCAAGTTAACCCCAAATTCAACTCTAGGGTGGCTAGTGCTACTTCATCTTTAGGATTCATGATATCAGAATGATAAAATACTGATCATGGATTTTTTCATAAATGCACCAAGCTCAATGCAAGAGGGCAATAAATGCATTAATTATAATTTGTGACACTACATGTGCCAAGATGCCACTAAAAATGTTCCAAAATTTTACATACATGTTAGCATAACATATACTTGCTTGTACTTAGCAGATGCATGCAAACAAGAAGATACATGCTAACCAAATGCTAGATATAGAGTTGCATGACAAATACATGTTTGTAAATGGCATACATGCCTAACTAGCCTAAACACATTTTTGCTAAACCTATCATCTAGCCCTATTTATGACACATTAAATGTACAAAACTAACAATGGGACTGGATGCATATTGTCTTTCTTACATCCTTAGGTCTCTCATGTCATCACGATCACTCAAATTGGTGGTTGCTTTCTTAAGTTCCTATCATTTCATCACTTCTTTCACTGCTTCAGTTTGTTCTACTCTAGGCTGAAATTTTTGAATGTGGTGGATGTAAATGGGGACAAATAACCCTCCTAGCTCCTATATATATGTATTGAAACCCTAATTGGTTGCACTATCCCATCACACTCTTACGCAACCCTAGTGACCTAATTTTGGTCTATTTTTCACCAAATTAACCCATGTTTTCTGTTGCTTTTCACCTAGCTAACCCTTCTTGTCAAGTGTTTGTCCAATATGTTTTTGTAATTTTTCACTTCATCTCTTGAGTGGGCATACCACCTTACAACCTAGGGTATGCATCAGTTAATTGTTATTGTTTGAAACAATGTGATAGACTACATTGTCTCAAAGAGGGGGAAAACGTAGATACCTAAAATTGTCCTTTAATTAAATAAATATTAATTATTTTATCCTAATGTCTTCTATTAATTAAATAAATATTTTTATTTATTTAGTTAATTCACTAAGCTACTTTCTAATTTAAATAAATATTTAATTTATCTATCTATTTCCTCTATTAATTAAATAAATATTTTTATTTATTTAATTAATTAACTTACCTTTTTCCTTTGTAATCCTAGCCCTCTAACTTGTTCACATGGATCATATCTAAATTTGTAGGCATGTGACAAGTGTCCATTGTCTGTTAATTCAGTTTGTGTTTTCTCCAAAGTGTGGTACAAATATGAGAGAAAACATTATCAAACACAAGAGTATGGAAGCTAGGAGAACAATGGAGACAATCCTATTGGACATATGAAAGGTATAATTTGTTTGATTTTATTAGTATTTGCATGTTTGATAGATTCTCCATTGAGTTTTGTTGAATTAATTTGTAGATCTATGATTAGTGGTTGGATCTTATTAGGGTTTACAAATAGGATCAAAATTCAAGATAAACAAGTATACATTTGATTAATAAATATATTAGATAAATAGTAATAAATGAGTATTGTCAAATAGTAATTTTATATTTCTATTTTTTATTATACTTATTTTTATAGAATATATTATTAACATTTTTTAAATTGAAGTTAAACTTATATTTTGTAGGCACTAGTACAAATTAACTAACCTTAAATGTTTTGAGTATCTTTTTATTTGTAAAATTAAAGAAAAAATAGAACTTAATCTAGATTTATAAGAAACATTTGTATTTTATTAGAATTTTGTCTTATTTTAGAATATGCAATGATTTGCATGAAAAAAAAATTAGAAGTTTCTTTTAAATCTAGATTTAAAAATATTTTTAAAATCTTAATAAAAAAGATTGATGATTTATATTAAAGAAAATATAATTTATTTTAATTTTAGAATTTGAAATGATTTACATCTAAAAACATAAATTAGAGTACAAATGTTATCTAAGAAAAATCAACTTACAGAGGATTTATTGGTAGAGGTTGGGGCTATGAAGGCCATGGATGCTCACTTTCCTCACTCTACTCAATGATTATTCTTCCACGGAATGTTAGGGGGCTAAATAGCATCCCCAGACAAAGGGCTATTCATGAGTTGGTGATTGATCATTCTCCAGATATCCTTTGTATTCAGGAGACTAAGCTTTTAGTGGATTCCATGCTCTGTTGTGTCCCTAATATTTGGTATCATGGTCAAGGTCAATGTATTGGATCTATGGGGAATGCTGGGGGATTAGCCATTTGCTGGGAGCCATGGAAAATCACCCCTTTGTTGGATTTCTTCTCTCTCCAAACTCTCTATGGTTGCCTCCAGTTTGGATATGGGTGAGGTGATTTTGGTAACTGATGTGTATGCTCTTGTTGACTTCCCTGGAAAGATAAGACTTTGGGAGCATTTAAGGTATGTTCAAAGTTTTCATCCTTTCTTGCCTTGGATTTTAGCAGGGGACTTTAATTTAGTCTTACATTTGGAGGAGAAAATAGGTGGGAATTCTCATCTAGGGCCTTCTTATGAGCTTCTTCGGGATAATATGGACTTTTTACATCTTTCTGATATTCAGCTAGCTAATGGGATCTTTACTTGGAATAATAGGAGGGTTGGTGAAGATGCCATTTCAGAATGCCTGGATAGATTTTTAGTCTCCTGCTTTTGAATGAGTTGTAATCTCTCTCTCTCTCTCTTCAAAAATTCTGGATTGGAGGGGTCTAACCATTGGCCTATCAAGTTCTTGGCTTGTTGCATTTCTCTTCACAAGAATCCTCCCTTTAAGTTCCAACTGATGTGGCTCTGAGACTCTTCTCTTCATGACTTAATGGCTCATTGGTGGAGAGATGGTGGTCCATCTTATGGAACTGCTATGTTTTCCTTTTCTAAAAAACTACAATATGTCAAAAGGAAGCTAAAGCATTGGAACAAGAATTGCTTTGGTAATCTTTACACTATGAAAAAGAGGGCTCAAGAACATCTGGCAGTCATTATAAGGAAGATTAGAGACTTGAGTTTTTCTGAATCTCTTAGGAAAGAAGAATCTCAGGCTTCCAGGGCTTTAGAAGAGTGGGATCTTAGAGAGGAATTTTATTGGAAGCAAAAAGATCGAATTGATTGGCTCCAGGAAGGAGATAAGAATTCTGCATTTTTCCATATATGTTCAGGGTCATTGAAATCAGAGTTACATTTCATCTCTTGTTACTTCTGATGGCTTGCATTTGACCTCCTTTCAAGCCATTTCTAGGGAGGTCATCCAGTTCTATTCTGCTCTTTTTTCAGAAGATTTGCTTCTCGCTGATAATGAGGAGAATATTATCTTATCTTGCACCCCCTCTGTTGTGACCAGAGCAATGAATGACTCCCTTATGAGGCCGATCTCTATGTCTGAATTGGAGGAAGTGGTTTTTAGTTTGCGTAAGGGCAAGGCTCCTGGACCTGATGACTTCCTAGTGGAATTTTTTCAAGAGTTCTAGGATATTATTAATCAGGACTCATTAGCTGTGGTTCATCACACTCTAACAAACAGATGCTTTGAGCTTTGAATGCTACATTCCTTGTTCTTATTCTAAAAAAGGAAGGGGCTAATCAGTTGGATTCCTTTCGACCGATTTCTCTATGTAATGTGGTTTATAAAGTTATTACTAAATTAATTGCCAAAAGGCTCAAATTTTGGCTTCCCACAGTTATCTCAGAAGAGCAAGGGGGTTTTGATGCTAGAAAATAGATTCTCGATGGAGTGGTTATTGCTTCTAAAGCCATCCATTCTATGTCGTCTTCTAATGAGCATTCTATGTTCATCAAGCTTGATATGGCTAAGGCTTATGATAGAGTGAAATGGGGCTTTTTGCGAAAAGTTATTCTTACTTTTGGATTCAGCTTGGAGTGGGTGGGATGGATTTGGAGTTGTGTCACTTCTCCCTCCTTTTTCATGATTCTCAATGGAGAACCTTCGGAGTTATTTGGGGCCTCTAGGGGTCTCTACTACGGCGATCCTCTTTCTCCCTACTTGTTCATCATTATGGTGGAGGGACTTGGCAGAGTTATTAAAAATCAAGTTTCCCATAATTTGATTCATGGCTGGAGTTGGGGGAATGGATTGCCCACTTTCTCCCATCTTCAGTTTGTGGATGATATTGCACTCGCTGGGAGAGCTCATATGTAGGAAGCTAAAGCCTTCCGACTCACTTTGGATACTTGTTTGGCCGCCTCAGGACAAAAAAACAATGACCACAAGTCTTCTATTTATTTTTTGAACACTTCGGAGCCTATCCAGTGGAGGATTGCTAATATTCTAAGATTTCAGATTGAGTCTCTTCCTATGACTTACTTGGGCATCCCTATTGTTTTGGGTAGATAGCCCAGGCTCTTCTAGCAGAACCTGCTTGATAAGATGCAGCAAAAAGTTAATCATTGGATGCATCGGTGGCTCTCTACTACTGGTCCAGTGACTCTCTTGCAATCAGTGATTCAAGCTCTCCCTATCTATAGAAGCATCGTGTAGGCTGCCCCAGTGTATTTTCTTAAGGAATTTGATGCCCTCTCTCGACAATTTCTTTGGAGAGGTAATTTGCAAAATTTCAAATGGAGTCTAATCAAGTGGGATATAGTTTGTAGGCCAAAGAAGGAGGGTGGCCTCGACTTTCGTTCTGCTATCTTGAGTGGACAGGCTCTTGCTGCTAAGCTCTATTGGCGATGGTGTTCCAATCAGTCTCAGCTATGGGCTCGTATCCTCTCACATAAGTATTTACCAGGAGCTGACCTTCAGAGGTTTCTAGATTCCCTTTGGCAGGTGGAGGTTCTATGGTGTGGAATACCCTTAAGACAGGGTCTCATTTGGTAAAGAGAAGCCTTTTCTGGATTTGTAACAATGGTTCAGAGGCTCTGTTCTGGAGTGATTCTTGGAATGGTAAACCTCCTCTTTTGTTCTCTCACCTGCACTTGCAGGCCCTCTATGACTCTTTCCTTTTTGTGGGTTGGAATAAGGCGGTTCACTATAAGGAGGCCTATAATTTGGCCTTTCTGTTGGTTTCCGATGGAAGAATCCATCTGACTGGCCACCGGGGGGCTTTGTGGGGGATCAGATGGAGGTCTCTCATATTATGGCTTCTAAGGAGTGTAGCTCTTTGTAGGAACCTGATGTTTTGGCTTGGGGAGGTGCTTCTTTTGGTAAATATACTGTTTCGTTAGGGTACCTTATGCTTACTAGACAGTTGTTTGGTGATATGGAGGTTCCTTGGTGGAAGAAAGTTTGGAATCCCTCCTCAAGGCCTAAGTGTAATTTCTTCCTCTGGTTAGTGGCTCACAATAGGTGTCTTACTTGGGATAATATTTGCAAGAGAGGATTCCATGGCCCTTCAATCTGTGTTTTATGCAATAATGATAAGGAGTCTGTTTCTCACCTCTTCTTTCAGTGCTCCTTTGTTAGACAGATCTGGCACTCCTGGTGGTCTGCATGGGGCTGTCCTTGCTGGCATGTTTCCTCTTTGTCTGAGTTTTACAATTACTTGGGACCTTCCCCGTCTAGAACCTCTTTTCTCCAAGTTGCTTGGACTACTGGCCCTTCCTTTATTTTATGGCATGTTTGTCTTGAAAGAAATAAGAGGATCTTTAAGAGTGTCAGGATTGGGATTGTGCACCTCTGGGGGAAAATTGTTCATTCTCTTCATGAAATAGTTATGAAAAAATATGATTTATTTGGAGGTCTAGACCCTGGAGATGTTGGTATTTGCACCCGCCTTTCTTTTCCTTTGCAGAATGGTGTTACTTTGTTGGCCTCCCGCCACCCTGGGAGGAGAGCTAGATATTGCTCACATCGGGTTAATCGTGAGGGGCACTGACCCCTCCTTCACTTGGAATTCTCAAGACTAACATTGATGGATCTTCTCAAGGAAAACCTGGCCCTGCAGGCATAGGGGGAGTGGGGCATAGTAGCTCTGGAGAAGTTCAGTTTATCTTCTCTATCTACAAAGGTTCTCATACCAATAATCTTATGGATGCCTTGGCCATCCAGGTTGCGATAGAGCAATGTTGCAAGTAGGGGTGGCGTAGGATCATTTGTGAGACAGATTCACAGGTGGTTGTCAACTTATTGAATAAAAAAGAGTTGTTGGATGTTGACTGGCATTTGGCTCTGGTTATTAAGCAGATCACTCAGTTAGGTTGGACCCTTGACTCTTTCATTTTCTCTCATATCCCTCGGGAGTGGAATGGCATGGCCGACTGTTTGGCTAAGTGGGCATTCGAGTATATGCAGGATTGGAATATTACAAATCAGAGGCATCTTCCCCTTGAATTATCTCACGGATTGGATCAACTTGT
The DNA here is from genome assembly GCF_030272615.1 of Cryptomeria japonica. NCBI lineage: Eukaryota > Viridiplantae > Streptophyta > Pinopsida > Cupressales > Cupressaceae > Cryptomeria > Cryptomeria japonica. The sequence continues at coordinate 469,331,106 of NC_081406.1, read as the reverse complement.
TGCTCAGGATAAAGCTCATTAGAGCTCTTTGTATTTTTTGTTGTCCCTTTTGTTGTATTGTTCTCTTTGGATTTCAATAAAATTTTACCCCTCTTTTAGTTATCTAAGAAAAATATAAAAAAAGTTCTATTTATATCTAGATTTAATTTAAAGAAATCATCAAATTTATATAAATGGAACCTTTTTATATTTTTCTTATACTCTAATTTATGTTTTTACATGTAAATCATTTCAAATTTTAAAATTAAAATAAATTATATTTTCTCTAATTTTTAAATAAATCATCAATCTTTTTGAATAAATTTAAAACTAAAATCTTAGCTTTTATCATAATAGTATTTTCGCCAAACCGAGAAGCAGACCTAAACCAAAAGAAAAGTGTGAGAACATTTTGTCGTTGGCAGTTATGTTCTTAATGCATATCCATTTTTCTTGCATTGGGAAAGAAATTGATAAAGTTTTTGTTCCATGATTTAATGAGAGTGGCCCAAAATCTCATCATTGACAAAGGCATTCTTAGCATGAGCAGTAATGGATTTAAACTCTATCCACTCAATGCAGTTTATTCTATCTTTCCTATAATTTAATAATTATGTTGAGTGCTCAAATATTTAGAGTGAACATCTCTAATAATAAACTTCTATGAAAGCTATTGAGATCAAATTGTTGTTTCCAAAGACATTTTAAAATCTTTATTTGTCCTCCAACATTTGGCATAGAACATGAGTGGTATTGAATTATAAAACTGGAAACTATTTCTGCTTCAATTGGAACCACAAAAAATAGAGGCATCGTGGATCTTTTGAATTTTCTCAAAATATTGGACCTAAGTCTAGCTGAATAAAGATTTCACACATAAAAAAAAATTATGGCCAGACAATTTGAAGAAATCCCTCATCATTTATTTTAAAGATGGTTCAAGAAAAACGCTTCACATAAAGCTTTAAAAATACTTCGTATCCATTTTCACTGTAATTCTCAAATTTCTTGGTGGAATTATTAATATTTTAAATTTTATTTCTTTTGTAATTGTGGGTAGTGCAACTCATCAATGGTTTTATATCTTTTTTGTAACTGTTGCTAGTGCAAGTTGCCAAATTAAATCGGTCAGCTATAAATCAACATAGGTTTTAACATCCATATGTGACTATAAAACACCTTTTGGCATAAAGACTAGTTCTAATTCATTTATATTCATTCAATACTTATCTAAGCTTCATAGGATTATCATTGGCACACACCACAAAGCATCAATGCGAGTCATTGGCTTACATGCATATTGTTGGTATCATTTTATGTTTGTTTGTTGTCTTCAATTATTTGTAACGTATCATTTACTTGGTAACAAGGGTTTGACTAATCTTTCCTAGGAAGCTTGTCAATATTGTCTATCAATACTAACCCTCTTAAGTACTAGTTGCAAATGCTAAAATGAATAGAATCTAGGAAACAAAACTACCAAAGTTTAGATCCATATGGAGGGTTCAATTCCACAATCAAGAAAGTCAACCAAATCATTAGATAGTTTCAAAATTAAAAGAGGATATTCATCTCAATCTGGTCATTCTAGACCTAACCTTTTTAATTTAGGTAACAATCATCTATCATATTCAAATCTCTCTTCTTCATCGGTGTTCAGGGATGCACTTATTTTTGCTATAATTTATTGAATCTTGTAACACAAGCTCTTGGAAGAATATTCCTCAAAAGCAAAAGAATATAGATTGAATGAAAAAAGGATAAAAACTTGATTTATAGAAAAATAAGAGAAACCTAATCTATAATTATGGTTATAATTAGAGAATTAAAATTAGGTCAAGAAATCCCTATGTGAGGTTAGCCTAGACATACACTGACACCCCCAACCCACACAACAAGTGAAACTTAGGAAGGGGTTAAAAACCTCTAAATGAAAATGCAAAGAATGGGTCTCAACAACTAAAGACCTAATGAGGTATCAAATACAAAAAGAAAAAACTCTCATAACATGAGAAAAGGAGAAAAACGCTTGGGAAAATATCCCTCTCCAATTAAGAGATAAAAAGGGAAGAAAGAAACATGAATTGTTGAAGGAAGGAAGGCTTCATGAAGACCCCCAAGGAAAGCTTCCTTGACCCCAAGCATCAATCAAAATTGAAGGTAATGTGAAGATGTCAAAGGTTTTATGAAGATGTATGCAACCAACTCCTTTATAGGTATGTAATATAAGGTAACAATCTAACCATCCTAAATCAATTGTTGAATGAAGTGCATGTGGATATCAATATTCTTAGTTCATTATGCTCCACAAGGTTACAATAAATATGAATAGCACTTTGATTCTAACACCAAAGAATAGTGGGACCAATAGGAGGAAAACCAAACTATATCAACAATTGACTAAGCCATAACACCTCATGGCTAGCTAGAACAATTGCTCAATACTCAACCTTAGTAGATGATAATGCAATAGTAGATTTCTTCTTGTAAGAAAATAAAATGAGACTGAAACCAAGATAAAACACAAATCCAAAAGAAGAACTTTGATCATTAACATCACAAACTCAATATGAGTCAGTGAAGGCAGCAATCTATGAGCTCTCGATGAATAATAAATGTCAAAGTGAGATGTGCTTTAAATATGCCTCAAGATATTCTTGGCAACCTTCTAGTGGCTCTCATGTGGATCATGAGAGAAATGAGAGACAAGACCAACCACAAGGGAAAGATCAAGATGAGAATGTGTTAGGTACAAAAGACTGCCAACCAATTATCTATATAATGTATAATCAACTAAAGGAGATGAACATTTAGAAGACAACACAACACCTTAGTGAAATTATGTGGAGGTAGGTGTGTGATCTATAATTAAAGCTTACAAATTAAATTTGCACTTAAACTCAAATTACAGATTTAACCCAATCACAAATAAAATTGCGTAGCTATGTCTTTTAACCGTTTAAATTACAAAATTGGGTTCATTTAATCAGTTGTCAACTTAATTTCAAATACTAATTAACAACCCATGAAATGAAATCAACAAGAATAAGTAGAAAGAGACAAAAACCGATTTGATAACGGAGTTCACCCAATGTTCGGGCTACGTCTCCGGGCTCGCTCAACTATGATGCCACTCCATCATCTGATGTGAAGCTCAAAAGGCTTTGTTACATCACAATTTGGTCTTCAAATTGCAAATTAATCCTTCAACACCTTATGGAAAGATTGTAGCATAACTGATGCACTTTCCAATCCAAGTTATTACAAGGAATCTATAATTTGCATGTACATAAACCAACATAATAATAAATGGAGAATAAACATAATCCATTCACAAACCTTCAACTTGCACATAGGTCCAAGACGCCTTCAACTTGTCTCTCCATTTCTCTTCAATCTCGAAGAATAGACAAAACAACCTCTGTGAGCAATATTTTGTCTACTGTGAAGAATTACTTGTTGAATTTAGAGCTCAACGCTCAAGAATTTTGTTTAATTCTCTTTCCCTAAGAATTCCTTCTAGAAATTGTGTTTTTTAAAAACAATAAGACCCCCTTATATACATTTAAAATTTTTATTTAGGGGTACAACAATAATATTTCCAAAATCCCCAATATCACCTATTTAAAATCCCTTTAGATTTTAAATGAAATAAAAATCATTTGAAAATTGGGCTTAAGGTTTTTAAGGGTCCTCCTTAATTCATGGTTTTCGGGCTTGTTTGGGTTGTTTTAACCATGCTATACATAGGGGGCTCGAGCTAAACCCGAGCCCCTATTTCCATGAATCACCTTCAACACTTAACAAAACCTGCAAGTGCCATAACTGTTCATGGATATGCGAGTAGCACATTTGACAAATTGTTGAAATTGGGTGATTGGAGTTGGCTGGTTCAAAACCCATCGCCACCATTTTCGGATCTTTGCCATTTATTAGAAAAAACACCTACCATATTCTTGCTTGCCTCTCGATCTCTGATTTGGCTTACTTTTTTCCTCCCAGAAGGAGAGGGGTTAAGACCCGTGTCGACTTTGGTCTAGTTTCTTGTCTTGACTGGATTATCCTGTGGGGTAGATTTTGGCACTTTTTCCCCCCCCCTCTTTCAATCCACTACATCACTTGTCTGGCAATCTTCCTCTTAAGTATTATGGGTGGTTATCTTCTAGTCAACATCTTCAACCTTAGCCTACTTAGCACTTATATTAAGTAGTGAGGTCGTTGGTGATTGCTGGAAAGTGGATTTCACCATCTCCACTGATTGTTGAGATTATAACGATGAGATTCTTCCAAGGATCAAACACTTTTGGGCTTCCTCATAGCCAGTTCTAGCGTTGTCTCTAGTGGAGTTTTTCATAATATAATTCGAATCTACTTCCTCCTTGTCCTATAACACCACCTGTATTTCTCCTTCTTTCAGGTTATCACTTCGTTGATTCTCTTGATTCATGTCTTTTTGTTCTCTATCATCTTTGCCTATTTGATCCCCTTTACCATCTTCAAGAAGAGGTATTTCTGGGTTTTCCACATTAATATTCACTTGTTGTTCTACCTTGTCAAGGTTGATGACACTCTGGGCCTCTTCAACCACTTTCTCTTTTTTAGAGCTCTCAAGTTGCTTAACATGTTTTTTTCTTTCTATTGCATTGCCTTTCTTTCTTTTCTTTGTTAGGATTCCCAAAGATATTGAGAGGGGGGGGTGAATCAGTATCTAACCAGTATATAAATTTACTTGACTTAAAACATGAAAAACATATTAAAACTGTGTACCGATAAACTAGAAATAATGCAGTAAACAAGAATAACAGTAACCACATGAGAAGCACACCATAACATAGTATTTTAACGAGGAAACCCGGTGTGGGAAAAACCTCGATGGGATTTGTGACCCACAATATTCACTTACTAGCCAATAAGGGAATATTACTCTTACAATAGGGCCTGCACATGCAGGAAGGCCAAGTGCCTAGAGCTCACTGCTCAATTACAAAAGTCACACTAACTTACAAAAATAGATTGTACTAATCCAATGTCTTGTACTACTTCAGATCAACATCTGCTATGCCAGATTCAGTACTGGTTTAAGCTCTGCTACAACATAAATCCTTAACCAATATTTTGCATATTAGGTCTTCTTATTTCGCATCCTCTTTCACATCTATTTCCTATTACAAAATGATCTCATATATATATATGAGTCATATTACAGCTTGCCATTTCGGCTTACAATGATTTTACAATTAATTACAAAATACATTTCAAACAAAATTGAAGTCAGCCAAGGTGCCAGTATCCTTCCTTTCATTGCCAGTGTCCTGTGTGCCGGTGTAGAGTCTGTTGGTGCCGGTGCCGATATCTTTGTCTTGCCATTGTCCTATGATTGCAAGGTTGCCATCAATGACAAAACCTTCAATCACTTACAATTTCTCATTGGAGTGTGCATTTGCCAACAATCTCCCCCTTTGGCATTGATGGCAACACTCATGAGAAAAATCAAAAGTGTCCAAAATGATATCCAAAAAAAGTCTGCCAAAAAAAATGTCTTTCCAAAATTGTATGCTCAAAACTGTATGCTCCCCCTGAGCAGATGAAGTCCCTTCCTTTTGACCATTTTTCTCATCCCACTACTCCCCCTTTGACATCAATGACAAAGGTTGTCATTTGCTGTTAGTGGAGTCCTGCCGGGATTCTTGTAACCAGTGGGTTACAATCTGAAAGACATCTATCAAAACTAAATTTATACCATTGCTGAAAGTTTTGCTATCTTGTATTGCCTCTTGTGTTCTCTGCACCGTACCGGTGAGTATGTGCATTTTCTCTTCCAGTGTCTTTAGTCCAGGAACTAGAGCTTCAGATATTTATTTTCTCAGAGAAGTAAGGTATTCAAGTCTTGGACTAAGTTTGAATTTCAAGTCCTTTGCCTTATCCTTTATTCCCTATTTGTCATTTTCTAACTTCTTGATTTTCTCTTCCTATTTTGCAATCTTCTTTTCTAACTCCAAAAATGAATCTGATGTTCCAATCAAATTGTTAGCAATATTATTTATCTTTTCTTGAGCTTTGTTGATCTCCTTGTCAAGATCTTCTGTTAATACATTCATTTTGCAAGTGTCCCTGTATAGTTTCTTGAAGTCATAGATTATTTCTCCAAGTTCTGGTAAAAGGGTGTCCATTTCTTCCTTGTTCTCCTTTACAATATCCTCAAATAATTTCTCTTTTTATTTTATCATTATCTCCTTAAATGTATTCTCATTTATTTGATCAATAGTCAGTAGGTTGCTGGTAATGAACTTAGACAATGTGTCTAGTTGACCTAAAGAATCTTTATTCTGAACACTGCACTTTGGTGCTATCAATTTAAGAATTGGTATTGTATCATCAATAGCCTTATAGGCTTGTGCATTGCATTCCGTTATCTTATTTATTGAATCTAATAGAACCTCTGTTACATTAGTAGGTCTAAATTCTATCATAGCTGTACCAGATGTTTGCCCAATAGTCTTTATAATAGCCATGCTACCGGTTGTTGTAATTTCCTTGATTGATTCGACCTTTGGTAGGTCTGTCTGTGTTTGCATTTCTACAAACAAAGGTTTATGCTTTTCAGTTTGGGCTGGTGGCACTGTCTCTATCTTTACCTATGCTTCAACCTATACCGGTTTTGGTTTATCTATCTGTGTCTTAGGCAGTTTCTCTGAGTTTTCAGTTGCCGGTTTCTTAGCTTGTGCCTTTGAATTTTTCTTAGCCAGTTCTTTAGATGGTTTATCTGTTGTATCTACCAGTTTCTCGGTGGTATCCGCTGTCAGTTGCTCTGTCTGTGCTGGTTTTTCTGTGTTCATCTCAACCTTTGTAGTCAGTGACTCAGTAGTCACATTTTTCTCTTTATCCTCAGTGGTTTCTCTTTCAACCACAATGTTAACTTCCTGAGTGTCTACATTTATTGTATACAAAATTTGTGATTCAGGATTTGTATCTTCTACCGGAGTCTCTATACTCTCAGTGGCCGGTTGATTTTTAGTAGTGTCTATAGGTGGAGTATCTGAAAGAGGTGGGGGCACATTGTCAATTATTTTTAGGCTTGGTGGTCCACCTACCTTGCCTTTCCCCTTATCTCTATCCTTTTGATATACTTTGATAGTTTTTGGCCTAAGTAATTCTTCCTCTTTTTCTTTTTCCACAAAGAATATATCCCATACATTTGTTGTTTCCTCAGATACTTTAGTTACTCTGCTAGCCATTAGTGCTACATGTCGGCGAGTAGTAGAAAATACTGTCTGGTTAGCCTCACTGATTAATTTTTCTATTTAATTAGGTGAGTTAACTAGATGCACTGCCAATAATTTTTCAATCTTAATCTTTTTATCCAGTTCAACAATGGCTAATCTTCTAGCTTCTAATCTCCTATGCAATTCATTTGGAATTTCATCAACAATTTGCATCAAAAATTTCTTGTATATATCTAAGTGTAGAATTACACTATTTTCTATGATTTCCTTATCATCAGCTGATAGTGTATTGTACATTTTATTGATGTTCTTTAGCTTACCATCCTCTGTAATTTCGCTAAGAAGTTTGTCTAGAGGAGCAATAGTCTGTTTCACCTTCTTCTTCTTAAGAATCATTTTCTTTATCGGAGGCCTTACTACCTGTTGCTTCTGTCTTGTCCTTTTAGGTGTAGGAGAGGGTGCTGGTGTGGGTTTTCTTTTTCTTTCAACCCTTTTAAATACAACAGCTATATCACTTTCAGAAGAAGTACCAATCGATGAAAGATGAGTTTCTAGTTGAGGTGCTTCCAACTCACTTTCACTTATACTAGTTTGTCTCTGAACATCTTCCTTGATTGCCTTTGCCTGCCAAGTTCCTTTTCTTATAGTTGCTTCAACTTTCTTAACCTTTTTCCTAGATTGAATTCCACTTTCTATTGTTTCAGCATTTCTAAAAACTTCCTCTTCCGGTTCCTTTGGAGCTTCAAGGAGGGCTTTTGCATATGTTTCTATGATGTTGTCATCTGTTTCATAGCCCATTTCATTTACCCAAATAGTTTGAGGGACAACTGCTTCCATCCAAATTTCATCTTTCTTGATCACAAAACAGATTTCCTTTTGATACTTATCCACAATAGCTTGTGATAGTCTTACTCTAGTCTTCATTCGAGCCTTCAATGCTTGAAAATGCTCATTTATATTTTTCTCCCTGTTCTCTCCAATATTTTTCAATAGATCTAACAGTTATTTTCCTACCGGTATGTCAAACCCAAAATCTCTAGCACCAATACCGGGTACTTGTTTGGTTATGTACAACATCAGACAAACAAGTAAGTTTCTGAATCTGCATGTTCCTTTCTTATCTCCTTTAATCTTTTCCAAATTGTCTATCAGCTCAACTTTAAGCCATTCACATATATCTATTCTTGCATTATCATTGACCATATCATAGGCACTCTTGATACATAGGCTAGAAACTGAGTTTAACCTATTTGCATGTGTAGCCTTATAACCTAAGATCATACTGATAAATCTAACATTTATGTCCTTCACATCATTTACCCTTAGAGATCTTTTATCAAATGTTGCACCAGTTAGGTTTATCACTGTGTCATTTGAGACATTCTTTGTTTTGTCCGGTCTGTTACCAGTGGAGGGTAACCCTATTACAACTTTTACTACTTCTTTTGTGATTTTATGAATAGAGTCTAACCAGAAAAATTCACCATGTACTCTGCTTAACACAATCCTTATGATATCCTTGGGAAAATCTGGGATACTAAGAATTTCAGTGAAACCTAGGGTTTCTACTATCTTATGTTCAGGTTTGACATTTCTGGATTCATCACAAATCACAGTTTTAAACATGTTCTTAATCTCATCATCACCTAATTCATCAATATGACAATGTATATACATCCTAGGGTCTTCAACATATACTACTCCTTTAGGGATTTGAGAAAAAGCACCTATGCTATCATCTTTCTTTGCAATTTCAGGAACCAGTTTGAAAACGGGTCTAGGGCGCTTAATAACCTCAACAACAGTAGGGTTTGCAATAAATTCAGGAGTGGATGAAGATGCCATAGCTATAAATACCTCAATCTGCCTTAGGGATGAATGATTTGATGGATTGCTTCACTTCTTCGCTTCGAATGCCTTCGCTCAGGAATTTTCGCACTCTCGAGGATTTGAATGCTTGGTGAATAAAAAAAGGCACCAAACCACTTTCTTTATAATGTTATTTTTGCCAACTACCACATTTAATGCTTGCCGATTAAGTCACGACTTAAGTCATCTGCTGGTATAGAAGCAATTTCAACTTCTTACCATTAACCGAGGGAATAATAGCAAGTTTTTCATTTTGTTGCTAAACCCCCAAAGGATTTTTCTTTAGTTAGATGAAGAGTCCCCTATCAGTGGAGTGTTACTCTATTCTACCAGTGGAGGAGTATTCCCATCAACATTAAAATCTGACTTTCTTATCCATTTTTTTGAGAATTATTGTTTTACCTTTTCAACTTTTTCTTTACCTTTCAAACTAGGGCCTTTATTATTTGCCGGTGATGCCTTACTTCTACAAAATTTTGCAATATGTCCAATTTTGTTACATGCATAACAAGTCACATTGTTCTTTTGAATAGCTTTCCCATATCCTATGCCGGTATGTGTTCTACATTGATTAGATAAGTGTCCAAATCTTCCACAAATATAACATCTTACATTCATTCTGCAATTCTCTGAATTATGACCAACTTTGTTGCATTTAGAACATTGACTGGTGGGTGTATTAGTATTCTGATAATTTCTAGATCTACACTGATTTTCTCTATGACCATAATTGTTATAGTTAAAGCATTTGCCATTAAATTTGTAAGCAGTAGGTTGTCTTACTAGTTTGCTATGATCATGATTGTTTGCAGTATCGAAGCTTTCACCAACTTCAAAGCCAAGGCTATTTGTATCACCATTAGGTTTCCGATTCTTCAGCATGTCACCAAGTTCTTCTGAACTTTTCTTGAATTTCTCCTTGTGATGATTTGCAGCAGTCAGTTCACTCTCCAAGATTCCTTTCTGTCTTATGAGTTCAGTTCTGTCATTTTGTGTGTGCATAAGATCTGTCTTCAACATATCATTTTCATGATAGAGTCTTGTGTTTTCATTTCTAGCATCATTTAGTCTTCTAACCAGGTCTTCTTCATTCTTCTTTCTATCTTCAATTTCTTTACAAAATCTCATAGTCATATCCTGCATCTCATTCTTTGTTGTACTGATTTCTTGTCTTAGCTTGTTTATCAAATCATTAAGAGTTTCCTTTTCATTTTCCTCATTCTACATCTTTTCACAAAGTTCTCTTCTCTTGTTCCTTGCAATAGTAAAATTCTCTTGAAGTTCTCGAATAATATCCTGAGCGACCTTTAGATCATCTTCAAGTTTGATATTCTTCACCTTTTCTGCATCATAGTCTGTAAGAGCTGTTTCCAATTGTTTTCTCAAGTTTTCCATCTCTACCAGTGACAAGATCTTCCTCAAGCTGTTAGGCTTTTGAAAATAGAGGACCAAAATTTGATACCAATTGTTAGGATTCCCAAAGATACTGAGAGGGGGGGGTGAATCAGTATCTAACTGGTATATAAATTTACTTGACTTAAAACATGAAAAACATATTAAAACTCTGTACCGGTAAACCAAAAATAATGCAGTAAACAAGAATAATAGTAACCAGATGAGAAGTACACCATAACACAGTATTTTAATGAGGAAACCTAGTGTGGAAAAAACCTCGATGGGATTTGTGACCCACAATATTCGCTTACTGGCCAATAAGGGAATATTACTCTTACAATAGGGGCCTGCACATGCAGGAAGGCCAAGTGCCTAGAGCTCACTGCTCAATTACAAAAGAAGTCACACTGACTTACAAAAAGGGATTATCTAATATCTTGTACTACTTCAGATCAACATTTGCTATGCCAGATTCAATACTAGTTTAAGCTCTGCTACAACATAAATCCTTAACGAATATTTCACTTATTAGGTCTGCTTATTTCGCATCCTCTTTCACATCTATTTCCTATTACAAAATGATCTCATATATATATGAATCATATTACTGTAGACACCCAAAATTGTCTAGTCTAATTAAATAAATATTTTATTTATTTAATTATCTAAGCTTAATTCTTTTATTAATTAAATAAATATTTATTTATTTAATTAATTCATTTATCCTCTTCTAGCCTTATTTCTCATTTAAATAAATACATTTATTTATTTAAATTATCCTTTTTTCCTAAATTAAATAAATATCTTATTTATTTAATTATCCCATTCCTTCTATTAATTAAATAAATCTTTATTTATTTAATTAATTCATTAACCTTTTCTACCCATGACACATGTCGTTCATCTCTTAATTCATACACTACCTACCCTTTCATTATTTTATTATTTATTTTACCTACCCTCTAATCATAGCCAACCTCCTTTTACACCTCTCAATCTTATCTCTCCATTTCATATAGTGTCTTCTATATAAGTAGATGCTTCCTTCATTATCAAACCCTGGCTAACCACTTGATCAATTGACTACTTGGCATATTGCGATCCTACTTGCAACCACATTTCCGTTCTTTGTTGAGCTCTTGTGCACATAAAATCTGAGAGCAAATATATCAAGCAAGATCAATAGAGATAGGAAGAATGGAGATCAAAACCCTATTGAACATGTGATGGTATAATCTTTGTGATTTCATTTGATTTGCATTGTCTTAGGTAATCTTCATATGTTATGGTGGATCTTTGTTGTTGTTAGGCTAGAGTTTTGTGGTTGAATTCATTTAGCCTTTCAATATCATTATTATTGTTATCCATTTTCACCATATACATTTTGGCATGCCCGGTGGGACTCTTGTCCCTTTTGCATTTAACATCCTTGTTGCAGATTTTGTGTTTGAAGTTGCAGATCTGACATTTTTTACAACATTTTGACATTTTCGCATCTGTGCACTTTCGGGTCACGTTTTTGATTTTCTGCCGTGTCTGTGACATCTAGAACCGTGTCTACATCCTCGACAGCATTTTGTTATATTTTTTATTGCAGATTCCGAAAACCACATCTGTGTTCCTCAGTCTCATCTGCGGTGTTTTTAGACGTGTCTATGTCCAAAAGTTGCGTTTGGGTTCTTGAGCCATGTCTGTGTCTCACAGAGGTGTGTCTGCAGTAGATAGGTGCGTCTGTGTGTGGGGTAACCGCATCTATGTTCATTGATTTCTTTTTTTAGCTTTATTGATTTAGTTTTTAGTCATTCAATATTTCAGATCCGGTTTATTTTGAGTTAACATCTTCAAATCTAGCTAACGAAATTGGTGCAGCTTGTCTTGAAAGCAAAATCGTTTGGTTGAAGGCCCCTATTTTCACAAAGTCTTTTGGATCTATAATTTACCTAACTTGTGTGCTTGCAGGAAGGGGTGATTATTTCAAACAATCCAAACTACTAACAAATCTTTGTTGCAGGTCCTTGGCAAGGGTTTTTGATTTTTTTGTGTGCTTTGTTTTCAATAGACTAGAAAACACTTCAATTGGTGCACTAAAATTGAATCATTGTCTTTTGTGTCTTGAGCAATAGGCTCTTTTTGTTTAATCTTTAGAGGGCCTATCTTCCCGTGTGGTCATTAGGACTACTAGTGAGAAGAGAACGACCCAAGTGGTAGCAAAAGAAAAGCCATCTTCTTCCAAACCACTATAAATAACTGTATTCATGGTGAAAACTATGAATAACATGTGCTAATTAGTTCATACTGACACTATGTCTCCCCATAAACCCGTTTGATCAAATTTATTTGATCAGTTGTAGGGCGTAACCCCTACCGGCTGGGAGCTTTATGTATTTATAGAGCTGAAAGTGCCACATGTATGTCCACATGAGCGGATGCCCTTACTAGCACCTTTTTGTTTTAGAAGCCCAAATCCTTCTAGTTGTTGGGGTAGGAGGTCGGACCTCTGGTAGCGGCCCACACACATACGGTTCTTAGTAGAGATACAAAGTTCACCATGGGGAGTTTTCGTGGGGACTGATGTTTTGCTGACCTGAGAAGTGAGTGCCGAGGGTGGAGCCAATGAGGTCAAGCATCTAAGTATCCGCTCTGAATAGTGTAGCCTCAGGGGTAAAACCCCATGTGGGATCAATAACTATTGTCTTGGCCAGCCATAATAATTGTGCTTGACTTATTTTAAACAGTCAAACATTCAAGACCAAACAACAACACATTGTGTCTTTTGTGTCTTCACGTGTATGCAAAACAATTTTACATCAAACAACACACTTTCTTTGAATCTTTTTTTTTTGTGGAGTACTAGACACTTGCAAACATTGAGTCTTCATCAACACTGTGTCCTCTTGTCACGAAAAATAGTCAAATAGTCAGATTTGGTCACAACAAAACAACTTCACATATTGAAAAAAAATTGCACAAATTTTGCAGAAACGCATCTGTGTCAGACATAATAGCGTCTGTGTTGTATAACCGCATCTGTGAAGGGCATAAATGTGTCTGTGTTTCCAAAATCAACATTACAATTTACAAATAAATCTCAGAAATGCGTCTGTGTCAAGAAATCGCATCTGTGCAGTATACAGGCACGTCTGTGTTCAGAATTGAATTTTTTTTTACAATCCAGCAAACAAACACAGTCGGTTTCAAAATTCTTGAGCTTCCTAGGTTATTTCTCCAGGGTTTCATTTAGCATTCAACCTATCTTTGGGTCTCATAAAGTCCATCATTGCTTTACACCTTACATTATATTCATATTTGTCTAAACTTGAGTCAAAAGGTCACTTGCTTGTCCTCATCATACTTTGTCAACACACTACATACAACAACACTTTGCTAAGTGGTCCCTCATCAAGGTCTATCACCTTTGGGTCTCATTTGGTTCTACTTAGAGTCAAGGTCAACTTACCTCATCAAGAGAAACTATCCTCTCTTTGGAAGTCACACCTACTCTACTACATACATAATTGGTCTTACACTTTGGACATTGCAAGTACACCTCAGATTCATTTACATTCCATCCAACTCTTGGTCTTCCATACTTTTTCCATTTTCATCTAGTCTCACATATCTCGATCAATACCTAGTTCATGGTTGAAACCCGTCTTCAAAAATCTAGGAGAGAAACTAAAGAGGCTCAAGAGTCCACAAACATGAGTGTCTATGAGTATGAGAATGATGTCTTTTTCAATACTGATCATAACACATTACCTGACATGGATGCCTATAGAAACATTCCAAATGTTGAGAACATGGACACTACAAACAACAATGAAACACACAATGACAATATGGACAACTTTTCCGTACATTCAGCAGATGTGGAAGAATCCATTATGGACCCCCGCTTCAATCGATTGATTGAGGAAATAATGAGGAGAGATAGACAATACTTCTTACAAATGATGGCACAAAGTGGAGCCAAGATCCCTCATGATTTTGACATGTCTCAAATAATGGAACATAGACCTTTGCAACAAACTCACTTCAACATGGATCAAAGGAGGCCTAATAGTGGAGGCAATAGAGGACCACATATGGTACCTGAATCATCATCATCTTTGTTTCAAAAACCAAAGGTCCCACATACACATGGTCACGCATATGATACTCACCTTCGCAGACCATTCTGGAAGTCTTATGAAGAAAGATATGCTCAATCACAGACCAATGCTAAGGATCAACCACCAAAGCAATTGGATATTCAAAGGCATGCTCAAAATTTGGACACAAGGAAACCCTGTGTCAAATTTGGGGGCAACACATTAGAACATGACATGCCTATAGAGTATGGTATACATGGACAAAATAAATACTGCATTCCTCAACATGAATCTATACCAAGTGGTCTAGATATGTAGCATCACTATAGACCTCCTCCATATGAACATGTGTATGATCAATATCATCCATATATGCAACATGCTCCTCCTCCAATTGGTGCCTCAAGCATAGGGTATGGTCCAAGAAGTCGATCTCCACCTAAAGAAAAGCTTGTTTGTCTACCTTCAAGGACGTCATTGAAAAAGGCTTAGCAACAAAGAAGGTCCTAATTGAGCAAGGCATCATCAAGATATTCAAGGAAAACAAAGAGGACTTTAAAGGAAAAGACAAGCCAAGATTTTGGAACAAAAACAAGAACACAGTCAATGATGGTGTTGTAGATGCCAATACAGTACGACCCAAAATCATTTTTTCTAGATCAAGCTCTACAAACAATCAGGTGAGTACTCAAACAACTTCTAAATCATGAAGGAAGTACACTCCATTGGGAGAACCACTTGAGTTAGTTTTCAAAAAGCTAGTGGCAAACAAGGTAATCATATTGCAACATATTGCTAGGGCGTCCTTGGATTCATATTGCTAGGGCGTCCTTGGATTCATGAAATGAGGGCAGTCCCATCTACATATCACCAATGCATTAAGTTTCCTCACAATGGAGTGGAGGTAACAGTTAACGGTGATCCTAATCCGTTCATATATTGCAATAACCTGAGATAAAAAACTGAGACTATCATTCCCAGTAATCGCAAAGTTGTTCCTTCTTCGGCATACATTGATCCCGAGTCATTAAAACCCTCAACATCAAAACAAGGTGAGCTTAAAGGCAAGTTTCAAGACAAGGGCATGGGGGAATACACTTTAAATCAGACCATGTACTTACAACAAGTCATGAGTTCACCAAAAGAATATGGAAGACCACATCCTAACAAGCAAGTATCCATCATTGTACTCAAATGGGACCCTACTACCTTTCAAAGATGGGGCGAACTAGAAGAGGAAGACTTATACAAAATGCTTTACAAAGACCTTGAAGATGATACACAAGATCACATCAGTCTACCATTTGAGAAATATGGCAAAGGTTTCAAGATCCTACAAAAATTTGGGTATGATGGAAAAAGCCCTCTTGGGTTATGAAAGGAAGGCATCATTGAACCTTTACAACCTGAATTGAAATTCAAAAAGGAACACTCGAAGGGACTTGGTTTCCTGACTTCCAAGGTCCACAATCAAAGGACAGAAGAAGCCTTACAAATCAAAGCTGCCAAAATTCAACAAGAGGATCGCTATTCCACAGACTCCAATGAATGGGAATGGGGTTCAGACAAATCCTCCAGTGACTATGAGCTCATCGAGACATTCAGAGAGCCAGATGAACCCACAGAAGAAGAGGAATTTTATAAAAGATTCAAGGTTGGTCAAGAAACAACCCATGAGGATTCCACACAGTCCTTGTCTCAAGGTCCTAGGTTGAAATCACATAGGATGAGAACACCTATCCCAGAATGCGCTACCAGTGATGATAATTTGGATTCGTTCGTGATCGAGACTGATGAGGAGAGTGCCATCGATGACCTCGATAATTACCTTGACATACCCAAATATAACTGCATCTTCACTCTTAGCCCCGCTAACTTCGAAGACATTAAAGGCCTTCCCCTCGTTCACCACCAACTCATTGACTAGGATCATGAAGGACCTGTATAGTTTGACACATTCCAAAATGATGAAGCTTTTATTGACTATCTTGGCATACAAGATGATCTTCCCCTTGGGGACCATAAAGCGGGATACAGTATAGAACTCAATAGCGTGGCATATTTTGGTGAGGGTGTCGGACCTTCCAGTCGCAAAAATGTGAAAATAAGAACAAACCAAGGGTCTTGTGGCGAAAACCACACTGTGGCACTATCTGACCCCAAAAAAGTAAAAAGAAAGGATGTATCTAAGGGAAAAAACCTCTCTGAGGCACCCAAAGATGGAAGGCTCAACATTCTCCTAGCATCATATGAGGAAAAGTCATCCATGTTGGTAGAGGAGACTATCAAAACAAACATTGGTATAGAAGAGGTTCCACACAACATATTCCTAGCTCAATCGTTGACGGAGTCAAAAAGGTCAAAATTCATAAGTTTCTTCAAAGAATGACAAATCAACTTTGCATGGTCATACGTTGATATGCCTGGATTAGATCTAGATTTAGTAATGCATCATTTGACAGTTAAACTAGGGGCAAAACTAGTGAAACAAAAATTAAGAAAGATGCATCCACAAGTCACATTATTGGTCAAAGCAGAGCTTGAGAAATTATTGGACGTCGGATTCATACGCCCAATTGATTATCCTGAATGGATCTCCAACTTAGTGCCTGTCAGTAAACCAGATCGCAGCATCAGAATATGTACAGATTTCAGAGACATCAACAAAGCTTGTCCCAAGGATGACTTCCGATTACCAAACATAGATTTGATTGTAGATCTCATAGCAGGTCATGAAATGTTATCATTGATGGATGGATTCTCTGGTTATAATCAAATAAAGATCGCGTCTGAAGATCAACACAAAGCATCATTCACTTGTCCTTAGGGAACTTTCTATTGGAACATCATGCCCTTTGGGCTAAAACATGCAGGCGCTACATATGAAAGAGCCATGACTACTATTTTTCATGATCTCATGCACGTAACAGTGGAAGATTATGTCAACAACCTCTTGGGAAAATCAATAGAGAGAAATACACATTTGGACATACTTTCAGTCATCTTTGATCGGTTGGAAAAATACAAAGTAAGATTAAATCCCAAGAAATGTGTCTTTGGAGTAACCTCCGGGAAGCTCCTAGGATTCATTGTATCAAAAAGAGGAATCGAAGCTGATCCAGCAAAAGTCAAGGCCATCTTGGAGATGCAACCACCAAGAAATATTAGTCAACTTCGGTCTTTACAAGGGAGACTCCAGTCCATACAAAGATTCATAGCACAACTTGCGGATAAGTGTAATTCTTTTAAGCACCTGCTACATAAAAACATCAAATTCAAATGGGATGAGAACTGTCAATAGGCTTTCCAGACACTCAAAGATTATCTTCTGAATCCGCTAGTTCTGATGCCACCAGTTCCAGATCAGCCTCTATTACTATACATATCAGCTACTTCAACAACACTGGGGGCACTCTTAGCACAACAAATAGCTAAGGGCAAAGAAAAAGTAGTATACTATATCAGTCACACATTGGTGGGATATGAGCTAAACTACACACCAATTGAGCGTGCATGTCTCACTGTGGTCATCACTTCGCAGAAATTATGACATTACATGCTAACTCATAAGACTAAGTTGGTTACGAGGATCGATCCATTGAAATACCTTCTCAATAAGGCAACACTTACTGGGTGACTAGCCAAATGGGTAATGATCCTGAGTGAATTCGACATCAAGTATGTGGACAGAAAAGCAATAAAAGGACAAGCCATCATAGATCAATTAGTAGATGCTCCCATGATAGATGATGTTCCTCTAAGTTCAGAATTTCTAGATGAATCCATTTTAACAATGTCACATGAGAAGCCATGGCAACTGTACTTCGATAGCTCATACACATAGCATGGGGTAGGAGCTGGCATCCTCTTTATAAATCCTCAAGGGGATTCTATACCAAAATCGTACCACTTATCATTTCCTTGCATTAATAATATAGCAGAATATGAGGCATTAACAACTAGATTACGGATTGCAGTTTAGTGGAAGATCCAGGAACTTCATGTTTTTGGGGACTCTCAACTTGTAATCCATCAAGCAACTGATGATTACCAAACAAAGGATGAAAAATTAATGCCTTACAAACAAATGGTGGATGACCTGAAACAACATTTCACAAAGATAGACTTTGAGCAAATACTAAGAGAGAAGAATCGAGCCACAGATGCCATGGCTACAATTGCTTCACTGATCGATCTACCTCCAAATGAGACCCGCTATGAGTTCTTGGTGGATAACCTTTTGGTTCCTTCATATGAAATCATTCCTACTGAGATGATATATGTCATTGGTCCTGAGTCCCAGTTATATGGTTCCATTTTTGCATACCTTTGTGACAATACCCTGCCTCTTGATCTATCCAATAACCAACGTCGCACTTTCATTCGCCAATCTTCTCGATATGTCATTTTAGCTGATATCCTATACCGGAGAGGTCTAGATGGCACTCTTCTTAGATGTTTAGAAAGCGACAAAGCTCAGATTGCGTTACATGAAGTACATGAAGGGATATGTGGTCCACATGCTAGTGGTCCTACCTTAGCCAAGAAACTCATCAGGACTGGATATTACTGGCCCAATATGGAAAAAGACTCATATCAGTTTGTCAAGAAATGTAAGAAATGTCAAATTCATGGAGACCTCATACATGCGCCAATGCAAGAACTTCAACCGATTGCGTCTCCTTGGCCCTTTTGTTAGTGGGGACTCGATCTCATAGGCAAGATTCACCCTCCTTCTTCCAATGGTCATAAATTCATTATCACTGCCACAGAGTATTTCAAAAAATGGATTGAAGTCATGCCTCTCACACAAGTCACTGGAAAATAGATTGCTACGTTCATCCTCAACTATATCATTTGCCGATACAGTATTCCTCTTTCCATTATCACTAATAATGGGCGTCCCTTCAAAAATTAGGATGTTCATGAACTTTGTGACCACTTCCATATTTCCCATCATTTCTCCATGCCATATTACCCCCAAGGTAATGGTCAAGCTGAGGTGTCTAATAAGACAATCCTTAAAATCCTAAAAAAGACAGTCGATGACGCTGGCCGTAATTGGCATATCCAACTTAATCCTGCACTTTGGGCATACCGCACAAGTGTCCGCACACCTACAAGAGCTACACCCTATTCACTTGTCTATGGTGTTGAAGCCATCTTGCCTATTGAGGTCAAGCTACCCTCTTTAAGAGTCTCTTTGCAAAACATTATCAATGATGAAGACTATAGGGTCTCTTGCTTACAAGAACTTGAACTATTGGATGAACAAAGACAAACTACTTTTAATCATCTCAAGGCTTATCAACAATGAATGAGTCGCATCTACAATCACAGAGTCAAGCCTCACATATTTGAGGTAGGTGATTTGGTTCTCAGAGAAAACCCCAAAAATCAGCAAGATAGAGAGAAGAAGGGCAAGTTCGAACCAAATTGGCTTGGTCCTTACATCATTACAGCAGCATATGGATCTGGGGCATATCAGCTCTCAACTATAGAAGGTGAACCTTTGGAGGATCCTATCAACAGCATGCACCCTCGCAGGTTTTACACATAGCTCTTTAGAAAATCCTAATTCAAAAATACAAAAAAAATTATAAAACAAAAAAATCATTACTTGGTGAAAACCTGGCAAACAGGCGCCTTGTGACACAAAAAACATTGAAAAATCAAAAAAAGTAAAGAGAAATAATTTCGTCCAATGGTGAAAACCACTTCGGTGGCGCCCTAGGCAAGTACCATGGTGAAAACTGGGTCACCAACACCATGTGTAGAGACATTGCTCCTCCCTCCTTCAGGATTCACTTTCATCCTTTCACTTTGCACACACTCACAACCTATTCGTTCATAATAAACTTACCCATTCCCATCATGGCTTGTTATTGATCTACCCAAGATTGGTTAGCCATTCATAATAAACCTCCCTTTTCACCTCCCTTTCCATCCATAATAAATCAGATCCCATATGCGGCTAAGGCAAATCTTACGTCTAGTGATGGGTGTGGAACTAAGAACATCACATGTTTCAAGGAGTATAGTTTCTTCTAGCTTCCTTTAGTCTATCCACGCACAATCCGCAATAAAGCAACATTTGCATCACAGATCTGCAATAAAGTTTCATCTTCTCCGCAATAAAGTATCAGTTTCATGGATTCAGTCAGTTTTAGATGAGACACAATAGCAACAATGGGCTTCAACAAATCAAATCTTTCAACAGACTCAGACAACATATGGTTCAGTGCTATCTATCCTTTTTGTGAAAGTAAACATTGTGACCACAATCAAATAAGACTTATACAAGTGACAAGAGACACTAAATTTGAGGACTACAGTGGATGTTGGTGTTCTTGGTTTTCTTTTGATTTTATCTTTTGGTGACATGTCTTTTAGCTTTTCTAGGATGTCTCTGACTAGAGATTCTATCTCCAGGATGTCTTTGACTAGAAAGGCGAGGATGGGGTATCGTCACCTATTTGTATTTGCTGTCTGTGGATTGTCTCTTAGTAATGCTATGACTTGTCCAAGGATATGAGGACACTGTGAGTCTAGTGTGAACTGGGGCATTCCTTGTTTGTGACTGTCTTATCTCCATGCAAACAGGTACAATGACTTTCTGGGTCGAACATATGCCTCGATTGTCATAACCTACTTGCCATAATAAAGCTCAATGATGATAACACACAAGAAGCTCTTTCACTTTCATATCTTCTATCTTCCATCCCCCTTTCTTGATTAACTTCCATCGTCCTTCTCGAGTCCGTGTAGCCTACTATCACACGACTGAGTATAATGACACACCAAAAACATTTGCATTTCATGTAGTTGCACCTGTATTACCACATATAAGAATTTCATGCATACATATAGATATCACAATTGCATCACATCCTGCACACAACACATGTTAGCACATTTTATATTTTCATCATGTAAATTTACATTTGCATATCATATTCATCTGCATTACATACATTCACATTTGCATTTGCATAACATATAAAACATAAAAGAACAAAAATATTGCATTTCATTCTATACATATTTGCATCCATATCATAAGCATCACATAAGAAAATCTCATCACATATGTACACATGCATATAGCTGCCACAAAAGATGAATCATCTCATATATATATATAAAGTGTCATGATACAATGATGTCAAAATCATATGGCTACAACCACCCGCAGGTGTCTACATCATCATACAAAAATGATACAATACTGATACATAGGGAGCCCTCTACGGCTATGATGAACTCCCTCCCTCGGAGCCACCTAGCCTCAATGAAATCTGAGCCATCGAAGGACCCGCCCTAGGATCATCCCTCCTGTCCCCTCTATCTGGTGGTGGTGGAGGACCCATAACCCCACAACTAGATGCCTGTCTCCTCCAGCTCCCTCCCGTAGCTATCATTGTCCGTGATGGTCTATGGAAGCTCCTCACCCACTGATCAGCTGGCACTGCACCATAATAGAGATCCTTCTAGTAGGCAATCTCCTCCCCTGCCCACAGGACATAGGCGTATCCAGCCCTTGTGTCCTCTACCGCCTACCTCCCAGCCCTCAGTGCTGTCTCAGCCTCTGTGTAGCACTGAATGGCCTAGTCCCACTCCTGCTCAGTATCTCTGAGCTGCCTCCTGAGTCTATCCCTCTCCCTCTCCAGGTCCTAGATCTCATCTACCTATCCCTGGCAGATCTCCCTCAGCTTAGTTAGCTCATCCTCCACTGCCTCAGCCCCCTGTGGCTCTACCTGTGGCTCCCCCTGTACGGGTGCCTGCCCCTATGCCTATGCTTGTACTAGTGGCTATACTTATACTTGTACCTATCCCTATCCCTGCACCTGTAGCGGTAATCCACTGCAACCCCTCACCACCCGAGCTTGTCTGTCCTCTCCACCCTCCCTCTGAGGTTCCACCCTCCTCCTCCATCAGCCTCTACCCCCATCATCTCCATCATCATCACCATCCCCACCACCATCTCCATCTAGTGGCTCTCCTAGATCTGTCAGGTGTGGGAATGGATGCTCGGCCCAATATGCTATGTACTCTGCTTCCATGCTAGCATCCTCGATCTCTGGCCATATATCCCAAGGTAGGGGCATCATCTTTACTAGCTGTGTAACAACTTGATCATATGATAGTAGTGGCCCAAACTACACCTGATCCTTGACCGTCCGCGCATACATGCCTGAACCCCGGGGCATCCGCTGGATCCTGCCAAATTGCCTGCCCACCCTATCAACCAACTGCCTCTCTAGTACATAGGGCATCCGCCCAATCAGATACCTACTCTGGAAGGTGTAGGGTAGCTCTACTGCATCATCCTCCCACTGCTTGCATCCTAGGTACGGCCTCCATATAACCATATCAATATCATCTATAGCCTACCGCTAGTACTCCAACCTACCAATCCGTGGCTGCAAGGTGATCATATCATACAAATGCATGAAACTGCGACTGTGACCTCTGCCCCTGAAATGTATAGGTCATGTCACCGATAGATGCTCATAGACCCACACTTGTAACAATGTGACCCCGCAGCCCAATCCCACTAATCCATGGTACACAAACCGATGAATCTCATAATATAGGTGTGCCAGCATGCACGGTCCCCAGGAATATCTGGTGTGCTATGTCACCAGTGTCTCCAATGTGCTCCCCCAGCCCATAGCCAACCCTCGTGTCACTCTATTTGGACATAAGAACCCACTGATTGCTCCTCCTACCACTGCCGGTAGTGCCAATCTTGTCTATGTCATGGTATCCCATGCCACATGCCCTACCCTCATCTCTAGTCCTGGATCCCAGAACACTCATATCAGGGCCTCCTTGTCTCCATCTCGATTATAGGGAATCAGCTCCCCATCGATCGATATCCTCAAAATCCTATATACATCCTCCAGGGTGACTGTCATCTCACCCATCGGCAAATGAAACGTGCAAGTCTCAGAGTGCCACCTCTCCGCCAGTGTAGTCAGTAGTCCCACATTCACCTGAAACTCAGGCACATACAGAACATGTCTCAGACCCATAGCCTCAATAGCAGCTCTGTCCTTGAATGTCAACTCAGGTCGCAACCTCTGAGTCGATGGGAATCTCTCCCATGACTCCAACATAGGCAAATACTCCTATAGTCAAGCAAATCAATCATGTCAGTCATAGTGGCATTCATTGTTCATCACAAAATGCTACTTTTTTATCTAAGTGCATATGGGACTCCATCCTAGTGACACTCACTGTTCATCACAAAGTGTTGCTTCTATCCTAGTGACACTCACTGTTCATCACAAAGTGTTGCCTCTATCCTAGTGGTACTCCCTGTTCATCACAAAGTACTATGTGTTTAGTACTCGCTATTCATCACAAAGTACTATGTCTTGGTACTCACTATTCATCACAAAGTGCCTTGATCTATCCTATCCTAGGGCCTCTGCTTGAGTGAATCCTCTTGAGTAGTTTCCTAATTGGCAATGTATGTTCTATCACAGAATTGTCAATCCTAGTCCTATTTGCTACTCTAGGCTTCCCTAAAGGATCTGCTTGAGTGTATCTTCTCAGTAGCTTATCCAATCGACAGCGTATGTTCATCACAAAACTACCGATTTGACCTTGAAGACATAAATGCACTTTCCTGACATAAACATGCTTAGAGACTGCATAAACGTGCCTATTTTACATAGATGCACTTGATCCACATAGACGTGCCTATGCTTTGCATGGACGCACCTAAAAGACACAAATGTGCCTACCTAGCATAGCGCAGACGCAGCCACATTCTGCATAGATGCGTTTTCTAGCACAGACGCGCCTAGCGAGCATAGACGCACCTGGCACCAACGCAGACACGCTAGACGTTTTTGACATTTTTTGGACCCTAACCTAGAGTGCATTTATTACCCTATCTGGCATGCATTAATGACAATAATAAATGCAACAAAGTACAACGAGGTTTTCTGGTACTTACCGGCTCTCCCGCCTCTGCTAGCCTCTGATATCGGTGAACGCGATCGAATCTATGAACCAATGCCATCGCTGCTGACTGCTGCTATTTTATTTCGCTCTGCACTCTGATCTCTTGGATGTGTGGATGACAATGAGGATGTTTTCCCCTCATGGTCTTTCTTATAGACTACCCTAGCCCTAGTCTCCTGTGTCAGTCTTCGTTATCCTGTGACTTTGTCACTTTATCTGGTCAGTCCATTCTAGCCTTTCTTTCTTATCGAGAGATTGTTTGTGGTCTTTTCACACATTTTCATCCAATCTCTCGAGGGGGCATATCATTCCCATCTTGGGGCAACTTTGTATCAGTTCATCTTATCTTCTTTGAAACAATGCGACAAGCCGCATTGTCTCAAAGAGGGGCAAAATTTAGACACCCAAAATTGTCCAGTCTAATTAAATAAATATTTTATTTATTTAATTATCTAAGCTTAATTATTCTATTAATTAAATAAATCTTTATTTATTTAATTAATTCATTTATCCTCTTCTAGCCTTATTTCTCTTTTAAATAAATACATTTATTTATTTAAATTATCCTTTTTTCCTAAATTAAATAAATATCTTATTTATTTAATTATCCCATTCCTTCTATTAATTAAATAAATCTTTATTTATTTAATTAATTCATTAACCTTTTCTACCCATGACACATGTCGTTCATCTCTTAATTCATACACTACCTACCCTTTCATTATTTTATTATTTCTTTTACCTACCCTCTAATCATAGCCGACCTCCTTTTACACCTCTCAATCTTATCCCTCCATTTCATATAGTGTCTTCTATATAAGGAGATGCTTCCTTCATTATCAAACCCTAGTTAACCACTTGATCAATTGACTACTTGGCATATAGTGATCCTACTTGCAACCACATTTCCATTCTTTGTCGAGCTCTTGTGCACATAAAATCTAAGAGCAAATATATCAAGCAAGATCAATGGAGATAGGAAGAATGAAGATCAAAACCCTATTGGACATGTGATGGTATAATCTTTGTGATTTCATTTGATTTGCATTGTCTTAGGTAATCTTCATATGTTATGGTGGACCTTTGTTGTTGTTAGGCTAGAGTTTTGTGTTTGAATTCATTTAGCCTTTCAATATTGTTATTATTGTTATCCATTTTCATCATATACAATTACAACTCACCATGCTGGCTTACAATGATAATACATTTCAAACAAAACTGAAGTTGGCCAAGGTGTCGGTATCCTTGCTTTCACTGCCGGTGTCCAGTGTGCCGATGTAGAGTCTGTCGGTGCCGGTGCCAGTGTCTTTGTCTTTCCGGTGTCCTATAATTGCAAGGTTGCCATCAATGACAAACTTACAATTTTTCATTGGAGTGTGCATTTGCCAACATTCTTTCTCTTTGGTAACCTGAAGGCATTTCCTTGTTGTATGTCCCATTTTTTTGCAATGAAAACAGGCAAAAGGGACACTTTCATATTTTATTGGTTGGATCCATTTTCCCAATCTGGAGTTAATTTCAATGGACAGAGGCATGTTTGTGCCTTGTGTAATTCCCACACAGATCCTAGCAAAGGCAAGTCTTCTTCTAGCACCTGTGATAAGATCCATAGAAAGAATTTCACTGAAGGAACTAGCAATTCCTTTAAAGACATCCTCCACCTAGAACTCTAAGGGAAGGCCCGATAGTCTGACCCAAATTAGAGCTTGTAAAAAAAAGGATTCATTTAGATCCATCTTAGGCATCCATTTTTGCAAAGTGATCGTTGATTTATCGATCAGCCAAGGGCCATCATAGAGCACCCTTGATATGTCTTCCTTACATGAGAAAGCCATAGAAAGTGCCCCTTTGGACATAGAAGTGATCTCCAATTGACCTTTCAATATATTAGATTGTGACAATTCAATATTATCAATCTTGTAGATTACTTAGTCTAGGTTGCAGTTTCATTATATTTTTTGTGAGGGGGAAGGGAATTTCTAATAGGATAAATTTTGAAACTATTAGTGGTAGTTTGCATGTGTAATAGATTGAAAATTAGGGTTTCACAACCTTAGCTATGTAAACTAGGAAATTAACTAACTTTCACATGCATCACATTAAAAGGAGGATGAACTTAATTGATCCAACCTCAAATCTATTAAGAAGAGGGTTAGATGTTTTTTGAAGTCCTATTTCTTTTTGTTTGAGTTGAAAATATAATTTGGATGATGTAATTTGAATGTTAAATGTAAGGTAAGAAGGTACATGAATGGACTAACAACTTGGATTGATTATGCTAGTTGATAATGAAATAAAAATTACACAAGTACAAAAATAGATATAGGTAATATGACTATGTACCTATAACTAGAATCTGGAGCAAAATTGATGAGACCATGAAACTAGGTGCCTTGGTCTATTGACCAGTAATCTGGAGGGAAAAATCCTTATGTAGTTTGAATCGAGTCTTGAAAGTATAAGGTTGAACAAGGGGGACTAGCATGTTGGGTGCCTTGATATTGGGATAGGGGTGCTAAGCGCCCTGATATTGGGATAGGGGTGCTAAGCGCCCTGATCTTGGGATAGGGGTGCTGAGCAACCTGGTCCTAGGAATGGAGTGTTGGGCACCCTAGTCCTTGAGAAACAAGTTGCGATTTTGAGAGAAAACCTGTACTTGCTTCCTGAGACCTCCCAAATTTTTTTGACTCCTTCAGGTATATGTAGCTACACATAGGAAAGAAATAAATGGGGTTGTAGATAGGGGTTTTCCTTAGGTCAAACCCAATGTTTGGAATTAACCTTAATTAAAATAGAAATTGGACGTGAATTAAATTGCAAATTCTTTACTTTTGAGGGCAAGGCTGAATTGCTTGAATGTAGATGATTATACCTTTAATAGGTGATGCAATGTTTTTAGGACAAGTCCTCCATGTGTTGATGCAATAAAATGATAAATCATATAAAAAATATCATGAAAACATAGTTAAAACATAAATTGAAGATGCCTTGATGTATTTATTTGCTCCTTGAATTAGACACACTCTCGAGGAAGAATAATTGCTCTTGAATTGATGATAATGTTAGCATAAGATTGGATTATGAAAATAAATTGAGATGGTTGCCTTATATAGGGATTTTATAATTAAAATCATCATTAAGCTGACTTAGAATTGATATATTTTTGCATGAAGTGAGAATTGAATTAGATAAGACTGCCAAATTATCATCTTGAAATTCAAGAAAAAAGTACAAGACCAAGTAGCATACTACTGGTACCTATCAACTATTTTCCAAATTTCTAGGGATGCAAGATAAAGAGATTCTAATACCAATTCCAACTTAGTAGCTCAAATCATAATGCTAAAATAATAAAGGGTAAGATTAATGATTAATTAGAATAAAATAATAAAGGACACTGTTAGAATTAGGGGCCCTAATAAGAGTGTGATAATCTAATAAAGTGGAATAAGACCCATAATATTTATATAAATCAATAAAGTTCCTATAATGCATAGAGGAAAGGGACATACTAAAATAGGTGCTAGGAGAGTGTGAAATTGGATACACTAATAAAGGTGTACAATTTACGACACTACAATATGTTTTTTGAAAATACAAGATTTGTTTTGAAAGTATTTGATGGTTTTTTTTTGAAAGTACTCGGTTGGGGAACCAGTAATGAAGTAGAATAAAATATAGTCCTCCTTGTAGTATACACATGGCAAAAAAGATGGCAGTGCAGAATCTACACCTCGAAGGGGATTCAAAGATTACAGTGAATTCTCTTTTGAAAGGACAAGCTGATAACTGGAAAGTTGACAAGCTCATCTAGCATATCAAATGACTCTCTTCCACATTTATCAAATTCAAATTATATCACATGCTTAGAGAAGGCAACATGGAGACTAACAAACAAGAAAATGTGGCTATCGACCTTTAAGCTGGGAAAATTAAATGGTTTGATGATATACTTGATGCCACAAAGGAGGTGATTTAAAATAAATTCAAATTCTAGTATGAAGCCGCAATCTTACACGTAAGTTGTTGGGGGAGTCAAATAGGTTCAGTGGAAGTGGAAATGTACGTAGGTGTTGGAGAGGCGAAGGGATGAAGGTGGGAATAATAAATAATTATGTCTGGGCGAACAATATGGTTAAATTGAGCCAGATTTAACCTTTGCCTTGGGAAATAGGATTAGTGGGGGAATCAAAGTTAGGAGGAGGATTACTTGTGGAACAGATGGGATGACATGGTGGTGAGAAGTCAGTATGGCCATAGATTTCAATAATGAGTTATTAATGTAGATGTAACGCACCTGTAATGGCCTTACCAACTCATGGATGGGAAGTGTATGAAGGAGATTGCATCAATCTAGAATAGCTAGTTCATAATCATAAAATGAAAGAGAATTAAATGTCCAATACTAAGTCAAATTGAACCCTAACCTTGAACCAGAATAAACCCTAACGTTATCACTAAACCAAAGTGAACCCTAACCCTAAATTAAACCAAATCTAAATCATAAGCCAAGTCAAACCTTAACACTAAACCAAATTGAATTGTAAACAAAATTGAATTATAACCTAACTTTAAAACATAATGAACCCTAACTTGAAACAAATTTCAACTTTAGCAATAAACCTAATTGAACATTAACCAAACTAAACTTTAATATTAAACCATATTGAACTTTGACACTAAACCAAGGTGAATGCTATCTATAAAACTAATTAAACCTTAACCCTAAACCAATCTACACCATAACCAAAACTTAATAACAAATTGAACTGTAACCCTAGAAACCAAATTGAACTCTAAAACTAACACTATACCAAAATAAATCCCAACCTTAATTCATATTAAACACTATCACTTAACCAAATTAAATACCCATTATAAAACTAATTAAATTATATACCAAATTAAAACCTAACACTAAACCAAAACAAACCTTAACACTAAAAGAAAAATCCCTAACCCTACATGTAAAAAAAATTGTACACTCACCCTAATAGTAAACAAAATTAAACATTAAGCCTAAACTAAATTGACCTCTAACCCTAACACCAAAATAAACCCTAGCCATAAACCAAGTTGAATTCTAAATGCAAACCTTATTAAACTCTAATCCAGATGGAACCATAACCCCTACTCTAAACAAAATTGAACCCTATCCTAACAATAATTCTATATATAATCTTGACCCATGAAACCTAACCCTAAACCTAATTTAATAGTAGACCAATGAGTCTTACCTTAACCCTACACCAAATTGAACCCTAACCCTAAATTAAATTATATTAAATCTTGAGTATGAACTTAACTAAATTGAACCCTAAATCTTACACTAAATCAAATTAAAGCCAAACCATACACCAAATTGAATCATAACCCTAACACTAAACCAAATTGAATATTAATCATGACCATAAACTAAATTAAATCCTATCCCTTATCCTAATTAAACACTAACTAGATTGAACCCTGATCTTAAATAAACACTAAGCCAAATTGAACTCTAATTCTAAATTTACACTAAACCAGACTGAATTGTTACCTTAAATAAAATTGTAACCTAACCTTGACACTAAATCAAATCAAAATTGAATTCTAACATTGTCCCAAATTCACCCCTCACACTAAACCAAACAAAGCCTAACCCTATCACTAAACCAAAGTGAACCCTAACCCTAAACGAAACCAAATATAAATCATAACCCAAATCAAACCTTAACACTAAACCAAATATCAAAATCCTAACCCTCAATAAAATTCAACCCTAACCATACTTGTAAACATATAATTGTACCCTAACCCTAATAGTAAACCATATTAAAAATAAACCTTAAATTTAAAACATATTGAACCCTAACTTGAAACAAATTAAACACTAAACTAAATTGAACCATAACCCTAACCTTAAATTAAATCATGCACTAACTCTTACAATAAACCTAATCAAAATCAACTTAAAATAAAATTAAGCAAAACTAATTGGTGAAGAGCGCCTAAATAATCAACTTGAAACAAAATTACAAACTAAATCAAATAAAACCCTAACACTAAATTAAATGGTACCAAATAAAACCCTAACCCTAATCCTTATTGAATTAAGGCTACTATTTGAATCCCAATCCTAACTATAATTCTAAATCTAGAATTGAACCAAATGGAATCCTAAATCTAGCACTATACCTATCCAATATATAACTATAGAATAATATATAATTTATAAATAGTTTAGTTAATGTCTTCCAATTTGCATTTCTACCAGCTTAAATATATTTAATAATATATATAGAATAGGCCAAGAGATATCCAGCTTGAGGCCCCTATATATTATTAAATATATATAAGCTAGTTTTTATTTAGAAAAATGATTTGACATATTTATTTTTATTCATTTGAAATATAAAATCTAATATAAAATGTCAAATATTCAATTTAATTTACAATGTAGAGTTAGATATAACATATGTTACCTAATATTAATGTAAAATGTAAAAATATTAAACCTAATATATAATTCAAAATGTAAAATTCAAGATACAATGTCAAACATAAATCATAATAATATTTTTTAGAATTCATCACTATTTCAAGAAAAATGATATAATTTTCTTTTAAAAAAAACCTAATATATAATTGAAAATGTAAAATTCAAGATCCAATGTCAAACATAAATCATAATAATATTTTTTCAGAATTCGTCACTATTTCAAGGAAAATGACATAAAATTTTAAAAAATAAATTATTATAGGAATTACCAATTTTAATGTAAAATATAAACATGTTAAACTTAATATAAAATCATTGTGTTTTAAATTTTTTTATAATTAATATTTTCCCATTGATTTATAATCTATATATCAATATTATAATTTATATTATTTTTTCAAAAAATCATTCACATGTTTATTACAATTTAAAATAAAATGTTAAATATTCAATTAAATTTAAAATGTAGAGTTAAATATAAAATATTTTACATAATAATATTGTAAAATGTAAAAATATAAAACCTAATATGTAACTCAAAATGTAAAACTAATATTCAATGTCAAACATAAGTCATATATATTTAGTTCAAAATAATACACCTCTAAATACATAATTCATTTAATTTTATTCATTAAGCTAGTTCTTACCAAGAATTCAATATATTAAAAAAAATGTATATACAACTATATATGCAATTTTTTTTTTAAACTTTAAATACTATTTATTTTGTCTTTGCAATATTTACATTGTCTTTTCAAATTATTTCCAAACAAATATTAGTTTAGCTTTATCCTATTTAAATATATATATATATATATTAAAAATTATTATGATTAACCTACAACAGTACTAACAAAAATCCCTAAACTCTTCACCCTACAAATTTAAACCAAACACGAAGTGCATAGTTAAACTCCGACTCTTGAAAATCCTTGCATTTATCAAATCTACGCAACAACGAATAAGTTATCTAGAAGCATATCAAAATCACAGTTTTACAAACCCTAGAATTCATTCTGCCTGCAATCTCGAAGTGATCTGCAGTCTGGATAATTTTGATGAAGGCTCTTGGCAAGAATCGGATGATCTTTACCACTGTAGTTCTGCGAGATTTTATGGATGTTGGCGTTGTTGCTTCTGGTCACTGCGTATCCTTTCGTGAGGGTAAATGGATCTGAGCCTATGAACAAATAATCTCCATTTAAGGTAATATTATAACGATGAATAACTCTGTGCGATCGGAAATGGTTGATAGAAGGCATTTGGGTTCATACGTGGATGTGGGCTGGGAAGACCCGCCTCATGTTCCACAATGGGTTTACATGAACGATAGATGAAAGGACATGGCAGTATAGGTAAACCAAAGTGGCAATAACAAGGTTTTTCGCCCAGTTTCAAAATACTTTCAAGGCTTCTTTCAGAACAAATACAGTGTGGCATGGAGGTAGAATAACAATGGAAGGAGA
Source organism: Cryptomeria japonica (assembly GCF_030272615.1). NCBI lineage: Eukaryota > Viridiplantae > Streptophyta > Pinopsida > Cupressales > Cupressaceae > Cryptomeria > Cryptomeria japonica. Next base: position 469,298,621 of record NC_081406.1, on the reverse strand, counting down.
TTCACTCGAGGGCATTTTAATAATGGTGCGAATCAAGGGAATTTTGAGAAGCAATTGAAGGGCTTTTCAGGGAAATGGTCTTTGGATCTGGGCAATCAACGAACGTTTGCTAGGGTTGTTGGCTTGCCAAATAAGGAGACTACGACTAGGGTTTCTATTTCTTCACAGCAGGTGGGAAATAAGGTAAATGTGAACCTCAAGGAAGCTAGTCCAGAAAAGGTAAGTAAGATACCTACTGATCCTATTCTGCTGGGGGTTTCTTCATCATAGGTTTGAGCTCCTATCCCTTGTATCGATCTTCTGGGTTCCTTTGTCAATAAGAAAGCGAATGTTTTGCATACGAATGCTATTTCTGGGGAAATTTGGGGTGATCAAATTAGTTTGTTAAAACTTTATCATAAATTGCAAAAAAGATGGGGGGATATGCATTATTTTTAATTATTATCTGTGAATGCTTTTATTATTGTCTTTGATTCTCCTTCTTTCAGAGATGAGGTAATAAGAACTTCACATCATTGGTTTGGAAAACATTTAATTTCAATTGTGGCTTGGAAACCTTTTTTTGTTCTTACTTGGTCTAGTTCAAAACTTATTCCATGCTGGTTTGGTTTACCTAAAATTCCTTTAGAATTTATGGATCTGGATGTTCTTGAGGAAATTGGAAATACTATTGGAATTATTTTAACATCTAAAATGGACTTTGTGGAGGGGGAGGTTCTAGTAAAAATTTGTGTTCTTATTAACCCTAACAATGTTTGCCCCCGTACTTGTAATATCAAGTCTCATGATGGTATTTGGCACCAGTCAATTGAGAGATTAGATACAGAGCCTCTTAAGTCTCCTTTACTTTTGGATGCTCTGTTACTTATGAATTTTAAGAAAAACTAGGAGGTTGTTGGCTCTGTCCCTAAATCCCTTAATAAAGATAGTTTGTCGGTGGGACCTTCAGTTGAAGGATGTGGAAATGTTTCTTCGCATAAATTGGTAGAAATAGGTCACATTAATCTTGAAAATAATTCATTGTGTCGTAGTTCTAGGAAACCAAATGATTAGACTTTGGGTTCGGTCTCACTTTCATCTTTACTGAAGACATTTTCTAATAACAGGGGTATAGTGATGGATGGTAATCCCTCGATAAATGGAGTAGATCATCCATTGACTATAGATTTCCCTAAGTTTCCAAATAATCACATAAAGGGTAAGGACAACAATTTGTCTTCATGCACTCATAAGGAGGTTTTGGATTCTTCAAAGAATGTGAATTTAGATAAAAATGCAGTGGTTGATATGGAATCTATTAAACAGGTACCTGCCATAGGTTTTCCTAATGATGCTTCTTTAGTTCAGGAAATTAAGAATTTGGTGTCTAATAATTCCCCTCTAAATATTGAAATTAATATGGCTATTGAATCTTCCTTAGGGAATAGTAATCCATCCAAGGTTGTCCCTGTTATTATGCCAAATGAGTATCTAGTACAACAAGTAAATGATATTTTAAACAATCATGCACATCTGATGGATGAGGGTATTACTGATAGAGTTGTTTGTTCAATTGAGAATGATTTGGGGGGTATAAAATCAACCCTTCTAATTTCTGCATCTGCTAATCTTTTTGCGGTTTTGGCTATAACAAAGTTGGGTTTTGAAGATAATCCAATTATCCTGGCTTATCCAAAGTCATGCAAGAGTTTACCAATTGTCCAAACAACTCTGGTTTTTTCACCATCAGTGGTTTCTCCTAGGAGAGGTAGTCCCCCAAATAATCTTAAGACTCAAATGGAAATCGATGTTGGAATTCAAAAGACTTTGTCCTTTTCTCCTGCTGGTGGGAAAGGGAGGTGTTCGGTCTCTCTTGGTAGGCCTAAGAAAACATGCCTAACTCCTGTAAGTGTAAAAAGAAAGAGTAAATGATTTGTGACTAGTCCTCCTGTGACAAGATCAGGGGTTGTGAAACGTAATTTGCAAGGTTGCTTTGGGGAAAGCAAAAATTCTCTGATTAATGGGAAGAGGGGAGCTTCGACCTCCCCTTGAGGACAATGAGAATTATTTCTTGGAATGTTAGAAGCTTAAATGCCCCTAACAAGAGATGCTTAATTAAGTCCCAAATGGACTTAATTAAGTGTGATATTTTTATGTTGCAAGAAACAAAGTTGTCAAAGGAGTTTGCTGATTTGGTTTTTTCATCTTGAAGAAGGTGGAATTTTCTTTCTTCTCCTGCTTGTGGTGCTTCAGGAGGTTTGGCACTGCTTTGGAATAATTATAATATTGAGGTACAGTTAGTGGCATTTGCTACAAATTGGATGTTGACTTTAGTTATAAGCAATATTTTGAAGGTTAAATTCTGGCTTTTTAACATTTATGCTTCGTCAGGAATTCAAGGAAAGAGTAAGTTATGGGGTGAATTAAAGAGGATTTCTTCTCCCTTAAGACATGGCTCCTTTATTATCTTTGGGGGTGATTTTAATGGTATCATTGATTAGATGAGAAAAGAGGAGGTGTTGTCCCTAATAAAAGGATTATCGATGACTTTGGGGATTTCATTTCTAATATGAGCCTTTTATTGTAAGTCTCAGAATGGGGTTTTCACATGGACAAACATGAGAAGGGATTTTTTTTAGATTGCTAAGAATTTAGATCGGTTTTTGTTATCTAAGAATTGGATTGATTCAAATTTTGAATTCTTTTCCTCTATTCTACCGGTCTCGAGTTCTAATCATTTTCCAATTTCCCTTTCAGTTATTGAGGATACGACTTCTTTTAAGTCTTCATTTAAATTGGAGCCCACTTGGTTTAGGGATTCTTCAATTTTGCTTCTGCTTATGAAATGGTGGAATTTTGCTCCTTTTTGTTCTGGGTCCCATATGTTTTAGATTGCTAAGAAGTTAAGTTATTTGAAATTGAATATTAGGGAATGGAATATCTCACATTTTAAGAACATTTTTCATTCAAGATATGATTGAGTTTCTTAATACTCATGTGCTTCAATATGCTATGGTGACACAAGTTTTTGATGAATTGAAGTCACTAAAATTATAGCTTGAGGAGGTGTTAGCTAGAGAGGAAACTATTGGAGATAGAAATCTAGAGAGTTATGGCTTTCAGATGGTGACAGGAACACAAAATTTTTTCATTATTCAACTAAGATTAAAAGATGTAAGAATATGATATCTTGTATTCAGTGTCAGAATGGGAATTTATTGATAGAGTCGGAGGACATTGCTTTAGAGGCAGTTAGGTTTTTTAAGTCATTATTATCTTCGGAAAATGTAAATCTCAGCAATGATATTATATCTAATATTCCTCCTTTAGTATCTTTGGAAGACGATGAGATGTTGATGTCTCCCTTTTCCTTAGAACAAGTTAAGAGTGATGTCTTTGCCATGAATCTGGATAAAGCTTCGGAACCAGATGGTTTTACTCCTTTATTTTTTCAGAAATGTTGGGATTTTGTGGGAAATGATGTTTTATTGGCTCCCGAGGAAGCTAGGAGAAATAGGTCTATTTTAAAAGAACTTAATACTACAATGATTGCAATTATTCCTAAAAAAGAGGATACTAAGACTTTTGCTGACTTTCATCCCATTGCTTTATGTAACACTTTGTATAAGATATTTACGAAGGCAATTTCCCTTAGGTTGGCAAAAATTCTACCTAGGATCATTTCATTGGAGCAAGGTGGTTTTGTTCCTAGAAGGGAGACGATAGAGGGTGCAATTGTAGCACATGAGGTGTTGCATTCTATTTCCATCCAAAGAACCTCAGTCATGATACTTAAACTAGATATGATGAAGGCTTATGCTAGAGTAGAGTGGGGGGATTTATGTGCTGTTATTGACAAGTTAGGTTTTTTCAAAGCCTGGGTCAAATGGGTTCGTGCATGTATTTCTTCTACAAAATACTCAGTTTTAATTAATGGTTCTCCCTGTGGTTTTTTCACTTACTCCAGGGGTTTGAGATAGGGAGATCCCCTTTCTCCATTTTTTTTTATTCTCCTAGCTGAAACCTTTAGTTGGGCTATTAGGGCTGCTAAAGTGGGGGGGCTTTGGAAAGGTATAAGGATTCAGAATATTCCCCAAAGTATTTCTCATTGTCTCTTTGTAGATGATACTTTGTTATTTGGAATGGTGATAAATAACAAAGTGAATGGTGAGAAATCAAAGATTTTATTTCTTAATACATCACAACTGGTTAAGCATAGGTTGCAATCCTTTTGGGGATTTGAGACTGGAAATCTTCTATGTACTTACCTTGGGATTCCTTTCTTTTTTAAACATGATAAGATTGGTTTTTGGGATAAGATTATTTCGATCATTTCTAAAAGAATTCTCTCATGGAATCATAGATGGTTAACTTCGGCGGGTAAAATTGTTCTCATCAAGTCTATTTTGAATGTCGTTCCCATATATCTCATGTCTGTTTTGAAGTCTCCAAAAGCAGTTATTGTTAGTTTACAGGATACTCTTAGAGATTTTCTTTAGAACAATAATAAAGATGGCAAGAAGAAACTCCCTTTAATTGCATGGGATAAGGTATGTTTGCCTAAGGAACTTGGAGGAACAGGAATTCAGAGTCTGGAGAATAGTTGGTGTGGAAATATATGACAAGCCTAGCTCCTTATGGGCACAATTTATGGTTGCCAAATATTTAAATAATCGACCGAGAGAGTATATTTTTAAAGTCTCAAATTTTCCTTCGGGTTCTGCTATTTGGAATTTCCTTTGTCAATGTAGATCAGTTATTTTGCCTCATCTCTCATGGATCATTCATAATGGTAGAAAGGTTAGATTTTGGGATGAAGTATGGAATGGACACACACCTCTGGTGAATATTAGGCATGGTCTCCTCTGATCACTATTCTTTCCTCACTCTGGGGTGTTTTTGTAGTAGATTATTTTGAAATTGTGACTAGTAGACCCCTTAAGCTAGCTAGATGGAAGTCAATTGATTTATTAGATGTTGATCAAAGTATGAAATGAGATTTTGAGAAGATTTTGGGGGATAGAATTGTATTTCTTTCTGAGGATGAACTTATTTGGACAAAGAATATTTCTGGTAAGTACACTGTTAAAGATGGTTACAACTCTCTTATGGTTGCTAAAGATTTATCATCCTGGCCTTATAAGTTGTTTTGGCATTCGACTTGTCTTCCTAAAGCTGGAGCCTTTGCTTGGTTGGTAGTTTAGGATAGAATCCTTACAGGTATGAGACTAGACAGGCTTGGTATTACTATTGTTTTCCCTTGTAACAAAAAATTGGAATCTTCTTCACACTTGTTCCTACATTGTGATTATGCTTATGAATGTTGGCAGTGGTTGTTTGAGAAGTTAAATATATCCTTTGTTATTGGTAAGGATCTCATTTCCCATTTTAGATCTCGGCCCTTTATGTTTGCCTCATCTTTTTATGCATGCCTTTGGATCATATCTCTATCTATTGTGATTTGGAATATTTGGCTAGAGTGAAACAAAAGGATATTTAAAAAAACAAGTTCTCTTGTGTCTGAGGTTCTATTAAAAATTGAGTCTTCAATCTCCGAGGTTGCTTTGTTGTTTATTTATAAGAATTTGGAAAATCTTACTTCTTTTTTGCACTGGGATAGTAGAGTTACTAGAGTTTGGAAGATGTCGGTTTTACCCTCTCATGGTTTAATTTTAAAAAATAATGATGCAATAGGTAAGAGATGCTCTTCTATATGGAAACCTCCTCCGCAGGGGCACTTTAAACTAAATTTTGATGGGGCCTCTCATGGTAACCCTAGGCTGACTGGGGTAGGCATGGTAATTTATGATCACAATACAAATTTTATTCGAGCTAAGTGTCATGCTATTGGTTTTAAAACTAAGAATTATGCAGAATTTCATGCTTTGTCTTTTGGATTGGAAATGGCAATCTCTTTGGGAATTAAGGACTTAATAATTGAAGGTGATTCTATGGTGATTATTCAATGTGTTATGAAAAAGAAATCAAATTGTTGGAATTTGCAGTATATACTTGATCTTATTTTATAAAAACTAGAATTGTTTGAATCTTTTTTGTTATCCCATTGTTACAGAGAAGTTAATAAGATTACAAAATATTTGGCAAATTTAGCCATTGATAGCAATGCTAATCAACAAGAAGTGGGTTTTGAGGAAATTCCTTCTAGGGTATGGGAAGGTTTGCAACAATAGTTATGTGATTTTCTTGAGTAACGTGGATGTAAAATTTTATGATGATAATTATTCCTACTTTCCCCTTTCATTTCAAGTATTCGCGTTCGTTGTCTAGAGGAGAGTTCGATCTCATGGTATTTGATACAATAGTGTTTTTCCAAAGGTTTTTTGATACTTTCTTTTTTGACAGGAAGGTTTTTGGCTCATGGGATTTGGCATAGGGCTTTGGAAAAACTCTTCTTCCATTGATAGCAGTTGTGGAGTCTACATTTCAAAATTATCTGATGGGTTTGCAAATTGCCATATGGGCTCTATGTAAAACTGATATTATATGTGTTGTGACCACATTTTGTATGTGGTTTTGGGTGAGATGTATAAATTGATCTGTTAGATACTATAGGTTTATTTTATGAGCTGTGACCGGAGGTTTTCTTCCTAGGGTTCTTTCCTCCGGTATGCTCTTTGAATCCTGTGTAAAAAATAAAAAATATTAATAAAAAAGTTTAGTGGAATAATCCACTTTTATTGAAAAAAAATAAAAATTATTATGATTCTATCAACATTTTACACAAAATATTATCTATTCAAAATTATTACCTGAAAAAATTGAATTTAAAATATATATATATATATATTTATATTTTACCTTAATTATTGACAAGCTTTTTGCCCTTTGGATCGCTACTCTAATCGTTTAATCCTTTGTCTAGTTCCTTGTCTGATCTTTCTCGGAATCTGTGTAGTGTTCTATCTGTACTTCCATATATGCAGTTTTAGACGCATCTATTCTGGCTTCAAAAGTGACCCGTCGTACCAACGACATGCATTGACATACATTTTTGAGACATGCATACCATGCCAATTTGGCACAGCCACTGGATCCACATAAAATGACGTGGACTTGTCTTGGACTCGTCGGTTTCAAATGTCAGGGCCCATGCGAAACTACGTGGACATGCCAGAGGATGGTGGATCTTGGGTCGAGGCTCACGGTGGTGTGTTGTGCATAACATGAACATTAAAAGCCATGAAAAACAAACAACCGGTGGTAGCTGCAGATGACCACGTTCAGATGGTAAAACGGTGTCAAAAATAGGGCACGAGCTTCCAAAACATGCTGGCTCCCTCCAAAATGGACAAAATGTCTCGTACGTGTTAGTGATAGGTGGCTTAGTCCTTAGTCAATTGCAACCATTCATTGAAAAATTGATGATGTACGATGTGCCACTAGCAGCCCTAACACGTGTGTTAGGTATACCATACTACCTCGCGCACCATTTTTTGCCTCATGTGGGAAAAAGGACTAATGGGTCTAATGCAATCGCAACCGTTCATTGAAAAATTGATGATGTACACTGCGCTAGCGTGTTAGGTAAACTGTACTACACATCCTTGTACCTTCATTTACCTTGTGCCATTTTCTACCTCATGTGGAAAAAAGGAGTAATGGGACTAATGCAATCACAGCCGTTCATTGAAAAATCGACCATGTACAATGCGCCACTAACATGTGTGTTAGGTAAACTGTAGTACACGTCCCTGTACCTCCATTTCAAAAAACCTCACACCATTTTCTGCCTCATGTGGAAAAAAGGAGGACTAATGGGACTAATGCATGATTAAAGCAAGTGTCCTCATTGTTGGGCATCCTCATTGTTGAAGTCTTCTGCTGTTGAAGGGAAAGAAGTGCTTGAAGAAGGAGGCAATGAGTTATTATTGAAGGGCAGCCTGCGTTGTTGAAGGAGGCTTCATCTTCTGCAATTGTTGAAGGGAAAGAAGGACTTGATGAAGGAGGCAACGAGTTATTATTGAAGGGCAGCCTATGTTGTTGAAGGAGGCTTCATATTTGAAGGTTGTCAGGTATGCCGTTTTCTTTCTGTTTGTATATTCTAGTTTTCAATTCTTTTTTTTTGTTTTTTATTTTGCTTTATATGCAGTGGGAAAATTTTCTTGTTTTGCTTTAGTGGGAAATTATTTTTGTTTTTCTTTAGTGGGAAATTATTCGTGTTAGGGTTAGATATCACATGGGATGCATGTTAGTTTCATTGTACTACCATTTTGGAGCCAGAATAGACACGTCCATTGTATTAGGGTTAGAATTGGTGTTAGGATTCCTGCATCTATTTGGTCTGTCATGTCTCGGTGAAGCTATTTAGACTTTCTTTTCGCTAGAACCTTCACATTTGGTGACATTTCCACTATTGCGCTTTTCGGTATAAGTCTTACCGATAGCCTCATCGGTTATCGACAAGATAATTTTATGCTTTTGCCACTTATGTTCACTATGCCGATGAGCCTTATCAGTATATGATTGTCTGATATAACCATCCTTGACTTCATAATTTAATCGGCGAGAGTGATGCCGATAGGTCCGACCTTGGATTTCCATGCATTTTTATTGGTATTTGTACACCGATCAACAACTAGTATTTGTTGCATGTTTTTATCGGGGTTACTTATCCTGATAGTGTAACTTTCCATTATTTGTAATTTTTACTTCCATAATCAAGCAGGAACTTCTAACATCCATAAGGGGGTACCTTTTCTCATTATGCTTCCTAAGATGTGCACTTGTCTATTTTGGCTCCAAAACCACAGTAAGGATTTACTAGAATAGTCGCACACGTGTTAGTCGCGCAATAGCCGCGGTGACTCCACCATACAGATTGAATAAGCGGCGTGTTAGTCCATCCATGATTAACAATTAAATGTACCCAATTAGGTTGACAAGCTCATAGATCTAATAACACTCATTTTAAGACAACAATATGCTAAAATATATAGCATAACACTAATATTCAAATTATCTTCAAATGGTTCAAATCAATATGTAGAAATACCCATATTTGTAGATAATTTTACACAAGTTTTTTTGTCTTCTTATTTTAATATGATTTACTGTTCATTACATAAATATTCTACAATAACAAAAAAATGTCTGTTTTGGAGCCGCGGTCGAACCCTTCTATTCCGGCTCCAAAAAGTCAGTACGGATTCACTAACATGGGTTTTAGTTGTGTGTGCATGTATTGTGGTTCGAAAATGAAGTTTAGTTTTACTAACATGCGGGTTAGTATAGCATTTTTCACCGTTGATTTTGCAATTAACAACTACGATTGACTAACCTGTCACTAACATGCTATACGAAAGGGCCGCTTTGGAGTGGGAGCACCTATTGTATAGCGTGTTAGCGATGTGTTAGTCAATCGCTGCCTATTGATTGCAAAATTGATGGTGTAAAACGTGTGACTAACAGGCGTGTTAGTCATTGCGTACTACCATTTTGGAGTGGTCGCATAACACGCCTTATTAGTCGAAGAAAATTTTTATTAGCTATGTGCATCATATGAATCAAAGGTCTTCGTAGGATAGCATGATATGGATATGTGTAAGTGTACAAAAACATCCACAGACTATTGTGCAGAAACTTAGATTCTAGAATAACATGGAACATGTGGTAGATGAACTTAGTTATTAGAAAGCACTAAAAAATTAAGGCATAGGTTGATAAAAATTCAAATAATTTATAGACGTTGTTGTTAGTTTGACAGATTTGCATGTCCATTTTGGAATCATAGGTATCTCGATTTCAAATATAGAGGCCAACTTTTCTTTAGAGACAAGCAAAACATAGGTCACATTTTGGGGACGAATAACTGATGATAGGTTGATGAACTTGTTTATCTATGAAGACACTGCATTCCTTTCCATGGAAAAGTTGATCCTTGGACCTGAGTACATAGATGGTAGATGGAAGTACAGAACGAATGAGGACATACTATATCTATTTATGGCATGGTGTCTGGAGCTTCGACCTGTTCTGAAAGTCAGAGAAATCATGAACAGGTGTGTGAAGAAGGAATGGCTAGGCAGAATGGAAGCTTTATTAGGTTTGGATGAGACATGGATGGCTTTGAAAGTGTGGATGGAGTGTGGATTCACGTGAGTGAATTCACTCCTCCCTTGTGACCACTCTTGCTCTGGAGTGCCACATTTGATAAAGAATCTAGAAGAAGTGTAGCACAGGCTGGAATGTATTGTATTGTGCAATACCTTGAGATGGTCGATGTCTAGGAAGTGCATGTGGATATGGAAAAATGGGGACCTTGGTCGGAATATAGAGCACTTGTGCAACGAACGGTTCCTGCATGCACAAAATGATGGGGTCGACCTTGTGGAAGAGGAACAACTAAGAAAGGGTCATGTGCTGCAATTCGGTGCAGGCTCCAGCATGGAGACATAAATGAACCAAGTTAGAAACATGGAAGTGCTAGATGTGGAAGAGGCCACGGTCACTGTTCACCTGGAGTAGCAAGATGGCACATACAACCTTTATTGAAGCAAGCACTGTGTTTGTTTTTTTAAATGTTTTTGAATGTGTTATGTATGGATCGTTATGTATACTGGCTTTAATGGTCTAGTCGGCTAGCCATGGAGGTTTATCTTTTAGAATGTAAACATTTTTAGAATTAATATAAAATATAGCTTTACTGGACAAAAAAGAAAATTGTTGACACCAACTGATACTCTTATCTTCCCTGTTTTGAAATTGTTGTTAACATTTTATTATATATGGTGAAAAAACAAGTGTTCTTGATGATATGTGCATGAAATTGTTCTATAACATCAAACTCAAGCATTTCAATATATATGACTACAAATAAAATAAAATTCTTGTAGCACAAATGAGTTTCTATTCTGGCTCAGTAAGAAATTTGAGGATTTCAATATATATGTTGGAAAAAAACCAATAACCTTATCTTCCACTTCTGTGCTCGGATTTGTCTCCCTCATCGGGTATTGGCGTAACCCAAAACTCCTCTCACTAATGATTTGAGTGATCCCGATGACTTAGTATTTCTACCTTTCAGTATTGCCTCATTGGAGTAAGTTATGCTGATGATACCGCCTTTGCTGTCTAGCCCATCGGGTATCGGAGTAGCGTGGGATGACATTCTCCGATGACCCTGTTGGTCACTGAGTCATGATGGGTAAAAGGACTTACATATTCCCATCGTGGTCTCACAACCATCATTGATTTTCCTTGGACCTGACTATAGTTTAAAGTGCTTTTTCCTCTTCACACTTTCTGGGCCCACCATTCAGTCGCTGATCCGCAAAGAGTAAAAGGACTTGCAACTCTTCATCACGGTCTAGCGACAACTGTCAGATCAAATCCTTACTGGTCAAACTTTAAGATCCCTTCATCACTTAACTGCCATCGCTTAACTGCTAGCGGTGGATCTTCGACCGACCTCGCCACTAGTGGCTTGTCACTGATTCACGATGGGTATTAAACGTGCAACTTCCTATTGCGATATCATGACCACCGTATGATCAAAATGGACCTACCCAACTTTAAAGAACCTGATGCATACGTTAGAAAACCATACTTATACTTAGGAAAATTAAAGCGATCCAACTTAAAAGATGAAACCCGCCTAGACTTAAAACTCAAATGGCCCCTTTTCAACGACATAAAGACCCTTTTGGTTAAGTGGAGAAAAAGATAACAGACAAACAAATTTTCTTTAGAAACAATAAGATATGAAGGCTTTTTATCAAATGTTCTCAAAATTATTAAACCCAAAATTTATAATTCATGGACCAGATTGTTGCGGCAATGCGAATTGACTAACAGGCATGTTAGTCATGCATTTTATACCGTCGATTTTGCAATAAATGACTGTGATTGACCTGTCGCTAACACATTGTACAAAAGGTCGGTCCATTTTGGAGCTAGAATAGACATAGCCCGACTATTCTGGCTCCAAAACAGACCTTTCATATAGCATGATAGCGACATGTTAGTCAATCCCAGCTGTTTATCGCAAAATTGATGATTTAAAACTCGTGACTAACATGCGTGCTAGTCAAACTGCTTGTGAACCTTTTCTCAGGTGAAGAGAAATACAAATTTGTAAACACACTTGAAACCTACACCAAAAGAAATTAGAAACACCTCTTGAGCAATAAAATAACATACACTAAACCACTATGAAAGAACAGTAGCAAGGTCAATCCATTTAGTACAAACTGCTGCTACAAAAATGACAAAATTACAAGGTAAAATCTGGAAATTATCTTCAAAATCTATTCAAACTTTCTCACAAATGTTCCAACCCATGTACAATCATTCTCAGAGAATTTAATATTCCATTTTGGTCATAAGCAACTAGTCATTGGTTTCCTAACCACCAATTTGCTCAAAAATGCAGAGTTGCTCAAAAAGTTGCAAAAAGTTGTCAAGCAACAATGACAACTTTTGCTCAAATGTGCATTTTTACCTTTTATGCATTTTTACTTATACTTAACCTCCTAGCATGACTTCCTAACATTAAAATGACATTCATAAATTCCTAATAAAGCTTTACAAGTCATTTTAGATCATAATGCAAATTTATGCCATTTTAGGCTTACAAGGGCTCATAGGCCAGATTTGAGAAAAGTAACAACCTAGGTGACAATCATCCTTCAAATGACTATCAAACACACATGTGGAGCTCTGAGTATTGTATTATTCAAACACCTAATCCAAAATATGGAAAATGCATAAAAAATAGTTAAAAGCTAGGTGCTCCTGCACCAATGGGTGTCCAACTTACCTATTACTAATAACATTGTTACACCCTCATCATATCAAAATTACTAGAGAAACACAATTCTAACCATAAAACCTAATAACAAAAATAATATCTCTTTCCAAGTAATGAGAAGGATATGGAGCTGGGAGGAACAAGAAGCGGCAATGGGAGAACTCAAAACTCAAATTCTCTGAAAGGCGGGAACTCTGGTTCCAATGGTGGGAGTGGCCAGAATGAAGTTGTTGGTCCTATGGGAGAGAAGGACAAGCCTCTAGGTATTCTGAAGGCTATTGACATTCCGTAGACTAGTGGTACTCTACCAGAGAAGAAGGCTGGTTCTGGGTTTTCGGGGGAGGGGTCCAGCAGGGGTTCCAACCCATGTGATGAGCCCTTGGAGAATGAAAAAGAATCTAGAAAATGGTCATCCCTTTTTGGAACAAAACCATCTGGTAAACCCTCTTTACCTCATGTCAAGAATATTTTTGACCCAACTAGTGGAAAGTTCGCTATCTCTATCCCTGATCTGGTTTTGGATCATAATATAAATAGCATGTCGAGCTCCCTGGTAGGCAAATTTATGGGTTCCTATCCAAACATTGAAGTTGTTAGGGTTTACGTCAAACAGAAATGGGCTCTGAAGGGTAATGTTGAAATCTCGGCATTGCCTAAAGGCCTCCTTTCTTTTACTTTCTCATGTGAAGAAGATAAATTAAGGATACTTTGTGGTAGTCCTTGGATGGTAGGGAGGACAGCCTTGGTCCTTCAGAAATGGCATCCGAATATGAATATGAATGACTCTCTTTTGGCACAAGTTCTAGTTTGGGTAAAGTTACCAGGCCTGCCTCTTGAATATTGGGCAGAAAGTATCTTCTCAGGAATAGCAAGTTCCTTTGGTGAACTCCTCTCGATAGACCTAGTCACATCATCTAAAAGGAGACTCACTCATGCTAGGTTTTGTGTAGGGATAGTTCATGATACAGATATGCCGGAACAGATAGATATAGTTTCAAAGTTGGGGACATGGAAACAACAAATAGAATATGAATCTATCCCCTTTGTCTACTTCCATTGCAAGAAAGTAGGTCACTGGGCAAAATCTTGTCCTACCAAGCCTAAAGGAGAGCTCAAGCAGACTAAACCCCTGGGTGAAAGTAAAAAGGTTCCAGAAAAAAAGGTTTGGCAAGTTAAAAACTCAAAAAATAAGGAAGCTGACTTTGTTGACAACAACTATTTTGAACCCTTGGGGGAAAATAAGGAAGTGGTCTCCTCAACTTCTATCTCCAACCTTCCAATACAGGAAGTTTTGAGGAATGATTCAACAAAAGTTAACAACCCCATGACAAAGAAGATTCGAATAGAGGAATTGAAAGAATAGATTGTATCCTCAAAAGATACAGCCGAAGTGGTAACTACTGATACTTTTGCTGGTAAAGAAATGCAAAATAAAGAGGAAAAACCTGAGGAAGGGGAGATCACTGTCTCCCAAGAAGCAAAGGCTGACTCTTCCCCGCTTATGAACAATACTGAAATGCAAGAAGCTCAAAAATGTGCTATACTGGGTACAAACCTTTCAGATTCAGATCAAAATTTAGAAATAGTAAATAGTGCATCACATGATTTCATAACCCCTAAATGGGGCAATGAAGATGAAATATCTAGACTCCTCAGTAATCCTGAAGCGGTTCTTGAGAAAGAAGCTGACTGGAAAATACCAAAATATAGGAACAAGAAAGGATCCACTCCCTCAGTTTCTCAACTAAGGAAATCCAGCAGAATTGCTCAAGTTGATGTTGGGTACATTTCCTCTTCCCCAGATCGACCTTCTAACCACAAAATCAGAGACAAGGAGGCTAGTAAGAACATTGCAGATGGGACTCAGAAGACTCTTAAGGAGTTAGGAATCGGTAAGTAACTATGAAGATTATCTCTTGGAATATTAGGGGACTTAATAATCCTCATAAACATGATATTATAAGGAATATGATAAGGGATAGTAAACCTGATGTTATTCTAATTCAAGAGACCAAAATGAGTAGAGAAAAAGTTGAAACTCTAAAGTTTTTTAAAAATGGGAGTATCAGTGGTGGAAGCTCGGAAGGTGCTTCGGGAGGTATAGCTACTATGTGGAATCTCAAAAGTGTCAAAGGACATGTTCTTATTCAAGAAAAAAATTTCTCTTGCATTAGATTTGAGAATTTAAAATATGGAACATCATGGGTCCTCACCAACATATATGCACCCAACACCTTGAAAGCTAGAAACTCCTTCTGGAAAAAACTTATAGAAACTAGGGATAGCTTCAAGAATCTTAGTTGGTTGGTCATGGGAGAATTTAATACTCCTTTGAGAGAGGAGGAAAAATTTGGTGGAAGCCCCTCTCAGTTTGAAAGTAGGTTGGCCCTTATGGATTTCATAAATACTCAGGCTCTCAATGATGTGGAGATATAGGGATGCAAATACACATGGACTAATAGGAGAACTGGCAATCATCTTATCCAAGTTCACCTTAACAGGGCTCTTATTTCTGATGACTGGTTCAAACATTATTTCTGCTCCCTATCTGCTCACATCCGGGTTGGGTTTGATCATTTTCCCATCACTCTCTTTGCTGATCCTATTAACAGAAGAAGACATTTTCCTTTTAGATTTGAAAAAATGTGGATTCATCACCCTGATATTACTTGTAATATTCAGAATTGGTGGAATATCCAAGTTGAGGGCACTACTATGTAAAGAGTTGTTAAGAAACTCAAAAGTGTTAAGGACAATATAAGACTCTGGAATAAATCTAGCTTCGGGAACATTTTTGAGGCCAAAGGTAAAGTCCAGGATGACCTCAAGAAAATGTAGGTCCAAATTTAGAAGGATGGTTTCTCTACTGTGTCTATTGCTGAAGAAAATGAGACCCTTAAAAAATACCATGAAATCATTGCTAAAGAGGAAACTTTTTGGAAACAGAGATCAAGATGCACTTGGCTAAAGGAAGGAGATAGGAATACAAGATTCTTTCATATGTCAACTATCAAACATAAAGCGGCAAACAGGATAACTAAACTGGCAGTGAACAATGGGGAGCTGGTTAAGGAGGAAGAGATAAGGAATGAGGCCAAAAGTTACTTCTCGAATCTTCTAAGGAGGGATCACAGGTTGGATGCTGATGCTAAATCTTCCTTTCTTCATAATATTCCTTGCCTCATTGATGAGCAGATGAATGCTCCCTTTCTTCCATACCTTTGAACCTGGAAATAAATTTTTTTTTTTTTTCTTTTGATGGTAATAAAGCTCCTAGTCCAGATGGCTTCCCCATGTTCTTCTTCCAAGATTTCTGGGACATTGTAGGGAAAGATGTTTCCAACGGGGTCAAGGAATTTTTTGGGGCTAGAAGACTTCTGAAAGAAATTAATGGCACTTTCATTGCACTTATTCCCAAAATCCAAGGTGTTGACTCCATGGACAAGTTTAGACCAATCAGCTTATGTAACTCTTTTTATAAGATTATCTCCAAGGTTCTTCCTACTAGAATCCTGACTGTCCTTTTCTCTTTGATTAATCATCAATAAAATGGTTTTGTCCTAGGAAGAAAAATTCTTGACTCCATTATTACTGTCCATGAGAATATTCATTCTCTTGTAAGGGGCAAAAAATAGGGTCTCATCCTTAAGCTTGATCTCTCTAAGGCCTATGACTGGGTTGATTAGTCTTTTCTTGTGAAGGTTCTTGTGGCTTTTGGTTTCTCCTCCAAATGTGTTGACCTCTTTAGTCAGCTTATTACCTCAGTCTCTTTTGCTGTTCTTGTCAATGGATCACCAAACCCCTTCTTCCAAGTGTCTAGAGGATTGAGGCAAGGGGATCCCATTTCCCCTATCCTCTTCCTTATTATGGCTGAATGTTTTGGTAGGTATATGGAAAGCATGGTGATGTGAGGATCTTGTAAGGGCCTTCAACCTTCTTCAGCTGATCATACCTGTTCTCACCAATAGTTTGTGGATGATACCATTGTCATGGGGGAATCAAGTATCTCAGAAGCTAGAACCCTGAAGGACACTCTTTGTAAGTTTGCCTCTGCATCTGGTCAGCTCATTTGGGTCAAAATAAAAGTTTTTTTCATCAATACACCAAAGAGAAGACAATGTAGAATCAGTAGAATTTTGAAATGTCGGATTACTGATCTTCTTGCCACTTATCTTGGCCTCCCATTAGGCATTGCACCTCTTGATTCTTTTTGGAGCTCTCTAGTGGACAAATTTCATAAAAAGTTAGCTGGATGGAAAGGAGCCCTTTTAAGTCAGGCTGGAAAGCTTCAACTTCTAAAAGCTTCTCTTCAAAGCATACCTATTTATGCCCTTAGCCTTTTCAGA
Organism: Cryptomeria japonica; assembly: GCF_030272615.1. Taxonomy (NCBI): domain Eukaryota; kingdom Viridiplantae; phylum Streptophyta; class Pinopsida; order Cupressales; family Cupressaceae; genus Cryptomeria; species Cryptomeria japonica. The sequence continues at coordinate 469,281,527 of NC_081406.1, read as the reverse complement.
ATTCTAGTAAAGTATGTTGATGCAATTGAGAAAATTCAAAGAAATTTTCTCTGGTCAGGGGTTGAGGAAAATAAAAGAATGTCTCTTGTGGCTTGGGATTAGGTATGTAGACCAAAAAGTAAAGGAGGTCTAGGTTTGAGAAGAATCCGGACCCTAAATGAAGCTCTATTGTCTAAATAGGTTTGGAGAATGTTCCACTCAGATAGTGACTGGTGTAAAATCTAGAGAAGTAAGTATTCTCTTCTGTCCTCTTCTCTTTCCTCTTTTATCAATTCTGACATTAGTATGAATGGGTCTCATATCTGGAATCATGCCTCTAAGTGTAGAGACATCATTGCTAAAGGGGTTATATGGAAAGTAGGCAATGGCAGGAAAATTAAATTCTAGGAAGATCCCTAGCTTTTTGATGAATCTTTGATTGATATCCCAAAATGGGCCCCTTATGCCTCCTCCTGTATTAGAACATTTGGTCCTTTAGTTGAAGGGTATTGGATAGGTAATAAATGGCAGAACATTGAAAGGATTCACCCAAACCTTATTAAGCTTAAAAATCATCTGTCATTAGTCTAGTTGAATAAAGAGGAAGATTCCCTCATTTGGAAATATGAACCTAAAGGTAATATTACCATCTCTTCTATGTATGGTGTTCTCTCCCTTGCCCCTTCTAAAAATCCTTTCTGGTCTAAAGCTTGGATAAAGGGACTGATCCCTAAAATCAAAATTTTCTATTGGACTATTCTTCAAAATAAAATATTGACCTTAGATAATCTCAAGGGCAGAGGTTTTTCTTTCCCTAATAGATGTGCTCTGTGTCTTGAGGAGGAAGAGTCTGTGGACCATCTGGCCATCCACTATTCCTATTCTACTTCTATCTGGGAAAGATTTCTTAAGAGTTTTTGCATTAATTGGGTGTTTCCTAACACTATGAGTGATTTGTTCTACTCCTAGAATTATCATTGGTCTAACTCCTTTTTGAGAACTTTGTGGTAGCTTTCACTCCCTCACATTCTGTGGGGGTTATGGAAAGAAAGAAACAATTGTATTTTCAAGGATAGTTCTCTTACTCAGGAAATTGTTTTCCAAAAAATAAAATGGGCTATAGTGGAGAACATTGGGATCATTGGGGGCCCCTGCTTTTCTGCCAACCCTTTGGAATCTCACATTTTAAGTTCCTAGAGTTTGAAGAATGCTGATAGTTTAGATCCCAAGCAAAACAAAAGATTAGAAGCAAGATAGCGAACACCCCCTCATGGTTGGTTCAAAGCCAATTTCAATGGTGCTGCAAAAGGTAATCCGGGCCCTGCAGGATGTGGAGCTAGCCTTAGAGATGATAAAGGTATATATAAGAAAATGATTGTTGTTCCAATAGGAAGCCAAACAAACCACAAGGTAGAAGCAATGGCAGCTCTCCAAGGCATTCTCCTTGCTAAAAGATGGAATTGCCCCTACCTATGGCTTGAAGGGGACTCTAACAACATCATTAAATGCCTCAAGGGGACCTCTAGGCCCTCATGGTCTATCAATAATATTATAAAGGCTTCTAGAGACCTCATTAACACTTTTGAGAAAAGTTTCATATCTCATATTTACTGTGAAGCTAATGGTTCTGCTGGCTGGGCAGCCAATGTGGCGGTCAATCAAGATGAAATGATTACTTGGAAGGGAGAATAGGGCCTCCAAGAGGATGTTAGATTAATCATTTTTAAGGATCGATACAATAGCACCCCAAAGATTATTAATGGACAAAATAATAATGAAATAGATTAAATGGAGTGCTTCAAGCTATTCTAATATTGTCAGTACTAGTATCCAAATTCTGGAAACTATCAGCAGAATCCAGACTCTGGAAACTATCAGCAGAATCCTGATTCTAGAAACTATCAGCAGAATTCAGATTCTGGAAACTATCAACATTGGCAAAGGGAAGTCAACAACAGATTATGTGGAGGATTTGACCAAAACTATTGCTAGAACTGAAAATATGAGAGACTCCTTCAACCACAGATTTGAGCAAATTGAGAAAGACCTGATTGAGAGGAAAGCAAATGCCAATTCTATGGATCAAACAATGGCGGAAACTGTCAATAAAGTTAGCAAAATTGAGGAATGGCTTAAAATTATTGCAGAGAAAAGCTTAAACATTTTGAAGGCCTCTACTGGCAAAACCAAAACCCTCATCAACAATTTGGAGGAGGAGAATACCCTGGAAATTGAGCCTAACACTGAAGGAACAAGATATTTTCAAGGACCTAGAACAAGAACCAGAGGTAAAAAGAAGGAGAAGCCAAATAAGGACTTGGATGAACTTAAAGATGCTCTAGCCAATTATGACCAGCTGATGATTAAGATGGAGGACCTCTTGAAGGCCTTATAATTGTGCAGTGTTTTCTCTGGTTTCTTCATTTTGTTGTTTCTTTCCACTTCTATCCTTTCTGTTTACTGGCTTTATTGCCAGTCATTTTGTTAGTTGTTCATTCTTGGTCTAGATTCTCTTTGATGATCCTTTTTAATCTCCTTTGTTAAAGGTTTCGGGTCCTTAAAGCCTATTTTTCCTATTAATCAGAACATTATACATTACGATTGTAATTAAATGTTAGAGTATGCAAACAAAAATTTAGAGATAGACACATTTAATAGTATTTGGAAACCTTGGTAAATAGTTTCCTAACACCTCACTTGGTATGATGAATCTCCTTAGCATGATCTTAATTTCCCTATCTCTTCCATTTGGTGGAACAAGCTATTTTAGTATAAGGAACACCCTTTATGTCAGTGAATGTGGATTGAGCAGGGGAGCTTCATTTTAGCTAGAGGTAGGCCATACCTTAGTGGAAGGGAAAATCAGAGACCTTTGTGTTTTTTCATGCGCTTTGGAAAATTGGTATCAGGCTAGTTAGATAAAGTACATATGAGTAGGGACTTGACAAGTTCTCATAATAGTAAAAATATGTTGTTCGGATGAACCTTGATTGGAATTTGGGCCTGTTGTGGTCTCTAGAATTCTCTAGAAAGTCCAAAACTTTATATAAGGAATTGTTCAGATTGTAGTCTTAAGCCTGGAAGTATCGATCTAAACCGATGGTGCATCATTTTGGTCTCAAATTGCCTGTGTAGAGAGGAATCGATCCATGCCCAATGCAGCTGGCTATTTCAAGCAAATGATGTGCTCTGGAATGTTGTATGGCAGGTGGCTAATGGTATATTGGGTTCTAATCAACATTGGTGTGATGGGTTTGTTTATGAGGTTGTCATTTGCCCTATGGTTGACATATTTGATTCAAAGGAAGTGACCATATAGAGGATCGACGACTTTGTTTGCTCGTCTGATGGATAGGCCCTAGCCAATGCCATTCTAGAGTTGGATTCCAATTTTTGGGTAAGCACCCTCAACATCTATTTTAACAAGACCAACTACATCTCCTCTGAATCAGAGGAGTCAGATAGTGAAGATGAGGAAATTGCCAAAAAAAGGGCAACACAGGAGAGGAGGAAGAACTTCATCCAGGAGGCATGGGAGGTGTTTAGGGTAGGGGTGAGGAATGGGAATCTGGATCCCTTCCATAGACTACTCAACTCCAATGATAGCTGGCTCTTGGCACCAGTTGCTATCAAAGTAATGGAGATTGGAGAGAACATGGCTGTCATACTCCAATACATTGGGAATTAGTTTTGTTGTTTATCTACAATTTCCTGTTTTGCATATGTCACTTGAAACTACACTTCTATGACCCTATTGTAGACAATAGGAATAATTTTGTAAAATTAGCAGTAGCACTATTTTAGGTACTTACCCACTATGTTATAAAACATCTTGTTATGGTAAATATGAAAAAGTGTCAGCTGACACTATGTTAGAAATGGCTTACCATTGTAGGTGCATGGAGCGCCTTTGATGGTCATTTTGTAGCCAATATTTTTATGTTTAAAGATTTCATTTTTATCTACATGTATTGATCATGGATGGTGACATTACAATTTGTAAAGAACCAATGTGATAGGGAGGCTACCTAGTTTACCATCAATTAGGTTTCTTTGATGGTTTGCTTCTATTCCTTTCTGGGTTCCAAGTCTACCGCTCTAGACTTCTAAGGGCTTCCCTACAATTTGTTTGCTTATCTCACCTTCCTCAAGCTCATAAAGTAAGCTCATTCACTAAATCCTTGCAGGGGTGAAGGACACACACATTCTTTTTCTCTTTGAAAAACCACCCATCTTGTTTGGTTTAGCAAACTTTCCCCCCTTTGGTTACACAATGTCTCGATTTCAAGCTTGTAGCCATCTGGATCTTCTTGGATGAGATAAATCTCATTACCAATGGTTTTCCATTTGGGACTATTTCACAAATTCCATTGGAACATCAGGGTAACATCTAAACAAGGTTACTGATGTCTGATGACAACCTCCAACACTTTGCACTCCCTATCAGGTCTTTGATGTAACATCAAAACGGGCTACCGATGACCGATGACTACACACACCACTTTTCACTTTCCATCAGATCATCAGGTAGACTTCAAAACCTATCTTTCGAGGGCCAATGACAACTTTCTACACTCTGCACTTCCTATTGGGTCATCGGGAAAACTTCAAAACCTCACTTCCAATGGCCAATGACAACTTGGCAAGGGAGGCAGTCTCATTGGGTCATCGGTGTAGCGTGAAACTACTCTTCCCAATCTTTTATAGCACCGCCTTTGAACATGCTCCAACTCCAATGCTTACTCATTGGGTCATTGGGGTAATGTGAACCCACTCCTTCCGATACCCAATGGCTTCACCAATGAACGACCAAAACAAAGCTTTCTTATTGGGTCAGCGGGGTAACTTGAAACCACTCTCCCTAATAGTTGATGGCTCCACTCCATGCCTATGCCTTCTCATCGGGTCATAGTTTCATCATAAGAGCATTTCTAATTGCTTTTTTCACTTAAGTGGAAGGGTCACCGTATCGTCGAAAGGGTCTATTTTGAGTTCTAGGTTTGGGCAGGTCTTAATTAAATTTGAAATATTTCATAGTTTCCTAAAGTCCTAAGTATTTTCCTTTATGTATGCATCGGGTTCTTGAAGGTTGGATAAGTTTATTTTGATCTAATGGTTGTCATGACACCGCAATGGGAAGTTGCATGTTGAATATTCATCATGACCCAGTGACAAGCCACTAGCGGTGGGGCCGGTCAAACAGTCAATCCATATAGTTAATGGAGATAGCTAGCGGTGATGGTTTAGTGGTGACGGCTAAGTAACGAAGGACCTTAAGGATTGAACTGTTAGTTGATGATCAGATGGTTGTCGCTAGACCATTATGAAGAGATGCTGCTCCTTTATTCTTTGCGGACTAGTGAATGAATGGTGGGCCCAATCAATGTGACAAATTCCAGAGGAAATCAATGGTTGTCGCTAGACCGCAAAGGGAAGATGCTTGACCTTTACCCATCGCGAATCATCGACAAAGAGCAGGTGAGTGATGAAATGATGGGCCCACTTTGAAGGCTAAATTGATTAAAGTGAGTGCTAAATCTACATGATCTAACAGTTCTCAGTAGACTATGAATGCTCGACCTTTACTCTTTGTGGATCAGCGACTAAAGGGAAAAATACTCAGAAGATGCCCTTTTTGTCCATTCGAGCCAAAATTTGAAATTTAAAAGAATTAATTGCAGAAGTGCACGACCCTATTGATGATAATTAATGCTCAGTTGTCGGTAAGGTGCCTCCATAAGACATTGTTTTGAAATTCAAATTGCAAATAGCTATCAAGAGGATTAGCAGAGACTAGGTGTGTGGTTTTTGTGATTTCTCAAGGGACAAGTAAGTTTTTCTACGACTGTGCTTTGCAATACCTATTTGTGTGACATTGTTTGGTGCTGGAAATTTAGAAGGGGTTATTTGAATAACAATTGAAGTGAGGATAGCTTTAGATTGATAAGATGGCATCGCAAAGAGAATTTAAGGGAAAGATAGATTACCAAGAGAGGGCTATTTGTGATGACTTTCTCGAACAATTGGTTCAATCCACAAATAATACAACTAAGATAAACAAACTTGTGCCCAAATATCCCCACCTGCAGATTGGTGATGGTTTATATGATAAGGGATGTTGGCTGAGAGATCCCTAGATAGGCATGACAGGTTTAGGTCTGTTCAAGGTAGGGTTTGGCCAACGGAATACAGCTAGTCCTATAAATAATATATGACAATTAAATGTTGGGAAACTGGTGGTCCATGGAATTTTCATGGATATTGATTTGTTGACCTAGATTGCAAAAAGTTATGACCCTATCACTAGGACCGTGAGGAATGTAAACAGGGACCCCCTAATTCAAATCACTGATGATGAACTCAGAAGGGTATTTCAGCTGAATGAAGCCTCAAGTAATTTAGAACCCATTGATTTTGAAATGCTCAAGAATGTATATGATGCCCAGAAGGATCATCTTAGGAATGGGCCATTGAAGGAACTTTTTGCAAAGATAGGAGGGTTAACATTGGTAGGCCCTAGCACAATGGAGCCTTTCCCCATGAATTTCTTCACTTTAAGGGCTAAGGGTGTATATTGGTCTCTATGTCAAATTTTTGGAGATGATGCAGAGAATGCCATGCCAACTCATTATATGCTTATGATGGAACAAATTTTGAACCCATCCTTAGCAGTGGCATATGATTTTGCACCTTATCTTGCAGATGTCATTCATGAGGGTTTAATTGGGATAAATAATTCTAAAGTGGATAGACCTTTTGGCTGGTATTCCATGTTGATGTATATGTTCTTGTTTAAAGGTGTGGAATATTTTAGAAAAGATATGGACCTACTAAGAGAAAGGGATGGTTAAGACATACCACTTCAGTTATGGAGTGTAGATCTTTCTTGGGACAGAGAAGATGCTAGCTATCTAAAATTTGATAGATGATTTGCATCTAAGCTTAGAATTATTCTGTGTCAAGAGAACCCTAGGATCCCAAAGGTTCTCCTTGAATTCATAAGACCTAAGGAGTTTGCATAGAGCATCAAGATTGTGCACAATTGGGGTGACATAATCTTATATCCCATTTCCACCGTTTTCAGAGTACATGGTTTCAGGGGAACCCCATATTTGCTCCACTATCAAGTCCCTTTCAAGATTGGTATTGCTGAGATTATGAGGCAAATTGGAGGCCTACAAGAAGCAGAGCTAACGAATAAAGGAAGAGGGACAATCTTCCCAATAGTCAGCATGGCACATCAATTTGTAGTTACCAAAGGTGGCTGGCTACATTTTGAGAAGTTCCTTCAGCCATACAGATTGTCAATGATAGTGGCTAGGTTTATTGATACTAAAGACTTCTTTAATGGTATGTTTAGGAAGAAAGTGAGGTGCGGTCACAAAATTTATCAATTTCACTTCCTTTATGATCTGATAAGAAATGAATTTAATTTGGATGAGCAGGAAGTAAAAAAGGAAAAATGGTTGGCATATAAGAAGACCCTTGATTTTGTCCAATTTTTTCACAAGAATTATGATCCTTTGAAAATATTTCACCCATTTGAGGAGATGATAAATTATTTGATAGGATACTTTGAAGGTGCAATCAGACTCTGAATGAGAAGAAGGATGCTTTAATGAAGGCAGACCCTGAGAAAGGCAAGCTTGTCTTCACTAGGCCTGTTTTGGCCAAAGTCATTCCCCCTGGAGAGTATGTAATGTATAAGAAATTGGGATATAATGTGGTAATGCCTAGGAGGGATGAACCTTCTACGTCAAAGGGAAAGAGGCCAATAGAGGATGCCCTTTAGTCACAAGCTTCCCCAAAAAGGCAAAGGTTGGAAAAAGAGGCACAGTCAAGTGAATCCCTATATTCTCCTTCTCAATCTTCATTATTTATAGGTGATGAGTAGGCAGTTGCTGAGCAATTACTACAACTAGGAAGCTTAGGGGAGATTGCATGTACATGTGGAGAATTGCAAGAAGGGATGCCAGAAGAGCCAGTAGGTGCCAAAATGGACCTGACTGTTGACGAATTTGTAGGTAGAGAACTAGATCCTGTCATTAAGCAGGCCAGTGATGAATATTTGGCTGATAACAGTTTTGTAAAGACATGAGCCTTTCTGAAATTTGTTTGGGGAAGGCATATAGGGAATTTTAAAGAAAGGTGTGAAAAGGGGAAAGGTAAACAACCCCATAAGGATACATCTATGGTTGAAGAAGAAATAAAGTAGGAAATGGTGAGAGAGTTTGAAGCAATTACCCCTGAGGAAGGGAGAAAATTGATTGCAGATGCTGGAGTGCTAATTCTCCCATAATGGGACATAGCCGATGCAATAGTGTTTGATGTAGTAAGGAAGGAGACAAAGCCTTTAGAGGGAATGAATTACAGTACTGACCATACAGCCCTTATAATGTGGTCACTTAAAAGAGATGAAAATAAAAGGAGAGATTTCTCAGAATCTGATTACTTAGGGGGCATGATTGTGAAAAGAGTGAGAGACATAGGGGTAGTAGAAGCTACTAGCATGACCTTAGAGTCTACTAAATTCAACATGAAAATGGCTGAAAAAGAGGCCAAGGAGAAAGCTGATCTCCACACGAAATTAGAGGTAGTCTTAAAGGCTTATAATCAAGCAAAGCTTGAGCTAGCTTCTAAAGATGGCACTATTGCAAGCTGAAGAGTAAATTGGAAGGACATCATCAAAGGGGTGAGTCTTCCCGACTGATGATTGCTTCTTCTTCTACTAAGCCCCCTCCTAGCCCAATTATTGAATTCCCTCCTTCTCCCATGACTCCTGGTTTCCAATCAGCTAAGAACATTGAGGATGAGATTGAGAGATTGAGGCAAGCTCAAACAATTTTTGCAAATAAGTATGAGGAAAAGAACAGGGGTACTATTTTGAAGTTTGCCAATATGATTGGGCCAGCAATTGTGCATATACATATGGGAAGGGTAATGAGTCTTTTAGATTCTTTCAAAGAAGAAAAGGCTACTTTGGAGCCAATTTTGGATAAATGGACCATCAGAGAGGTGGATTTGAAGACTATATTTTCTTTGTCCCAAAGAGAAGAAGGTGTTGATGTCATAATCAAAACTACTTGTGAATTAGCAAATGAGTTGTCTAGGTTTGTGGCAGAAGGAGTTAACATCAAAAGGAGGGCAAACTTGTACCAAAAGGAGTATGCAAGTGAAAAATTGAATTATTTCCTGGAGGTTTTTTGAGCACCAACAAGATAAAAGATAAAGAAGTATGGATTGAGGAGTTGGGTCATAAAATGTGTCAAAGAATTAATAACATTATAAACATGGATGATACTTCTTTATTTATTTAGACTATTGAGGAAATTGAGAAAATAAAATCACATTTCGGCTTTTTGGAGAAGGAAGTTAAACAGTTGACAAAATCATGGAAGAGTTGGAACAAACTGAAGAAAAAAATCATTAAATTCTTGTGGCCTGATGATGATACATTCAAAATATGGGAAACTAAATATATATTGAAATAAATAGAAGTAGAGGAAGGTCCCACCGACAACCCGACATGTGGCACTTCACATGCAACCTGATCTGCAGAGGAATACTTTTCAGAATCAGTTGCGCTCCTACTGCTATAATATTTTGTAATTGATGTAACTTTTTGGGGGAATTGTGGTTAGGATAGGAATACTTTATAGGGAATTCTGAAGCTTATCACATCCTATTTTGTATAAGTGGATACCAGAACTACCTAGAAGGGGATCACAAGAATTTTGTATGAAAGCTCTGGCAAAATATATACAGGCTTTTGTTTTGGCATTTTGGAGGATCATTTTGTGTCTATGTAAGACTTTGATGGGAGAATATTAATATACAATCCAAACATTTATGAGCCCAAATATGAATGTTGTCTTTGTGTCTGTATGCTTGTTATCATTTTGATTAAATGATCTAGGATTATTTAGTTAAATGATTTGCAAGGCAAATTATGAGAATGTCTTAGGTTTTTTCCTCAAGGACTAAAATTAAGTATACTTAATTCCTTTTCATTGATAATAAGTAAATTTGCATGAATTTGATGACTAGGTCTACCATAGGTTGAGAGTTTATATATGTTAGGCATATATAGATTCAGTAAATCAAGGTGATGATATGTATGTGAATTTCTATTGTCAAATTTTCATTCCATTCTTAATGACTCAAGAGACAATTATAAGATCATCATTGTCAAGGTTTCATTATGTGTTGTATGAATAATATAAACATGAAATTATATTCTCCTCAGAATCTCCTTCCTCTCTTAGTTACTGAAGCCTTTGTTTCTATTCTGTTGGTGCCCAAAACCACAGATTGGAAAACTTAAGGGTTTGCCAAATCTTCAACTAATCCAGCTAGCCTTGGCCAATGAATAGGGATGGTCGAAGACCAAATCCCTCTTCACTTAAGGCTCCACTGAACCTAGGTGGGTATACCTCTTCCTCTCAAGCACAAAAGAGATTATTTAAAGTGGATTTAAGCCTTTCAGTAAATTACAAAAACTGGCAAATTATTGTTCTGTAATCATCAACTATGAAGGTTTCAGTATGTGTTACACAATAATGAAAAACCCAATCTCACATTTAATGTAACAACATGTGATGGCACATCATAGCAAACCATATGAAATATTTATCAAAAGGATAAAGACAACTCATCAACATAGAAGTATGCACAATACTTAGGACAAGAAACAATGAACCTTCATATATTAATCCTTAAGAGATGATTGCATACATAAGCTGCACTTGAAAATACTCCATTATAGTCTATTTGCACAAAAAGATAATTCTTTGTTCTATAGACTTCCATAATACATATAACTTGCAGTCCTTACAAGCAGTATGTTTTTTCTGAATCCTAGATGCCTTTACATACAAAATGACTCATTATAAATACACATGCTAAGAGATATGAATGAAAGGACACACCCTTTCATTATCCTAAATAACTAACTGAATAATAACTAAACAACCTAACTAAAACATCAATTGCACTATAAACACAAAAGTAAACAATGACTTAAGGTTTTTGATCCAGTCGCTATCCATACTTCTGAATGTGTCACAAATAGCCTGCGTCTTTGTAGGTTGTAGCATTGAATATTGCATCCTTGGCTACATTCTCTATCATGTAAAAGTTCTCCAATTGATCGGCTGTGTCATTCATATTAAGAATATCCATTTTGGCAATGGCTTGGGCTGCACTAAGAAAATACTTACACTCAAAAATCCATACGATCTTATCCTTGATTTCACCTGCATCATCTACCAAAATGGGAACACCATGTTGAACAATTTGTTGGCATTCGTCAAATTTAGATTTCAATTCCTTCATGAATTTATCATGTGTGACAAGCAAACCCTGAACCTTCTTCTTTACCTTTTCCCTAGTCGATGCATCTTGTAACAACAGGTTGAGTCTATCTCAAATTATGGTATGAGAAACCATATTGTCCATGTTCCTCTGATATAAATCTCAGAATTCATTCAATGCCTTCTCCATGTTATCATATCTTTTACTCACTAATAGACAAGTAGTATCAGCCTTGATGCTCTTTATCTCCCTCTTCAACTTGGTGTGGTCATAAGCTATTTTTTCAAATTTCTTCTTCAACTGGCCTCCTGAATTAGTAATTTGAGGGATAAGATGCCCACTCCTCTTAAGAGTTTCTTCATATAAAGCCTTATATTTTATTTTCTCTGCTATCTCGTGTTTCATCTAAGCCTTATTGAATTTTGAGATATTAATACCTATGTCAGCAGTGACCATAGGATCTACCTCTCCAACTTTCAAGGTCATCATGTGACCAAAAGCTTTATCCACATCTATGATTTTTGGATTTTTATTTGGGGGTACAAAGCCCATAACAACATTGCTTGTTCATCTGGATCATACCTCAATCCAATGAATATATCATTAACCCCTTGGACATTCAACTTGAAGTCCTTATTGTCCACCTTTAGTAAACTGTCAAAAATGAATG